>NW_003302549.1:6522830-7046913 GCF_000004255.2 Arabidopsis lyrata subsp. lyrata
CCAAATGAGATATATATATATCCTGCGACGAGAATTACAGAAATCAAAAGCGATCGGGAGATTTCGATTGAAAGAGAGACAAGTTGTTTTGCAGAGATCTCACGGGTTGGAATTGAAGCTCCTCGAGGAAGAGGATGATAGAGGATCGTCGCTAATCGTATTCGTGCGAAGTGATCTCTGTCAACAAGGCCCCAGATTTTCTCAGGGGCATTTTTGGCTTTTGTATCTCTATTAAATATCAGTTATCCAATTTCTTCATGTCAAATTTCGTTAAAATCTTGTTGATTCCAATTTGAAATTTGATAAAAACTTTTTTCCTGCTAAAGAAACAAAATTTGGAAAAATTATTGTGCAAGTCATTTTTTGCGCAAGATTTATCTTTTTTTTTTTTTTTTTTTTAATAAATTTACACCAAAAAAACCAGTGTTACATCAAGTGCATCTTTTTTTGAGGTTTTTGACATTGAGTTTACAATTTAAAACTTAGTGGAAAGCCAAAATGTGAAAAGGTCTTCATACTTTGCGTTTCCGGTTTTTCGAAGAAGAGTGATCCGGTTGCGAATGTTCTTGTCGATGGTTTTCCCAAAGATCGATGCTGTGATAGGGTCTTCTCCATGCCGTCGATTGTTCCTCTCTCTCCATAAGGTGTGGACTGCGATTTGAAAGGCATATCGCAGAAGCAAACGTGCCTTCTGTTTGAGCGTGTTACTTGAAATGAGCAACATGAGTTGATCCCACTCCAATGTGTATATGTTTTGAAGTAATCCCTTTGCCAATGTCTCCCAAATCTGTCTTGAATAGCTGCACCGGAAGAAAAGGTGGTTTCTTGTTTCTACCGGTTCATCGCAGAGTTTACACGAGACGTCTACTTGTGCATTCCACTTCCCCATACGAACCCCCGTAGTTAATCTGTCATGCATTGCAAGCCACGTGATGAAGGCATATTTTGGTGTAGCTTCGGAGAACCAAACTCCCTTAGCCCAACTGCAGATAGGTTGCTCTACTTTCAAGAGTTTCCAAGTCTCATTTGAAGAGAATTTCCTTTTAAAACCTGTTTTCCATCTCCATAAATTCACATCATCCTCCTCTGGTTTCCTCTTTAATCTTATTTCTTCTATTTCAACTTCAACCTTATTGAGATTTTCCACACGGTGCGGTCTTCCTTTGATTTTTTCTTTTTCTTCTATCGTTCCAATTTTTTTATAATTTTCTTTTTGTAAAATGTAAACATATATGGAATAAAATCTGAATTGGTCTTTGGTGTTTGTAAAGATTGTGATTCTGTTTCAATAAAACAGACTAAATCAAATTCAAGCAAACATTGAAAGATTGTACTATATAAGAAAAACAAACACATGATCTCAACTAAAGATACAAACAAAAAGAGTTTATTCAATTTCATTTTTCCAATGACTAAATTTCAAGAAATTAAAATATATATATTTTTAACTATATAAACGTATAGTGTAGCCTGCTTGCTCAGTTTGAGAAATTCTCATCAGCTGCTGCTGCTGCAGTGCATATTAGAATGTGAAGTGAGGTTCTACGTCCATTGCCCACGCAAATTTCTCCAGCAGAGACTTGTTGAATATCTATATTAACGAAAAACCAGCCATTAAAAAAAACTTTATATATAAGAGGTCTCTCTTTGTTTCTTGTTAGATCAATGCATTATTATTTAAGTTTTGTATAACTACCTTTTCAATGGGTACTTCATGGCGTTTGCACCACGCGACCGTGATCCTAGGATCCATGTAGTTGATCTTAGACGTGCCCAGCGCCACGGTTTTCAAGTCCTCCTTTGTCTGCATGTCTCCTTCCATCTTCTCTATCTTCATCTTCTGTTGAGCTATCTTCTTCTCCCACCTACATTTATTTTTACATCATACTTTAAAAACAGTTTAATCTAGTTTTCAAGTCTCTGTGTAAGTGAGAGAAGGTTTGTTTTATGTTTTACGCTTCTGGAGTTATGTTTCTTGTTTTCTTTCCATCTGAACCTTCCAATGGAGATTTTCCCTTTTTAGCCCTCTCCAAATTGTTTTTGAGTTCTTTAAGACCCTCCTGTGTCAAAAAATCAAATGATGATGAAAATCAAATCATATTTTGGTCTTCAGATCTTATGTACAGTAGGCAGATTTTTACCTTGAGTTCTTCTATTTTTCCAGCCAATCTCTGGATTTGTGCACCGTGAGACTTTGAAACGGTACGCTGGTGATTACAAATTAACGCTACCTCCTTGTTTGCTTGCTGATAAACTACTACTTTCTGTTTAACATCACCCTCTCTGGTTTCTTGCCTCAACTGTCACAGCATCCAAATAGAACACAACAGTCAAAATTGTAACACAAGACTAAGGTAGATTCGACAATCGGTTTTGGATCATACCATTACATCCAGCGTGATGGATGCATTGTAAGTACGGAATACTTTAGCTGTGAGGCCAGTTACAAGCTCCTTAAGATGAGCATTCAGTTTGCTTGTGTCTAACTCATCAAAAAGATCGTCTGAATTTGATTTACCTAAAGTGATTAAACAAAAGAAACCAATCATTGGTTAAACCATGAGATACGATCAAATACTGTGTAACACTCAAAGATCAAGTCCATAACTCACCAGCCCGGAACTGTGCAATGGCTTTGTAAACAAGAGGTTCAACTTCGACGGTATTCACATATTGGATTGAATCTTTACCAAGGAAGTCAAACTAAATACATATTGGAAGAAACAAGTAAAAGTTTGTAAGACTAACAAATGTGTCAAGACTCAAGATCAAGAGGAGATTACATAATATGCACTTTTAGGGATTCATATGATACCTTTAGCTTATTTGGAGGAACACACTCCACATTTCCTACTTTTAATGTACAGCAACCAACTGTGTCCGCCTCATCATCATCCTTCCCCAGAACAAAAAACCATATGAAAATCTCTTTATGCATACTTGTAATCATTCACTTAGCAAAAATCAGATGTTACATATTACCTTCTCATTTCCAGCTCTAAGTGCCAATTTATCAATGAGATAGGTAGCCACAGCTATTTGTCGATTTGAAACATCCTTGGCAGTAAAATTCTTGGTGTACGTTGCTCTTATATTTTCTATGTGGTCCTGAATTCAAAACAAAAATGTGTAGCGAAGAAAGGAAAGTGTGATAAACTAAACCACAAACTTCCTTCAAAAAGAAACCTGACTTATTAATACCTTAAGATTCCTGGCTTTCTCATACTTCTTCTTGTCGCTTTGACCTTTCTGTGAACTGCTAGCTGACAGAGAAACATACTTGTAGCGTCCCGGGTGAATAGGATCTTTCCAGATAGCTAGCCAGATGACTGTGTTATCATGCTTTACTTCTTTCCATCTGCAAAATTAGTAGCATCTATCATTGTTAGCATAATACTATTAACATTTTCAGAAAAAACCATGGAAGAATATGACCGACCTTTCACCAGGGATGGGACATTCAGGTATAGGAGCATCTTTCCCGATATTTAGAGTGATGTCACTAGGATATATACGCCTTTTCAATTTTCCTATCTGAACACACAATAATTGCATTTTAGTTGAAGAAACCAAAAGCAAAATGCAACTTGGTAATGAACTATCATGCATGGACGAAAAACAAAGCTATAGCAACCTTGGGATGTTCTCCTCGACCTCGGAATAGCCCGGGAGGTTCTACACTGAAATTCCCAACCTGAAAAGAGAGA
Source organism: Arabidopsis lyrata subsp. lyrata (assembly GCF_000004255.2). NCBI lineage: Eukaryota > Viridiplantae > Streptophyta > Magnoliopsida > Brassicales > Brassicaceae > Arabidopsis > Arabidopsis lyrata. The sequence continues at coordinate 6,526,538 of NW_003302549.1, forward strand.
AAAATGTCACAGTAACTAAACCTATCCCAAAAAAAATGGAGGACACATGCGATGAGGAAGCTTACCTTCTCTTTGACACCGTCCACAACAGCCCACATATATTTCTCCCCCTGTTTCGGGTTTTTCTCTGGCGAAGCTTTTTTCTTCTGCACATTATCAAAGAAATGATATACTGAGAATTTTCGAATGGAAAAAAGTGTAGATGAAAGATGAATTTATCTAAACAACAAGACAAGTTAAACTGAGATCATCATCCTAAAGCAATATGAATTGGTTGTTAAGTGCAAGAACTTTACCTTCTTTTCTTCCAAATGCCAATCATATATTGGTGTAAAGTCACAATCATCCAGCTTCTGTATCACATGATTCTTGCCAAGTAGTTTTCGCCAATCATTCCAGAAATTTTCCCTAAATCGAGGTTTATTATAAAAGTCTGTCTCTCTCATCACAGCAAACATCGTTGCAACCTACAAGTAAAAAGAAGCAAATCATAAGCACAAAATGAAGATTCTCCCTTCGAAGATCTTTTAAAAATCACAGAAGAAAACACTCTAGATATCGACTAATAGTACTGAGGGCATGGATGGAGGGGTAACCTCTTCTTGGTCAGGAGATAAGTTGACTGGATTCCCCTTATATAAAATCTGAACCCCATGAGGTTTATATGGAGGTGGAAAAGTGACACCATTGTGTACCAAGGTTGTCCATTTCTTTTTACCATCGCCAGTAGGTAAGGTTTTTGAACTCTTAGCAAACTTAGATTCGTTCATCACTTTCTTGGACTTTTTGCTCCTTGTCTTGGACGGAGGAGAAACTACTCTTTTCACTTTGGACTTCGTAGCTGATGAAGTAGAACTCTGTTTTACCACTTTAGGCTTTGCAGAGGGTGTTTTATACTTGGAGGATTCTGACTTGATTCTCTTGGCAATGGGAACATCATCATCATCATCATCATCATCTTCAGTTTCATCTTCTTTGACTGACAATTTTTTAGGTGATACTTCAACCTTCCTCTTATCACCTAGTTTTTTCAAAGAATCTTGTTTCATGGCAACTGACGTAGATGAAGATGATACCTTGAGCTTCTTCATAGAAGATTGATCTGCAGAACTGCTCTTCTCCAGAATTCTCTTGCCAGATACCTTGGAACATTCATGCTCAAGTGTGGAGCCATTCTTCAACTTATTAACCAAAGATTTATTTTCATCAGTAGAGTCTTGTTTGCTACCTGAAACCCCATTACCATTCTTCTTTCGAAACCTTGACGATATTGGAGCTTCATCATCATCAGACTCATCTTTAATAATTTCACTTGGCCTATCCAAAGGGGAATTCCTGAAAAGTATTGAGCTTAAAGGTCTAACATCCTCAGAATCTCCATTATCACTTCTCTTGAACACTATAGGCTTATCATCACCGTCATCACTATGCCCATCATGTGCAGCCTCAGTGGCCATACCCGAAGATATTATGTTAACAAATACTCCGACCAAACTTAACTTCTGATAAATAGACAAAACAAACAAAAATAGAAAATGTCAGAGGTTCCAAATAAAGCAAGATTTTTGACTATAGCAACGACTACAGAGCTTCAAAATAATAAAGCCAATCATAACCACAAGGGACCAAAGCAAACAATTTTCATCGTAGGTGTTCATATATCACTATGCATTATTCCAATACGCAACCGTACGCATCAAGGTAACTTATAATTCTACAAGAGTGTCACCTACGTCTTCTATGTCCCTCCATGAAAAAAATATCTAAACAGAGACTTCTCTATAAATAATTTACTACATCAGGCATGGAAATTTGATATTAGTGTGCAATAGAATTTTTTTTAAAAACCCCAAATTCATACATGAAAACCCCTATTTTGTGTTAAAACACCACAATGATGAAAATTTGTGCTGAATCAAATCAAATTGGATTTGTAGAATTCAAAGATTACTCAAGAAACGAAAATTTTTTCGATTAACCTACCTCCTTGTCTCTCTTTCTTCTCTCCTTGTAAGTTTTGTTGGTCTCTCCTTCGCTTCCAATGCCGAATAACGCTGAGAGCCTAAGGCATGGAGAGACTCTCTCTCGTAAAGAGGCTTTTATCTATTGGCGGTTTCAACTCTCCACGACGTCGTATCAACTCGCGCGCTTTTAACCTAACCGACCTATTTCAGTTGATGTACATATTTCTTAATTACACAAGGTTAAATAAATCTTCGAAATACTTGAAAAAATAAAGATTGGCTTCATGCGCCTTCATCGTTTTGGGGTCAAAATGTTTTATTTTATTTGTAAAGGGAACAAACACAAATATCCACAAATACAGATTACAGAGAAGTCACTATTACAAAAGCTACTTTGCTCTACCAAGAGATGTATATGTATGATATATCTCGCTCTCTCTATTCGATGGATGCTTCCTCTGAGATAGTGGTGATGTCTGAAACCGCATCTGCATCGTTATCATCAACGGCCAAGCTCGAGACTTCACTCCTCAATGAGGAGACTTCCTCCTCTTCTGTGACTGATGGGGCAGGGGACGCGGCTGTGCTGGTGCACGTCGTTGTGGTGCTCTGAGTTGACGACGAATCTGAAATCTCTGGTGAATGTCTCTGAAGACTCCAGTACATTATACTTGCCGTTAAGATTAGGATCATCTTCTGATTCACCTGTCACAACATCCCAAAACACATCTCATCTAGACAATTGCTGTTTCGGCTATATACCAGAGAATAATTACATCATAGATCTTGGTTCGTACCTCCACAATATCTTCAGGCAACAAGAAAACCGAACAACCGAGCTTTCTTGCGACGCTAACTATGTATGTAGCATTCAACCTTTTCTCATCATCTGTATGTTTCAATAACCATAAAGGCCAAATAAGCTTTGATTCGGGTGAACAGAGAAAGTAACTAGACCCTAGTAAAAAGAGTAGTGAACCTGTTTCACCCTTGGTGACAAGATTCCAGTTTACAACTCTGGGCTCAACCGCCCATAAAAGGTTGAGGAAGAATAGCCCGCTCGATAGACTCTTGTCCTGGAGAATTTTAATTTGATTCACTAGAAGGTGATGGGTGGACATATTTTATAAATAGTATTGTGGTAAGTGTTTGAAGTAATTGTAAAGAAAGAAACCTTGAAACTCTCGATTTGGAATTTTCGCCCCATGGTTCGTACTTTCCTGTTGGCCCAGCTGAGGATATCCGCATCAGTCATCTCTTTACCTTGTGTCCGAGATCGGAGACTCTTGAGAAGTTGGAGCATATGGAATCTCATCAACTGCCATAAGAGACCTGAGATAGACAACCATATCTCTAGTTTGTAAGGCGATCATCTTCTTGCATCAAGCTAAGAAAACTGAAACATGAGCTCTCGGGTAATGATTACCAAGAATGAGTTTCTTATTCCCTTGAACTATGTCATTTCCAGCTACATTCACAAGTGAGAATTTTAGCTGTTTCCCGATCTTTACGACTTGATTGCAGTTCTCTACTTTTCTAAACGGCATCTTAATAGGCGGTTTGGAAGCATGCTTCCAGTTGACTGAACCGGGAGAGATCTTGTCAAGAACTTCAAGAAGAATCCATCTGCATAAAATAGTAAATAGAACCAGCAAAAGGCTTCAGGACCAAAGAGCGTTTTCAGTATTTTCCAAATGCAACATCATCAACTGCAGGTACAATTTCTACTAGTTGCTTGCTTTACTATAAGCTAAAAATATAGCTTACCCATTTCTAACATCTTCAAATACATTATTGACATAACTGCCAATCCCGAGGCTGTTGATCCATAGCCGGTAGCATCGTTCCTCTCTACAAGTCTGTACATCTTCGGTCATCATCTCCGCAAATGAATACTTACCATCGGTATTTAGACCATTCCTGCAAGAGGTACAGACAGCTAGAGTAAAATCGGCTGCATAGAAAACAAAACAATTAACATCTTAAGTGGAAAAATCTCCAGGTAAAGGGATTTCAGGTAAGAAGCTTATGCGTCATTGGTAATAGCATTGTATGAAAAGTTGAAAACTATTTCCCCATTCTTTTTTCTGTAACATTCAAAAGTTTGTTCTTTGATTAAACCATCACCAGCCTAATCAAACAGGACAAGCCATCATCTACAAATTTTTTGAGAGATGAAAGTGTATCACGATACAAACCTTTCATGGAATATTTGTGCCACAAAGGCAAGATTCAAAGTTGGAGATCCTTCAACGATCTCTTCTGCAGTCAAGTATCGCTTGCAGTTCATTCTCTCTGCATGACTGAGAACCAGTTCAGCCCTTTCAAGAGGATCCTTTGCATCTAGTGTAGCCGGGTCACAGTGTTCAGGTGCCAGAACATTGAGCAGCAAGGCATAGGCTTGTGCATCCTGCAGATTTACCAGCAACACGCTTTATCATAGAGAAAACTTAATGAGGAACAAATTGCATTCGTGAAATAACGAAAACCTTGAGTAAGAATAAAATTTCTGTTTCTTTTATGGCTTATATAGTTCATATTATTTCTCTTATTCAAGAATAGATATTGCTTCTGCATGTTGAAAGGAACAGTAGCACGTAAGTACTATCTTGAATTGAGGATCGCCTAACTAAAGATTTGGATAAGCAGAGAAGAGAGGTTTCATCCAAGTTGTACTTTGAGAAGCCAAATACCTTCAAATCTGCGGAAAAGTTCGAGACAGTTTTCTTGTAACCCCCTTTCTTAAGATGGAAGTTCATCCATTTCAGTAAGACTTTCTCAGGGGGTAATCTCAGCAACTCCTCGACATCCTGCAACAGAGAGAAACTTGTTATCACTTATTATTTTACAAGACACATATACATGGCTGAAAATGTGATTGATATAAGATCACTTACATCGCTGTCCTCAACCAACTCAACAAGCTGAGGCGTCTTCTTTAAATTGAGATCAGCTAGTAGTTGAATCTGCAGTTACCAGCATTATTTAGTTAATACTCGAGCCCAAAAATGAAAACTAAGATATACAGATCGGACAAGTAGATGTGTGCGGACCTTTATCAGTTGTGAAATCAATCCAAGCACCAGGTGAGGCTGCAAAAGATCATAAAAGCTCCCTGGTCAGAACGGTGCACATTCATCTCAGCCATTAGGCCAGTAAAAACATAAATTACACTTATTGATGTGTGTCGAAATTTGTTCAAATGTACACTGAATACTAAGCACGACAAAACATACCCGTCCTTCGGCCAGGTCCTGTGTGCCAATATTAACAACAGAGCATCCAACAGCTTTAGCAGAGTTTAGACAAAGCGTGTGATTCTCATTTCTCTCCCACGGATTAAGTACCCTCTTCGTGTTGATCGCTCGTTCATCTATTGTCCCAGGAACTGCTACATTTATAAGCTTACTACGCCGAAAAAGAAAGGGAGAGAAAAACGTGAAAGGCAGAACTCAGATGCATTGAGTGTCAAGATGGACTCAACACATATTAATGTGCACCTTACCAAAGAAGTACACCATCTTTCACAAGTTCATACAATTCATTAGAATGAGGGTCAAGAGGAAGGAACTGCTTCAAAAAGGGGTCATCCTTAAGATATCTATTGATGTGCTGAACAAAAGAACCCTTCTCCGACTGATATATAGTGTGAAGAAGTGTCGTTGTACAAGATTTAAGAAACGAGGATGAGTTCTTATGACCACCAGATTTCTCAGCTGCTTTACTTAGTAAGTTGAGATATATCTGCACATAAGGATCAGTCCAAAAAAACCACAATATATATATATGTATCATATTCATACTCAGTCCAAAACTCGATTCACCAATGAAACGTAGAAGCTCCACATACCTTGAGAAACTCTTCAAAACTCACATCAGTGCTTGTATCAGAACCCAATTCCCCTAGTATCCCCTTGATTTCATCCTCCTTAAATGTTGCACTAAGTGCCTTGAGCTTTGCCAATAGAGGAGGGAGATATTCAATAGTGATCTTTCCACTCTGATTCTTCATCGACACATACTACACCACAAATCAAACGAGTTTCATCCATTGCATACAAGACATGTATATATAAAGGACGAACAGTGAAAAAGAAGAAACCTTGGAATTGAGAGTCCGAAGTTCGACTTGAGTGAACTGGCTCTGTAGCCATGGATCCGAAACGACAACACCCACGAAACCAGACATCTCTCACTGTTTTACCATTCACAGGGAAAGAAAGTTTCAATCTTTCCCCACAAAATCACGCCAAAACCCAGAATCTCCTAAAACCCACGAATATAGAAAGCCTCCGTTCGATTCTCCCAGGAAAAGGATTCACTCTAAGCTCCAGGCATCGAAGCTCAGGTAATTTGACGATTTTAATCTGTGGCCGAGAAAAAAAGAAACAAAATATCACCGATTTGACGATTTGTCCTTAATATAGCAAGAGATTGATTCATATCACAACAGGACAAAACTGAGGTAACCGACCAAATCAAGAAAGATAATAAGAACATATACGATTCCATCACGCAAACTATTATCCAACACTAATCTCGAAACATCGAAAACAATCCCAATGTACAGAAAATCCGCAAGTCTCTAACCTCGGGTGAAGGAAATTCGGCGTTGAAGACTACAACATGTGGAATGTTCAAGACGGAAGAACTAAACCGCAATGTGCAAAGTCACGTGAATCAATCAATACCAATGAGACGAAGAAGATGTTGCAAATAGATAGAGAGAGATAGAGAGACGATTTATCTGCTTCGTGTGAGCAAATTAAGAAAGCCGTGTAGAGAGAAACGTAGGAGGAGGGAAAAAAAAAAAAAGTAAATGTTTTCGTGCGGGAAAAAAAAAGGCTCACTGGCATTGAATGCTTGATTTTGATGGATCAAAGTCACGCGCGCGAGTATAGCAAACTCGCTTTGCGATGGATACACGTGGAGGTGCAGTGTGTCCACGTCGACAAAGGACGCTGACCTCACGGCGTAACGACTTGTCTACGTGTCACTTCTCTTGACATGTCATATTTTCAGCCGTATGCGTTTAATAACACTATATTGGATCATCTTCAATGCAAACATATTTTTAGCCGTATGAGTTTCCATATGCGTGAACCAAATTGTGACAAGATTTGCGGAACCTTAGAACTAAAAGGATGCATCTAAAGGAAAGAAAGAAAAAAAAAAAAAAAAAAAAGAAGAGGATGCATTTGTCTTAGCTAAGCTACCTAAGCAAAGACTAAGTTTGTGGGTTAAGAGGCATTGTTACGTTGCGTAGAGGGTTGTTTCGTTCCTTTTCCTTCGATTAGAAATATATTAATGTAACTCGTGATTCGTGAAACGAGTCTTTTGAGGGTCAACGTACGAAGTTGCTTGTGACCCAAAGAACCCACAGTATTTGAACAGTAGAAAGAGTTGTAGTATATTTAAGTATGTCCTTCTACCTAGTTATAGCATATGTGATATTAAAATTTTTTTTTGACAACAAGTATCTAAATATGTTATTGATTCAATCCAAAGAAAGAGTCTTTTGAGCTCTCTATTGCTAGATGACACTTTGATCTAATTAGAGAGTTTAGAGGGAACATTTTGCCTACGTGTTTTAGATCAAGGAAGATAGCGCAGTGTGGAGCCCTTGTTCGCATTTCTTTTGTTTAAATCTCGAAGACCTTTCTCTGTTCTCAAGCTCTCATATCTGTGGTATCTTTCGGCCTATTGTCGAGAAAAAAAAAAAAAAAAAAACTTTACAAAATATGGAAGAAGAAAATGACATGTTGCAAATCTCACTCTTTAATAACCTTTTTTTTTTTTTTGGGGCAAACACTCACTCTTTAACTATAAGTGTAAATGATGACAAAACAAAAGTCTATAAAATATAAATATTTCCTTCACATGCACATGCCCAACTTCAAGTTGTGTATATATGATGTTTCTTTAACTTTTTTTTTAGTGGTTATTTCCTAACTTGTGTTTGTTTGGAAGCAATTTCTTCAAAATTATATCAATTATTAACTGAATGTTTGTCGCTAATATTATAAAAAAAGGTAGTCTAAATTATTAAATTAGTGTCGTTTGCTTGGTTGAAACTACATCTGTGTGTTATTCATGTGTATATTATACTTCTAGCTAACAGACAATAGTCATGAGTCTCTCTATATATAATTATAGGAGAGTCGAACCTTTACAATGAAAGAAACACATATCTACGTTCTTTTACAGTTGACAAGATATAAATGAATCGTAGAATAATTATATTAACTAGTGTTATAAGGCAACATAGTTTATTTTCGTAGTTTTATTAATGTAGTATGGTGAAAGAAATGGAACCTCGCTAATTGTTATGTGTTCCGGTTTATTTGCTTATTTATATTTTCATCGTTATCGTTAAAAACAAAAACCTGTCTCCAAATCTTGTTTTTTCTCCACAAAATACCAAAAATATCGCTAATTAAAAGTTAAATATTTTTTAAACCGATCATGTGTTTCGTAAGAGTCCGTGACAATATATATACATGTTTTGTAAGGTTTCAATCATTTTGGGTGGCAAGAATTTTTAAATTTCATAATCTTAATGGACAGCCAGGTATGTTAGTCGTCGAATCGATTGAAACCATCCTAGAAGATTTGATAAATATATAATATAACTCAGAAAATAGAATGCAATACAAAAATGAACCACCCTAAACGTATAATTTACAAGATTGAGGTCAATGATATAATTAGAGAGCCTAATTAAATTAAATTAAGAGACAGGTATTGGAAATTGACCAAGTAAAAATACAAATATTAAAAGTCAAATAAAACATATATTCTCGAACATCCAGTGAGAAACTTTCCTTCTGAAATGATTTTATTTGCAAAAAGGAATTGTTAAAAAGAAAGATAAATTGTCGGAAGTGGTTTATGTATATTTTTGGGTGTTTACAGCAAACGACGGTCCCACGTATAAACGTGACTGGTTTGCGCGTTCTGGCTGATGTCATGAGTGACCACAAATAGATATTCGCCACATGTACTTTTACAGATAAGTCATGACGGCCATGTTGTGGGACCCCCCGTAGCTGTTGATCGTTCATTCACCACTTTTTTTTTTTCTGTTTGGCGCTGCGCCGAGCCGACGACCAATGCCTTTTTTTTTTTTTTTGTCTTAATGATGTGATACCAAATAATCCCAGCTAAATATATTTTCTTTAGTTCCACCTATTTTATTAACTTAACATATAGACACAAATAAAAAAAAAAAACATATAGACACAAATTTGTGAATCTTGTTAAATTGTTTTTTGTTTGAGATTTTCAGCTTTAATCTATTGATTGGTTCAGATTTCTAAATTTAAGTACATAAATGATCAAAACGCATTAACTTTTTTTTTCTCTATCAAAAAAAAAAAAAATTCATTTGGTGCTTTTGATATAACCATGAACGCCATTGCATGCAAAGGTACAACTTCATCATTTCGGTGAGGGGCCAGTTGGTAGCCATATTAATGATCTTTACAAGTACTTGAAAGTTTTTGTTAAGCATAAAGCAACACTTTGGTGATGGGTGGGTAAAAATGCTTTTGGGTTAATCGGATATCCGACCCGTTTTTTAAATTCCTTCACAAAAAATTTGTTGGGTCGGGTTATATTTAACCCAACTCATACACCGGATATTCCATATTTAATAATTTAGATATTTAGAAGATTTGATTAAGATTTATAATTATGATTCTCTTATCATCTTTGTTTGATTTGTTTTTAAATGTTTTGAATCATCATATAATACAAAAAGTAAAAAAAAAATCAATTTTTTTTCTGCATATGATTCGAAATTTTAAAAACGGACATATATTATCCAATTGACGAAAATGTGTGTTCAACGTTCTACATCGATTAAAATATTTAGATAATGATTCAGAATCATATCATAAATAAGAATATTAATAAAATAAATAAGTTTTTTGGCGGGACGGGTTTTTGAATCAACAATAATAAAAAAAATTAAAATATCAGTAATCCGCCGCTTCAATACGGATTAAATCCTTTTTTTTTTAATACCACAAATATTAGACATATTAAATCAGTCTCATTTAGAAAATATTGTATAAACCAAAAATTGTCCCGTGGTATAATGTTACTTAATAACAATATTTATAAAATTTTAAAATATCATTAACATACCGCTTTAATACATACTAAATCTTTAGTTATTAAAATACAAATCTCTTAGAGAATGACATGATTTGTAAACTTTTATATATAATAAATAATCATTAAATTTTAAAATAAAACAAATTACGGGACGGGTTAAGAAATTACGGAACGAATTATATTTCGGAAAAGATTTATATGGCGGACGAATTTGAATCAATATTTATATACCGCTTTAATACAGGTTAAATCCTCAGTTTATTAATAATTGTCTCGTGGACTCGTGGTATACCGTTACTTAATAACAATTGTAAACTATAATATAAATAAATATGTTATAAGGAGATACAATTTGCAAAATATTTTTATACTAACTTTAAAATATTTTTATACCAACACAAATCTAAGAAATAAGTTTACCAAAAAAAAAAAAAAAATCTAAGAAATAACTATAGACCAAATTAACTTAAAGTTGATAATCTTACAAATATATGACCCAACTAACTGGACTAATAAATTTTCAAACATATATAATCACAGAGGTTATTCTTCTCTCCACAATTGTTAGTAAAAAAAAAAAGGATTACCTATTTCTGACATAATATTGTCAAAGTCCGGTGAAAGAGTCCGAGGAACAAAGAGGTCAACAACATCAGCTGAAGCCGACCTGACCAAAATCTCGGCTCCTCCCCCAAAAAAATACGTGATTACGCGTAATTGTGGTAGACTGCAATATTAAATAAATAACTTGTAAGAGACATCGAAACTAATCATCAGACTTTTTTTGATAATCGATAGTTAATTTAAACTAATCAACGATCGTATAAATGAGAATCCCACAAATGAAATAGCCAGACTCTCTCTCTCTCTCTCTCTCTCTCTCTCTCTCTCTCCACCTCTCTGTCTCTCTTAAATCTCGTTCTGTCTCCGGCGAAGTCGCCGGCGGGAAGCTAAAGGCAGGTTATAACGAGTTCCCGGCGAGATAATCCGACAATGCGAGGATTACGAGCTTCATCGCTTCTACTTTGTGGTGTTGTTCTGATTCAGCTGTTTGCTGCTCAAATCAATGCTCAAAAACCTAAAAGTCCATGGCCAACGCTCACTGGTGTGTCCTCTCTCCCTTTCTCTCTTTCCAGATTTCACTTTGATTTCCATAAGAACATTCAAAAGAAAACTCGATTTTGGTTTATGGATTTTAGCCATTTGTGGACAGTTTCCAATTATAGAATCTCTCTTTTTTTTTTTTTGTTTGTATAAAAAATCTCACTATCTTGAGTTTCGTGCTCTCAGGTGATCCTCCCTTTGTGATAGCTCGTGGCGGGTTTTCTGGATTGTTTCCAGATTCGAGTTACGATGCTTACAATTTCGCAATGTTGACAAGTGTATCAGATGTTGTTCTATGGTGTGATGTTCAGCTAACCAAAGATGCTCTTGGTATTTGCTTCCCTGATTTAACTATGAGCAATGCTTCATCTATTGAAGTTGTTTACCCTACTCGACAAAAATCTTACCCGGTTAACGGAGTTCCTACTTCCGGTTGGTTCACCATTGATTTCTCCTTGAAAGATCTCAAAGCTGTCAACTGTAAGTGCTCATGGCTCAGTTTGCTGGTTTTTGAAATGAGGATTTGAGTTTGTGTGTTTTGTTTAACTTGTTTTTTTTACCTGGTGCAGTGATACGAGGTATATTATCTCGGTCTGAAAAATTCGATGGTAATTCTAACCCGATTATGACGGTTCAAAGCGTAGCCACGCAGATGAAACCATCATTCTTCTGGTTGAATGTTCAGCACGATGCGTTTTACGCGCAACAGAATTTGAGCATGAGCAGTTTTCTGATTGCCGCTTCAAAAACTGTTCCCATTGACTTCATCTCTTCCCCTGAAGTGAACTTCTTTAGGAAAATTTCTGGTCGTTTCGGGCGTAATGGACCTAGTCTTGTGTTCCGGTTTCTCCGTCAAGAAGAGTTCGAGCCAACAACAAACAGAACCTACGGCTCTATCTTGAGTAACCTGACTTTTGTCAAGACTTTTGCTTCAGGGATCCTTGTTCCCAAGTCTTACATATTGCCACTCGATGACCAGCAGTACTTGCTTCCTCCTACATCCTTAGTTCAAGATGCTCACAAAGCAGGATTAGAAGTTTTTGTGTCAGGTTTTGCAAATGATATTGATATTGCACATGACTACAGTTTCGATCCAGTCTCTGAGTATCTATCTTTTGTGGACAATGGCAATTTCTCTGTCGATGGTGTGCTCACTGATTTTCCCATAACTGCATCTGCATCCCTCGGTAAGCATAATTTCTTCTAAAGACAAGCATTTTGTCCTTAAAACATTGTCAGAATCAGAAATACTCAAAATCGAAGCATTGTTTTCATATTTTCCTCAGATTGCTTCTCCCACATTGGCCGAAACGCTACAAAACAAGGTATGAGAGTTGATTATTTTGCTTTGTATCTTGCCATGACTTATCATAACCTAATGAAGAAACCTGTAATTGACTTTATGGTTCTTGTCTCAGTGGATTTTCTTGTTATATCCAAAAATGGTGCGAGTGGAGACTATCCTGGATGTACAGACGTGGCATATGAGAAGGCAATCAAAGATGGTGCTGATGTAATCGATTGCTCGGTCCAAATGTCCAGCGACGGCACACCCATTTGCTTAGGTTCGATCGATCTTGGGAACAGCACAACAGTTGCCCTAACTGCTTTCAGAAACCGTTCAACAACTGTTCCTGAGTTGGGCTCAGTTGGTGGAATATACACTTTCAGTCTCACATGGCCTGAGATCCAGACCTTGACTCGTAAGTTTGTCTTCAAGCTTTCCACTTGCTTCAGATAAATGTTGGTCTGTTTTGTACACTCTTCTTCCTACTATTTCTAGTAACTAGTTTGAGAGCTTCTATTCCTACTCCCACTTAACTTAAAAGAGATTACATATATAGATGCAAATGTCTGGGTCAAAAGTACAGGCTCCTTTAGAGGATACATAACTTGAGAGTTACAATAACTATTCTCCAATTTTTCTTCTTTTGTTTGCAGCTGCTATTTCAAACCCCTACGGTGTATCCAGGCTGTTTAGGAATCCAAACCAGAAAAATGCTGGGAAGCTTTTTTCACTTTCTGATTTTTTAAACTTGGCAAAGAACTCCACCTCTCTCTCCGGTGTTTTGATCAGTGTAGAGGTGAGTTCTCGTGCACCTCTTAGTCTTACGATTTTATCAATCAGACCGTGACTGTCTTCTAATGGCCACGCCACTTATGTTTGTCTTTTATGTCCCCCAGAATGCGGCATACCTGAGAGAGAATCAAGGGCTCGATGTTGTTAAAGCGGTTCTTGATACACTCACACACACTGGCTACAGCAATAATACAGCCACAAAGGTCATGATTCAGTCAACAAACAGCTCGGTTCTAGTTGACTTCAAGAAGCAGAGCCAGTACGAGACTGTCTATAAAGTTGAAGAAAACATCCGTGATATTCTCGACTCTGCTATTGAAGACATAAAGAAATTCGCTGATGCTGTTGTGATCCAAAAATCATCAGTCTTTCCTCTCGCTCAGTCGTTCATCACAACGCAAACCAATGTTGTGGAGAAGCTGCAGAAGTCTCAGCTCCCAGTTTATGTGGAACTGTTTCAGAATGAGTTTTTATCTCAACCATATGACTTCTTTGCTGATGCAACCGTTGAGATAAACTCTTATATCACTGGAGCCGGTATAAACGGAACCATCACCGAGTTCCCTTTCACAGCTGCAAGATACAAAAGTAAGTGAGCCAAATTTTGCACCAAAGGTCTCACAACACAAAGTTATTTACGTCAATGCCTAACTTTTTTTCCTTCTGCAGGGAATCTATGTTTGGGAAGAAAAGAAACTATACCTTACATGGCCCCTGCCCAACCCGGTGCCCTCTTAACCCTTGTGAGTCCTACGTCCTTACCTCCAGCCCAAGCTCCAAACCCGGTTTTCACAGATGCTGATGTCACTGAGCCACCACTACCTCCGGTTACAGCAAAAGCCCCAACCTCAACCCCTGGAACCCCATCAACCAATGCACAAGCACCTAGTGGACAAACCCGAATCACTTTATCTGTTCTACTTTCCGTTTTTGCAATGGTTCTCGCCTCCCTTCTACTTCTGTGATCAACCCTTGATCTCATCTCCTATGTTGATAATGTCTTCCGCCCTCGTAAGATTTCCCTGTGTGTGACTCAGTCAAATCTTAACAGCCAGAGCCATAAATTTTTTCCGCTAGCGAGTCTTCGTGACAACCTTCTGTTTATTTGCAGTGACGACTTCTCTATGCATGTTGTCTGCTTATATTCTAGTACTGTCCAAAAAACAACAGGTTATTCTTTGAGTGTGACTTTCCCTCGGATTCATTTGAGATATTCATTTGTTGTTGTATCATATACTCTTATACTCTTGTCTTTGACAAAAAAAAAAACTCTTGCCTTGTGTCTTGTAATATTTATGAGACTGTATCCTTTATAAACACATTTTGGTTAATACATTCTGCTTCGCAGTTATCTAAAGGTTCTTGTAGAAACTTTTTCCCTTCCATCTCCTGTAACAACTCTTTCACAAGTTGGTCTTTCCCTTGATGATTAAGTCCATTGCAGACCTGATGAACAGTCCTTGAATCTAGAGGAATTGATCTTCTGACCATTTCCCTTAGCACTTGAGCTGCTCCATCAAAATCCTCATTCTTACAGAAGGCAGAAATCAATATGTTGAATGTTTGTTCATTCGGATGGCAACCGCTCCTAATCATGCTTTTGTACAGTTCAAAACCACGGTCTGCATTTCTCCTCACGCATTGCCCCATTATCAGCGCAGAGAAGGTTGACGAGTTTGGCACCAAATTCTCTTTGTCTAGTTCTTTAACAAACTGTGCAGCTTTCCTCGTCTTAGCTTGTTTGCATAGTCCCAAGATCAAAGTGTTGTACGTCAAAATGTCACGCTGAATTCCGTTGCAGACCATATCTTCATAAAACCGGAACGCCATCTCGTGATCACCCTGTTGGCTGTACCCATTAATCAACGTGTTATACGTGACAGTGTTGGGAGGCAAGTTGAGCGCTTTCATCTCACCGAAAACCTTACTAGCTTCTTGCAACTTCACAGCTCTGCAAAACCCATGGATGAGAGTGTTAAAAGTAACCACATTAGGCTGCAAGCCATTCTTTCCCATCATGTTCTTAAGCTTCAAAGCTGAGCTCAAAAGACCCTTTTCGCAATGCCCGGCTATCAAAGTATTATACGACACATGAGTGGCCCGAAAACCCAATCTTTCCATGTCTTGTAGCAACTCAATGCCCTTGTCAAGTTTTCCAGACCTACAATAACCTGACATAACCATGTTAAGAGTGTATGTGTTTGGGGAAATCTTACACCGCCGCATTTCTCTGTAAAACCTCAGAGCAATATCCACCCTCCCTTGACCAAGTAGTGAGCTCATGTAAGCATTGCAAGATTCAACGGTTGGAAGAAACCCGTAATCCTTCATCTGCATAAAAGTATCAGTGGCATTTCTGAATTTCTTCAAATGAGCAAAAGTTTTGAAGAGTGAATCAAACACTCTAGGCGTAGAGTCACATTCCCGGTACGAATACAACAAGGCATCAAAGACTTTGGCAGGCAAATCCACGCCACCATTTACAAGTACATCTCTCAAAATGGACTCTGCAGACTTGAACTTGCGGTTTTTAGTAAGAGTGTGAAGAACAATAGCATGGGTTTCAAGAGAGTGAGAAGCTGGGTTTCGGGTTTTCGCCCAATTGAAGAACTCGAAAGAAAGAAGATAATCTTTCTGAATCTTCAGTAGTACGTTCTTGACCCTAAATGAATCTAAGTGGTCTGATAGCTTATTAAGCTTATCCCAATCAGATTGAATCAGGTGGCTATGAGCGACATTGACGAAATCAAGATCTTGGCCTTTAGGTTCAGGATTGCTTCTGTGAGGAATAGGAATGTTTGCAGCGGGTGGATTTTTAGAAAGCCTAGGGTTTTCAGATCGACCATAGCCAGCAAAACTTGAGTACTGATAACACAGACGGCGATTAACACATGTGCTTACGCGGATCATCGTGATGTACAACACAAGCAGATTTCACCAGAGACTGTTGAAGCAGAAAATGAATCCGAAAGCAGCAGTGAATACCAATAAACACAATTATAAAGAAAGGGTCACGCAGATTGTCGCCGGAGAAGGAGGTAGAGAGATTAAACGATGAACCAAATTTGAAAACAATTTCATTTTCATTTGGTAGGCCTTTCTCTATGAAGCCCATTGGGCCCTTACAACAAAATGAAAATTGGAGATGCGGGGTATCGATCCCCGTGCCTCTCGCATGCTAAGCGAGCGCTCTACCATCTGAGCTACATCCCCATTGTGATATACATTGACTCGAGTTATAACAAAGATGTCTTTGCCAAATTTGTCGGAACATCATCATCGACGGTGGTAATAATCGCTGTCTGAAGATCTATGGATCCTCGCGTACTGTGCCGTACTTGTCTTTTGCCGCTGAAACTCGGGACTCCCCCTTTTATGGTAAAAATCCAAAAAACAAAAAAAGGTACAATTTTGCTTATTACTGCATAACTTGTTTCAATAAGCGTGCGATTTTAGCAAGTGAGTTTGAGTTTTAGGAAGAAAAGACAGAGTGCACACAAACTGTTCGATGAAATGTCTCTGAGAAAGTTTCTCCTCTTTCACTCTTGTGTCTAGTCTCTCTTCCTTGTTATTTCACTCTGATTACATCTTGTTTTATTGAAGACAGAAACCTTGAATTTGTGGCAAACGAAGAGTTGAGATAGCATTGAGAATGTCGTTTTGCTATCCATCTTCACCAAGAAAACTGGCGATGACGGTGGCGTTTTTTGCCTCAGGGGCAGCTCTTTTCGCTATTGGAATCCATTTTTCGTATCTTAACGTTGCTCCTCAGCAAGCTCGTACCAAAGCCCGTAATGATTTTGTCAAAGAACGCCTCAGGCAGAAACAAGGCAAGTGATTTCAGATTCACATGATATTTTCTACTTTTAATTTCTTACTTCACATTCGTTATTCTCAACTCATCTCTTACTCTGTACGTAGAGATACAATTTATAAAAAAAGAGTGTCACTTTTCTCTTGAGATTTTTGCTACATCATTTTTTGTATTATCAAATCAATCATTTTGTTAAATTACATATTATTATCAGTAGAATTAGAGATGGTGGAACAGCCTCAAGTGGCTCATCCTTATTTCTAATTTGGCAAGTAATACATATACGGTTGTGGTGGAGGATTGAAACCGGTGTTGGTGGGTAAAGCAATAAGAAGAGAGAGATCTGGGTATCAAATTGTGGCCGTAATTATATAATGTGGATCCTCAAGATACTCTGAACATGCTTCTTACATTTCCCAATCCTCAAGATAGTCTCAGGGCTGATCTTACCAGAATCGTTGGGTCGATCATGTAAGTCACATCTTAAAATTGTTCCCACCAAATAAATAACAAACATCAAGACAAGAGAAGTTGAAAAATGCAAAAGGGTTTGTAAACTTTGGTTCCACTGGTTAAGTTAAAACACACAAACCTCGGATGTCCTTAATGAGCTTATGCATGGATTTTCTTTCCCCATCGACGGGTTTTCATATTGTCTTAAAACGCATGACTGCAAGAGGAAGCAACGAGACAATCAAATCACAAAACAATTAAAAAGAATAGAGTGTGCATGCTGTGAAAAAAAGAAAGAAAGAAGAGACCATATAAGCAGAAGAAGATGTGTCCATGGCTAAGACTTGTGTCACTGTTGCTTCTTGTTGTGACTTGTGTGAGTGATGCAAAAAGTACTCCTTGTGTTCCGAGAATACTAATAATAGGGATCTTATATAGATCTTTTCAGTATACACACCCTTAAAGAAACAATGTCAATTTCTGAAAAGAAATTATGTTACTGTACACATAATTAACACTCTTATCACATTAACACTCTGTGAAGAAGACTAATCTTAACTCGATTTCTACAGCGAAAAAAAAAAAAAACTTGAGGAATGTTCAATCTCCAAAATCTAGACTATTAAGGGTTAGTCTCCTATTGATTTCTCAATGCCCAATCCAGGAAACATGTACATGTATTGAAATCAAATTAAATGAAGAAAATAGTAAAAAAAACTCATATCTGATATCTCCCTTCCCTAGGTTGAATTTCTTGAAAAAATGGGCAATATATATTTTGGAGAGGGTTTAACACTCCTTGGAGAAAGGTGGGCCTTATATATATTTCATTAAGCTAGTTTGTAATTCAGAAATAAACTCTCACAATATACTTCTGCTTGTTCAGTTGTAATATTGCTTCTTGGATCTTGTTGTCTTACATGGATACATTTCCCAACAGACAGTTTAACGGTCAAAATAGTGTTCTGATCCACCGATTATTGATTTGTTGTAGGCTCTGTCAAATAGCATGGTTGACGAACACGGGTTTCACATATGACCTTCGCAACTTAAGCAAAGTGTGTAGTGCTCTTATCCTTCTCATACTCTTTTTGTTTGCATGGTTTGGTTTCTGAGCTATTTAATAATCACGGTCAAGCAAGTCTAAGTCAGAATATTAGAATGTTACATCTGAAAGAAATAGTGTCACACAGAATATTACAAATTCTGCTTTTACTAAAAGAGAGTTCCGGATAGGATGATGCTTGCGAAATTTCAATACGTGAAACCTAAACTGGTGCATTAAGCTATATTCATCATTCTCTCTGATCTCTCTCTCTTTGAGATATCAGAAATAAGGATCCCTTGGATTACTGTTTTGCTGTGTAACTTGTTGTTAAGAATTATGATTATATTAGAGAGGCTTATGACGGTGGGAATTTTTATTTATCCTTAACCGGATTTGTGTTAGGAATCTGATTTTTTAGAGTAAAATTTTTCACTACTAAAAATTAATTATGGATGAAAAAATTATAAGCCCAATTAGTAAAGTAAAGGCCACGACACCGAGTTTCGTTCAATAAATATGCTAGCCTAGCTAGGAGGATGTATCGATTCTCCGTGTCTAGTTTCCTTGTATCGTCGTTAAAGGTCTCCAAGTCGTTCGTTCTCAACGTCACGGCGGGTTCTGTTCCTAACCGGCTGAGAGGTACGGTGTTTCTTGTCTCTCGAATCAAACGGAAAATCTGATTAGTCGTAGGACTATTGATATATCCAGGTTTATGTGGTCGAAAAAGGTTATTGAAAACCATTCTCTAGCTGGTCGAGGGATTTCTCTGGATATCCACCCTGATGATCCTCCAGCTACTCATAAGCCTCACAGTCCTGCTGATACGATCCATCAAGGCTACTATCGGAGGAATAAGAAGAAGAAGACAGATGACGTGGCAATAAATGAGTCGTGAAGCAAAGCCTTGGAATGAAGTGGAGGGTTCGTTTTGTCAAACGTCTATAAAAGAGCCGTTGCTCTGTATCTATCTTTTCTCATGCTTTTATTGTGATTGTGTGTGTGTGACGAGCCTGCGTGCTTGTGAGGGAAGATCTGTGTGAGATCGACCTCGGAGATTGATTCGTAACTTGTTGTTGCGGATTGATTGTTGATTTTCTGGTTTATCGATTTGTAAACTTCGTTATTCAAATCGATCGGAAAGTTATATTGATTCTCTGGGTTTTGAGTTATTGATCATCTCTCTGGGTTTTGTGTTTGGTTCATTCGATTGCGTTAAACCTTAACATTGGTGCGGTGAAACTGGTTCGTTACGTGTGTTGATCATGGATCGCGATGGATCTGATGTGTTTGAAGAAGATACGGGTTCTTCTGATGCAATATATGTGCAGATGAGGAATTTGCGTTTGGGTTTTCAGGGTTTGTGTGAAGCGAAGGTGGAGACGGAGTCTAAGCTTGTGTCGTTGGAAGAGTTGCTCAAATCGGTGGTGAAAACGTTGGATCGTTTGGAGATTCGAGCTGGAAAACACGTTGATGATGGTGAGCCTTCCCGACAGTCGTTTTCGGGTCAGATTCTTCCTGATCTCCACTCGTCGGAAACTCGATCATCGGGGTTACCTCTGGAAACTCGCGAAAATCTGTTAAAAAAAATTAAGATGCCTGTGTTTACTGGATCGCAGCCGTATGCTTGGATTTCACAGGTGGAGCGTTTTTTTCGGGTGGGTCGTTTTAGCGATGCGGCTAGGTTGGATTTGGTTTCCTTAAGTTTGGAAGGGGATGTGTTGAAATGGTTTAACTGGGAGGTTTCGCGTCGTGATTTTGGGTCTTGGGAGGAGTTTAAGAATCGTTTGTTGATTCATTTTGGGGGTACGATTGATGATGAACCGGGGAATAGACTATTTGCCATTAAACAGGTAGGATCAGTGGCTGCATACATCACTGAATTTCAGGATTTATCTTCTCAAGTGATGGGGTTGGATGATACACACTTGGAGAAAATTTTTTATAATGGTCTTAAGCATGAGATGAAGGAGGTGATCAAAATGAAAGAACCTAAGGGACTTCCAAATCACATTACAGCGGTGTTGAAAATGGAATCAAGCTCTTTTTGCAAATTGGTTGGTGAAACTGGTGAAGGAAAGAAGCAACAAAGTCAGCCTATTCCTCCACCTGCACGGCCAGTGTTTACTTCCAATGCTCCTAAACCAGTAGGGATTCCTCAAAGTTCTTATATTGGGAAGTCTCCAGAGAGCAGTCCAAAGCCTCTGGGTCGTCCGCGTATACGCCATAATGATGCAGAGTTGGATGCTATGCGCAGTAAGGGCCTTTGTTTTAAATGCAAGGGCAAGTATTTCAGAGGGCATGAATGTCCTATGCGTGAGTTGCGTGTGATGACAGTGGTTAATGGTTATGAATTAGAAGTGTTGGAGGAGAATATGATCGAGTGCACTGAAGAAGAAGGGGTGTTGGATATGGCACCTGTCACTGAGTTGAAGACTTTGTCTTTCAATTCTTTCATGGGGTTGCATTCTCCCCGGACTACCAAGTTGGTGGGATGGATTGGTAAGCACAGGGTAATTCTCATGATTGATTGTGGGGCTTCCCACAATTTCCTTACTCCTGCTTTGGCTCAAAAATTGAAACTGCAAGTTACACCTGATGCAAGTTTGGATATCCTGTTGGGAAATGGAGCTATTGTTCAGGGGTTAGGGGTTTGTAAAGGAGTACATTTTCAGTTGTCTGGCGTTGGATTCACAAATGATTTCATCACACTGGAGTTGGGGAGTGTTGATGTTATTCTTGGAGTTCAATGGCTGGAAACATTGGGAAAATGTGAAGTAGACTGGAAATTGCAGGAATGGCGATTTATGTATAATGGGGAACCAGTACTCTTGCATGGAGATCCTACTTTACATAGGTCTCCCCTGTCTTTGAAAAGGTTAGGTGCACCTCCTGCTGTTGGACATACTAAGACTCAGTTGGCTGTGCTGAAGGGGAGTGAGCCTCCAGCCCCTGTTTCTTTGGTACCTCCTGCAGTAGATGAGTTGTTGCATCAGTTTCCTTTTGTGTTTGCTTTGCCTTCTGGGTTACCACCATTGCGTGGTCAGGAGCATGCAATCACTCTTTATCCTGGTGTCACTTCTATCTATGTCAGGCCCTACCGTTATCCTCATGCCAGGAAAGAAGTAATGGAGTCATTGGTAGGGGATATGCTGACTTCTGGGATCATACAACCTAGCACCAGTCCTTTCTCCAGCCCTGTGTTATTGGTCAAGAAGAAAGACGGCTCTTGGCGATTTTGTGTTGATTACAGAGCCCTCAACAAAGTGACAGTCCCGGATAAGTTTCCTATTCCGGTTATTGACCAGTTGTTGGATGAACTGAATGGGTCTACTATTTTTTCCAAGCTTGATTTGCGATCCGGGTATCATCAAATAAGGATGAAGCCGCAAGATGTGGAGAAAACAGCTTTCAGAACACTTGAGGGGCACTATGAATTTCTTGTGATGCCTTTTGGTTTGACAAACGCACCAGCTACCTTTCAGGCACTCATGAACAAGATTTTCAAACCATTTCTCCGGAAGTTTGTTTTGGTTTTTTTTTGATGATATCTTGGTCTTCAGTAACAACCTCACTTCTCATGTGGAGCATCTCCGGTTGGTGCTGCAGTTACTGGAGAAGCATGTGTTATTTGCCAACAAGAAGAAATGCTCTTTTGGTGTCTCACATGTTGAGTACTTGGGACATATTATTTCTCGGCAGGGTGTGGCTACAGATTCCACCAAAACCGAAGCTATGCGATTGTGGCCAACACCAACTAATGTGAAACAACTCAGAGGGTTTTTAGGCCTGACAGGGTATTACAGAAAGTTTGTTCAGGGGTATGGGGTCATTGCTAAGCCATTGACTGACTTGTTACGCAAAGACCAGTTTGAGTGGACTCCTACAGCTCAACAAGCGTTTGAGAAGCTCAAAGTTGCCATGGTGTCTGCTCCAGTGCTTGGTTTGCCTGATTTTTCTCAAAAATTTGTAGTGGAGACTGACGCCTCTGGTGTGGGAGTGGGGGCGGTGTTGATGCAGGCAGGCAGACCTCTGGCATACTTCAGTCATGGTTTGACACCCAGGGAGCAACTCAAGCCAGCCTATGAAAGAGAACTAATGGCCATTGTGCTAGCCGTCTTGAAATGGAAACACTATCTCATTGGCAGGTGTTTTGTCGTTCATACAGATCAAAGGAGCCTCAAATATTTACTGGAGCAGAAGGAAGTAAGTATGGAGTATCAGAGATGGTTAACCAAATTGTTGGGGTTTGATATGGAGATTTTTTACAAGCCTGGGGTTGAAAACAAGGCTGCTGATGGGTTGTCTCGGATGCCTCAGCCAGTGTTGTGTTCTTCTCTGTCATTGCTAGCACTCACTGTTCCAGCAGTGCTACAACTACAAGACATCTACAAAGAGATTGAGGAGGATGCCACCATACAAGCTCAGATTGCTTTGGTGCAAACCAATCCAGACAAATATGTGAATCATCAAGTGCAACAGGGTAAACTTTGGTACAAGAAACGTCTGGTTATCTCTAAACAGTCTAAATTCATTCCATTACTATTACAAGAGTATCATGACAGTAAGCTTGGGGGTCATGCGGGTATTTTGAAGACAAAGAAACGGATTCAAACTATGTTTCACTGGGAAGGGTTACAGAAGGATGTTCAGAAACATGTATCAGAATGTGAGGTTTGCCAGACACACAAATCAACTACTTTGTCACCTGCAGGGTTGTTACAACCTCTTCCCATTCCAGACCGAGTTTGGGAAGACTTATCATTGGATTTTATTGAGGGGCTGCCCAAATCTGGAGGTGTCAATGCTATTCTGGTAGTGGTTGACCGTTTCAGCAAGTGTGCACATTTCGTGGGGCTATCACATCCTTTTTCAGCTTCTGATGTTGCTCATAAGTTTGTCACTGAAGTGGTTCGTCTTCATGGCTTCCCAAAGACTTTGGTGTCTGACCGTGACAGAGTGTTTTTGAGTTCTATGTGGAAGGAGTTGTTTAAACTGGCTGGGACCAAGCTGCAGTACAGTACAGCATATCATCCCCAATCCGATGGTCAGACGGAAGTGCTTAACCGTTGCTTGGAGTCTTATTTGCGCTGTTTTGCTTCTCAACACCCACGCACATGGGCTAAGTACCTGGCTTGGGCGGAATTTTCTTACAATACATCCTATCATTCTGCCCTGAAGACATCACCCTTCCAGGTGGTTTATGGGAGAGACCCTCCTACTGTCCTCCATTTTGAGCAGGGTTCTACTGCCAACACTACTCTGGCAGCTCAGTTGCAAGAAAGAGATGCAATGTTGGCCAAGATTAAGGTGAATTTGGAACGAGCACAACAGTTGATGAAGCGCAGTGCGGACTTGAAACGCAGAGAAGTGGAGTTTGCAGTAGGGGATTGGGTTTACTTGAAACTCCAACCGTATCGGCAACAGTCTGTGACTCGCCGGGTCTGTCAGAAACTGGCTGCCAAATTTTTTGGTCCCTTTGAGGTTAGTGAGAGAATTGGGAAGGTGGCTTACCGCCTAAAGCTTCCTCCAGCGGCGGCTATCCATCCAGTGTTCCATGTTTCGCAGTTGAAAGCATCCTTGGGGTCTCATCACCAGCTCCAAACAGACTTACCAGCTCTTACGGATGCAGAGGATTCCGTGTTACTGCCTGCGACGATCTTGGATATGCAACACAATGCTACGGGTGGTCGCGAGGTCTTGGTTCAGTGGTCTGGGTTTCCGGATGTTCCAAACTCATGGATGCTATCTAAAGACTTCGTCCAACAATACCCATCCTTCAAGCTTGAGGACAAGCTTGTTTTTCAGGGGGGGTGTATTGATACGATCCATCAAGGCTACTATCGGAGGAATAAGAAGAAGAAGACAGATGACGTGGCAATAAATGAGTCGTGAAGCAAAGCCTTGGAATGAAGTGGAGGGTTCGTTTTGTCAAACGTCTATAAAAGAGCCGTTGCTCTGTATCTATCTTTTCTCATGCTTTTATTGTGATTGTGTGTGTGTGACGAGCCTGCGTGCTTGTGAGGGAAGATCTGTGTGAGATCGACCTCGGAGATTGATTCGTAACTTGTTGTTGCGGATTGATTGTTGATTTTCTGGTTTATCGATTTGTAAACTTCGTTATTCAAATCGATCGGAAAGTTATATTGATTCTCTGGGTTTTGAGTTATTGATCATCTCTCTGGGTTTTGTGTTTGGTTCATTCGATTGCGTTAAACCTTAACACCTGCATTCACCTATTGTGTTACTAGGCTATCAGCGCTGTTTGTTGCCCGGTATGGCTGGTCTTTTGGTATGGATTTGATAGAAAAAGTGGGTAAGAACCCTCTCTTTGACTTTATGAAACGAGATAATGAAAGCTTCAGTTATAAACACTTTGTTAAGTTGTATAAAAGAGTAGTAGTACCTTGCACTGATTCTTCTATTATGGCTTCCGCTCTGAGTGCTTTTCTCGACCTTGTTCAATTTGACAAGCTGGAGGAGGAACTGGAGACGGATTTGCTTGCTTTTTTGGCCGGTGTTGACATTTTTGCCACCAACGATCATTATCACCTGTGCTCCCCTATCATTATTATGTATTTTCATCCTCGACGGGTTTCTCAGCTTACTCGTAATCAGTGTGGAGCTCAGGATATCCAACCTGATGCTTCAGCTACTCATGAAACCAATCTTGGGCCTCCTCCTATAAGGATCCCACTCAAGGAGCTTTGTATTATTAAGCTCACAGCAATGTTTGAGGTGCGTTATGGGAATTCTTTTCGTCGGGCTTTGATGATGAGAGTGCTTACGAACCCTCTGTTTGAGTTTCTGTTTTTCCGCCGGGTTTCCCTGAGCCCCCAGCTTGAGTCTATGGATCCAACTGAAATCAGGTTCAATATTTTCTATGTGCTTGTCAAGGCGTATGAAAGAGTATTACTGCCTTCCAAAGAGCTGAGGAAGCGTAATGTTGCTCGTATGGAAGCCGTTCTTGATCTTTTTTTTTACCTTCTTCAGCTGAAGAAGAAGCTGGATGGGGAAGTGGAGGCGGCTATGATTGATTTACATGCTTTTGTGTTTGGTGTTGACTGTTTTTCTCACATAGGTGTTGCTGCTTTTTCTGCTATCATGCCACCGCCTGAACGCTTTTCAGTGATGATGAAGCCTGATATGCTTGTGCAGCTTCCACTTGGATTTCAGCGTTTTAGTGATCAATATCAATGTCTTGGTGACTATTTAAGTCTTCCGCCTCCAATACACCAGCCCCTATCATTTAGAGTCCCTCCAACGGGTATTTCACTCAAGCAGCTTCTTATTATTAAGCTCACAGTGCAGTTTGAGGTGCGATTTGGGTCCGTTTTTTTCTATGATTTAATGGAGAGAGTGATGATGAACCCATGGTTTAATTTCTTGCTGCATTATGATAGCCTGTACACTTTTTATGAAGGACTTGGTGCTGCGTATTCCAGTGTATTAAAGCGTTCCAAAAAGCTGAAGAAGAGTGATGCTTGTAGAAAGACCGTTCTTGAGGATTTTTTTAACCTTGTTCAGTTGGAGAGGCTGGAAGAGGAGGCGGCTATGATTGATTTGCATGCTTTTGTGTTTGGTGTTGACTGTCTTGCTCACATGGAAAATGTCCAGTATTCTGCTGTCATGTCAGAACCTGAACACCCTTCAGTGATGATTAACCGGCAAACACATACGCAGCCTCCACTGAGAATTCCATGCCCTGTTCAGAGGCAAGGTGTTGTACCTCTCAGGCGAAGACGTACCTATAAATTTCTATTTGGATTGGGCAGGATCACACTCAAGCAGCTTGGTGTTTTGAAGTTCACAGCTATCAGCTATGTTTGTGGCGCGTTATGGTCTGCATTTTTGTCGGGATCTGATGAAGAAAGTGGGTGGGATATATGATTTTGAGTTTATGGAGCCAACTAATATCAAGTTCGCTTTGTATTACGAGGTTCTTGATGCGTATTCCCGAGTAATAAGGCCCTGCGATGATGATGCTTGTACGGCGGACGTTGTTGCGGGTTTCTTAGGCCGTCTTGAATTGAAAAAGCTATATGTGGATGGCGAATCGAATATCGATATGCATGCGTTTTCGAGTGGTGTTGACTATTTTGCTGACAAGGAGGATGTTGGCTATTGTGATTTAGTGCCACCAGCTGAACCCCTTTTAAGTATAATGAAAAGGAAATACCACCGCTGAGATATGGGTGTTCAATGGAGAAGATGCAAACTGCACGATCCGGGGAACGAGAGGCAAAGAGACGAAAGTTTGACGCTCTTGTTCCAGAGGACCAGTTTCTTGCTCAAAATCCGGTAATGTTTTTTTTTTTTTTGTTTCCTTCCTTGTGACTTGACTCGTGTATCTAACTAGGAGTAATACATTTTCAGGGTCCCTATTGGATCATGATCAGGGTTTCTGGTGCAGACGACTATGGTGGAGTCTTTGAAATCGGAAATATGGGAGAGCTGTCGTTATCAGATAAAGTGGCAAGTTTGAAGATGAGAATAGGTTTAACGATCCAGATTCCAGCACACAGACAGATGTTAAGTGGAAAAGCTGGGGTTTTAGAGGACAACAGGTCACTTGCACATTACAATGATGGAGCAGGAGAAATTCTAACAGTGTCTTGGTGACAAGGTTTCTTCTGTGTGCAAGGAAATGCTTAAGTCTCTTTGGGTCATCATCAAAGAATTGGTGGCACAATTTCCTTCCTTTGCGCTTGGAGACAAGCTGCATGGGTATTATTGATAAGTTACACAGGGTCTATTTTAGGAGAAAGAAGAGTAAGGAAGCTGTAGCACACGTGCGAAGGGTTAAGAGTTTGTTAGACGCTAGAGTTTATAAATAAGATGAGGGATCAAGGAAGAATGGCATGTTGAATCAAGTGGAGGATTAGTCGTGTGGAGAGATATATCCGAAGGAATGCTGAGGATCTCATCTCATCTTTCATTTGTTTTTCAACTTTCTGAATTTCTGTAATCTCTGGATTTTGAGAGTTCAAGTTTAATCGGAAGAACTTTATTGAGGATATGCTTTAATCCAAATATTTACATACAAATCGTATCTTTAAAGTTTATCAATGAGCTGAACACGTTTCTTACATTTCACAATCCTCAAGATAATCTCAGGGCCAATCCCATCGTTGCGTCAATCATGTATGTCACATCTTAAAAATTGTAGCGAAATTAAGACCGTGACATACAGAACAAGTACAAAATATGTAACTGATTTTTTAAAAGTAGTACACGTGTCTTTTTGTCGCCAAATTGGCTTCTTGCAAAAAAGCCTTTCATAAACATTCCTCACAAAGTACAGCAAAAGTCTAGAGAGAGAGAACCTAAGACACAAGAAAGGGAGAAATTAGAACTTCCTGGGTTTAGCTATGGACTTGCAGAAAGAAGAGAAGGCTCCTTTGATCTCTTCAGGGATCGGGAGAGCAAGAGAGAGTGGTAAAGGACGATGATGATCTTGGAACAGTCCGGTTTGGTGTCTCAACGAGACCGAGTGCGCCAAAGCTGTTTGTCTTTTGTTGAGACCCTCAAGTATAAAAGAGAATGCCCCAAACGTAAGACAGCTCTGTAGAAGAGCCTGTGGAGCACCTGTAACAGAGGCCATATAAAGAATCTATTAGCTCTCCTCTCTGTGATGATTGCATGCAGGATCTATCTTCATGATACCTAAGTATAAATCACAATGAGCATAATGGATTACCAGGGAAACTAAGAGCAAGACCAGTGCAGCACCCAGCAACTCCAACATTAATGGCTGCCAAAAAAGAAGAGCAGAATTATAAGTAAGAGAGACATCATAAGTTCATCTAAAACTAATGATATACGAAATCTGAAGAGTCTCACCGTCATCTTTGCCTCGGATTTGCTTCAGAAGGCAAACAACCAAACTGTGGACTCCAGATAAAACAGCAAAAGTCTTGAACAAAAAAATTAGCAAATTACTCAGTTTTCTGGAACAATAAGCATATATATGCTATAGCCTAAAGAATGCTGATAAGATGAGGTACCTTAGCAGACTGCCCTGCATCTGCAAATGAACCTTTAAACCCTTTCTTCTTGAACAATCCTGAACCTGAAATCAAAAGTTTCAGCAGCCAATCTTACCACATTAACACTCTTTGAAGAAAACTAATCTTAACTCGATTCTACAGCAAAACAAAAACAAACAAACTTGAGGAATGTTCAATCCCAAGGGTTAGTCTCCTAATGATATCTCAATCTCAAATCCAGGAAACATGTATTGAAAATCAAATTAAATGAAGGAAAATAATAAATCTCAGTTCACTATCAGAGAAAATGAGAAGAAGAGCACCATATCCGAAGATAGAGCCCATGACGGCGCCACCAGCAGCATCTCCGGCAAACCGGAAAAGACAAACGGCTGGAGCAGGGATAGTAGCCAATGCCTTTGAGGAATCATTATCTGTCGCCTCGTCACCGTCAGTGTTAAGGTTCGAATCGGATTCGAGGTTCCCGTTGATGTCAATAGCTTTTGAAGAATCATTGGTCGCCATAGCTAAAAGTTGAAGCCTGAAGAAGCTACTTTCGGTCTCTCTCTACCTAATCTGGAAATATCCTTTTTCCAGTTGAATTGATGAAGTGTCAAAAAAAAGAAGATATTTTCCCCAGAAGACGACGATACTAAACGACAGCGTTTTTCACTTCAGCAGCCGAGAATTGGGCTTTTAAAAAGCCCATTACAAAATGGCAAAGGAGCTATATTTGTTTATACTTTATACTAGTAGTAGTATGAATCAATCAAATGTAAAAATGTTTCCAACCGTTACAGATCCTTGTAGCGGTTCAATAATGGCAGTACAAGAGAACAACAACATGATAAAAGAACAGGACACAAGTAAGAAGAGTACTACTTAGGAGGATCACAGTAAATGACCCGAGAAGGGTCTTTTGTCTGAAACAATCAGTAATGGTGGTCTTGATATGTAGCTCCAAACTCTGCTCTCCAAGCCTGATCATCCTCGTACTCATCGAAACTGACAGCTCCGGTTCCATGTTCTGATACTTGTTCTATTTCATCTTCCTCATCTTTGTACCATGGCTGCAACAATGCAGATCCTGGTAATTTACTCTCTGCTAAGTATTGCTTCATTGTCCCTATTTCTGTCTTGTGTTTACTCTTTAGCTGCTCCATTTGTTTCTTCAGCCTCTCTTTCTCTTCTTCCACCACGCTGAATCGTTCCTGCAATGATGGTTCGAGTTCAATTTGAGCAATCTAATCAAATCAAGTTTTTCAAATGAGAGTGTTATGAGATTAGTCTCTAGTTACCTCAGAGATTTGTAAGGCTTGTTCAGATTCTCTAAGTCTGACAAGTAGTTCACCAGCAGCTTGGACAGCTTCAGCTGTATCTCGCAGCTGAGTTCTTAGGTTCTTGTTCTCCTTCTTCAAGAACTCTCTTTCTATCTCCTTCTCAGCTCTGATGGCAGAAAGCTCATCTGAAAAGGCTTTGGCAAAACGCTTTCCATGGCGACCGTTCATAGCGGCTTTGGAGGCTGCTTTCTTTACGTCTGTTATTCCAGCCATCATCATACTGTGCTTCTCCCCGAGTTCATTGTACTTCTCCTGCAGCTCCGTGTACTGCTCTATGAATCTACTGTGGCCAAGCACAGCTCTAGTGAGCGCGTCATTCAACTCTTCAGTGGCTAGCCTCTCTTGCTTGAGCTCAATCTCAAGATTCTCAGCTCGACCGCGATGGCTATCGATATCCATTCTGAGATCATCTGTTAAGGATATCCACTCACTCTCCATTTCTGTCCACATCTCCCTTTCTTTCGCTAGAACATCACTGTTCTCACCATTCTTGGTAACATCAATGCTTTTGCGCATTTGAATGGATCGTAGTAGCAAAGAGGATCTCAGATTGTCTGTAGACTTTGTAGGCTGCAGCTTGCTCTTTAGGTCTGCAATCTCCTTGAGAAGAGCTTCCTTTTCACTTACCTCCAAATTTGTTTCTCCAAACTCTTGGCTAACTTGTTTTGTCTCATATGTTGCTTTGATGAACTCTGTTCCATCACCTGATTTCCTAAGCTGCAAACAAGGCCAGAACACACTTTATTCAATTTAGATTGCCATTCAAGCTTTTTTTACACTAAACACATACAAGGTTCTTACCAGGCGAGTTAGCTCCTCAATTTTAGCTGCTTGCTCCATACACATGTTCTTGAGATGTTTTTCGTTTGAACCCGCTTCTTGTGTTACCTGACATAGAAGAGAATATAAGATAAGTTGCTAGCAGAATTACCAAAATTAAAGCAATAGTGAATGTAGGCAAATATCTCGGGTTTTGTGGACATACTTCAGCTTCTTGGTCAACTTTCTTTCTACATGAAAGACATAGGAGAATGGACGATAATCCACCTTCTGGCGCTTTATCTTTTCTAAATGACTGGACTGAAGCATTAAGATTGTCAACTTCTGCGCAAGGTTTCAATGCCATATGGCCAAAAGAGAAGGAAACAGAAGAACTTTTTGATAGTGAGCTCCCTTGATGATAGTCTATAATTTGCAACCCTCTCTGAAGACTAGCAGCTATAGAATCTGTAGGACCTGAAAGCTTCTTTGACATAGACGGGCTAATTTCATTGACTTTCATGTCTCCGATGTTGAAGCTCTCAGACACATTCCTAAGACTTGCTGAAAACTTTGTCGATGCAGCTACACTCTTCTGAACATTCTTGAACTTTGGAGATTCTGAGAAAATTGGCTCTTCTAGAATACATGTAGGAAGCTGTGATCTGATTGAAATGCTACTACCCGCTGTATCGAATCCAACATTGTCGGGCTGGCTTGGATCATCATCTACAAAGTCAGCATCTTTATGGTTTCCATGCTTGGGTTTGTCCAAGTCTTCAGAGCAGACATCATCATCATCATCTTCACTCATCGAGTCTGCTTCATAGCATGAAGCACTTGCAAATGAGGAGTGAACAGAATCATAAGAACCATGCAACTTCTCAATATGTTTATTCAATTCCAGCACATCTTCACCATCATTATCACGATCCACATTCATCTCTTTCCCTTCAGATTCATCTCTTTTTGGACTCGACATGAGTAAAGATTTGCTGATACTGACCCTCAATTGACTCAAACTGTCCCGTGCAAAGTGTCCACTCTTACTTCCATCAGGTTTGTACCCATCAGACTTTGTTCTTATGAGTTCTTCCTGTAACCAACCAAATTACAAAATAATGTGAGTATATACAACAAACTCACATCAAACATGTAATAAATGATACTTGCAGCTATATGACAGTAACCAAAACAAGACCTTAAGTTCTCGAATCTGTTCACCCAATGGATCGTCCTCTTCCTCTGTAATTTCACTAGGCATTGAATTGGTTCTTTTAGAAAGTACACTCCTGGATTCAACCCTCAATGGTGATTTCGCAGGACTTTGCTTGTCTCCAGCAAAATTGTTTTGTCCCATTTTATTGACCTGTTAAAAGTTTCCCAAAGGGTCTCTCTGTAATCAGTGGAAATCTAATCTGATACTACCACAGAGCATACAAGCTTAAGCAACTATAAAGCAAAATTTAGAAGGTTTTTGAGTTATCGAAGTGTACCTCATCAAGCTCTCGGAAATTTGTTAGGGTTTCACCATCCTTGGTGTCAGATTGCTTCGTGAAGTGAAGAGCAGCGGGATGTTTGTTTGGATCTACAGGAATCGCGTTCTCATCGTTGGATCTGGGAATCTTATTTTCTGGGTTTTGGATTGGTTTCTGCTTCGTTGAGATGGATTTTGGAAGCAAATTTCTGATGGAAGAACTTGTAATGCTGCCTAAGAACCTGCTCTCGCTTAAGATCCCTGGAGACTTCATTGTTTTTCAAAGATAGTGAGTGAGAGAGCAAGAGAGATCTGAAAAGTGTTTTGTAAGAAGAAGGAGATCGAGAGCGGCTTTTTGAAATGTCTGAATTTCGATTCGACCGTTGGGACTTTTAGCTTTTATTGTCTTTTTGTTTTAACATTTTTAAAAGGAAATATACAAAATAAATAAAAAATCATTATTGAAGATGTTGCTTAGGCTGGAAATTTACTTAGTGGGGCCCAAAGCACCATTAGCTTCTATAAAATGTACAAGTTCAACTGATGTTGTAGCTCTTAATCACAATGTTCCATGGTTAAAGATTGGTTAATTATTTGTGTAATGATCTTGTGTGATTGTCACTTCCTGGTTAAAGCTACGATTTGTAAAAAGAAAGTTCAGCCACAAGTTGTTGCATGCTAATCGTAACAGAGAGAAATCAAATATGAAGTTAGACAATAACGGATCTTATGATCGGTTAGCGAGTAAGACTACTCTTCGGAAAGCATCGTCAATCTCCCTTCTGCCGTATTTTTCTCAGTGTATGGTACATACATTTGCATATGCAATAATTGTGTTCTAGTAATTCTGTAACTGTCTTTGTAATAACTCTTTTAAATCAATGAAAGTTTGTTTTTGCTGAAAAAAAAAGAAAAAAAAAAAAAAGTCACTTCCTGGACCCCAATGTTTCTTGGTTGTGTCAAAGGATCCAATGATTCAGGCTTTCTCAAATTCTTAGGTAACAAATCCAATGTATAGTTTTTTCTGTTATTTCCTAATCAAATTTGGAAGATAAGCTTGTTTACTTTTTTTTTACCTTAATATCATAAATCAAACCACATGTACTTAAACAAACATGTTATATAAGCAGAAGAGAAAAGATAACCGAAGGCAATAAAAATATCAAATGCAACAAAATAATCATTTTGGAGCCTTTTGCACAATGTTTTCTCTCACGCTAATAGAAAATCCAAAAGTTCCCATGAACAATTCGAATCGAAAGTTTAAAAAACCAAAAAAATATCTGTAAGATAAAAAATTTCACAATTAGAGTTACAAACAGAGCACACAACATCAAGAATCTTGGAAGAAGAAGAAGAGAAACCTAAAGAATAGTGATCGAGAATCAACGATCTCTGGTTATTGCTATGGAGACGAAACGCTGAAACCAAGTCTTTTTATCATCCATGTTGTATCTTTGCAGCTACCAATCTGATCTTATCTTATGTAAGAATTTTAAAAGTAAAAAAAAAAAACTTCTCTTTTTTTTTTTGTGTTTGTGATGCTAACGACGAAAAAAAAAAACAAGAAACTCACTGTGATGAAGAAAGTTGGCTTCTTTCTCTACTTGATATTGAATAACAACTCTTCAAACTCTGCAACGGAAATGGCTGTTCTTGATCTACAAATCTCACTTCTCTTCGTCGACTTTTCTATGCTTCAATACCTGAAAACGTTAATCAGTCTAATTACTTTTCAACTGGAAATGTCAATGTATCAGATGAGATGCAAAATAAAAAAAGTTTGACATCGATGAGTGTACCTCTATGTGTTTGTCTATTTCTGACATTGTAGTTTTGGGGGTAACCTTCTGAGGCATTGGCAGATGGGTCTGAGCCTACATTGTCAATACCAAAGCCATAAGAGCGAGACAAGCCGTCTAACTCATTAGAAGACTGATGATGAGGCATTGACTGCTGCCACGTTGAGTCGCTATAAACTGAGCTGCCTCTATACAATTCCCCTATAGAGCCATCAAAACCGTTTGTGTTACCCGAGAATGATAACCCAGAAAGTCCAGAACCAGCCCCATAGGTTCTTCCAAAGCCATTGGTATCGCTCACCACAGAAGAAAGTCCCCAGTTTCCTCTGTTATTACCAACCGAAACTCCCAAGTTCCAACCGGGACCAGAAGAATCACTTCTGTTTCCCCATAAGTCTCTGTTGCTCGGGTTGTAAGCAGAGTCGCCTCTATTGTACCCAATTGGAGAGTTGTAACGGTTTGGTGAAGCACTGTTGAAGTACTGGTTGCCTGGGATCCGGCTATACCCAAGAGTGTTTCCATCAAAGCTTGAATTCAAATTTAGTTCTTGATTCAAACCAAGCCCAAAGCTAGAGAAAGCATTTCTACCGCTACCAATAGGACTAAACCGGCCAGCAGAGCCTAGATTATTATTATTATAACCAGGAGGAAAACTATTGAAGTAGCTATTAGCAGATGACCTATTAGGGACTACTCCATAGTTGTTAGCATACCCAATAAGAGGGCTTCGGTTAGGAGTAGTCGAGGAGAGCTCCTTTGGCACTGCTCTTTTAACCTCAACCATTTTTCCGTTTAGCTCATGAAAGGTCTTGTGGAGAACCATATCAACAGACTCTTCGGAATCAAATGTGATGAAGCCAAAGCCTCTTGGCCTCTGTGTATTATGATCATACATTACCACAACGTCAGCAATTGTACCAAACTGATCAAAGTAGTTCTTGAACTCGGCCTCAGTAATGCTAGACGGTAAACCTCCAACAAAGATCTTCTTTGTCCGTGCACCACCACCATTACCACCATGGCTAGGTGAGATAAGGTGCATTGGACTGGCGTGTCGTTTTAGCACTTGCTGATCATCCCGCGGGACAGCTTTCTTCGCCTCGACCTGCAACCCAAAAAAAAACAAAAGGAATTGTCATTCTTTTCTCATTGATCTAACACTAACATTGCCACTTCAACACAAAAAAAAAACAACAAATTCTCACAAGTTATAACAGTAACACCAAATCAAGAAGCTAACGACAGTCGACAAGAGAAGATTTCGAAAAGAGCATGACTACAGAAAGATCTAAACTTTGCTGCTTAAAACTCATCAATGTAGGATAATACCATGAGTAATGACACCAAACAGATCTCTAACAGAGCATGAATACAGAAAGACCGAGACTTTAGAACAATTTATTGCTCATTACTGATCAATGGATAATTTCATGAGCAGCGACACCAAATAAGACCTCTAAGACAGAATCATCACAGAAAGATGGAGACTTTAGAACAATCCTTTCCTCAAGACTGATAATCGAGATGAATTTACAAGCAATGGATCCAAGATAACTAACCGTGCGACCATCAATGATGTGTTTGTCCATGATGACTCTCTCTGCAACAGAAGGATCTGCAAAAACGATAAACCCAAAGCCACGGGCACGTCCAGTAGTACGGTCTCTCATGATCACAGCTTCAACCAAATCTCCATACTTGCCAAAATACTCTTGCAGTCGTTCTTCATCTGTATCCCATGAAATCCCGCCAATGAAGAGCTTTCCCAGATCCGATGCAGATTCCATCTTTTGCTCCTGCAAAACCCCAAACACGATCCATGAATCCGATCTTACAAACACGGATCAGATTTGCGAAATTGACGATTGCCCATTTTATCTTAATGACGTTGATTTTTACTACGATCGTGTTGCTTAAGATTCAAAGAGCTCAAGTTCTGAGATTTATGATGAATTGTTCAAGTTTTACCTCCAGATTCATCTTATCGGTGAACGGAAATTGAAAAAGAGACAGGGAAATCTACTTTTGTCTGAAACAGAATCCAAATTCTAGTTCCGATCAAATAGGAATTTGGTATCTTCAAATCTGACAGTGGATCATCAAAGCATCCAATCAAAACAATTAATTTTTAAATAAAAAAAAACCAGAAATGAAACAGAACAATCAATGGGAAGAGAAACGGAAAATGGGCAGAGACAATAAAGAAAAAACGCCAGATTTGAACAAAAACATCAAACTTGTGAAGATGGGAAAAATCACCATTAAGGAGAGGACCCAGATGATAAAATGTGGGAAACCTTAAGATCTGGAAAAAGGGACAAGGACAAGAGAAACAGAGGATGTTTTGTTCATTCTATACGACATCCATCCACTCTCTCTGTCTCTCTCTTTCTCTTTCTCTTTCTCTATAGGGTTCTTCTTCTCTTATCAAAAATATGGCCTCTCTCTCTCTCTTTCTCTCTCTATATCTCTCTCTCAAGCTTATTAAAAATCTTTCCTTTTTTATTTTGTGTAATGCTTTCTTAATTGATTTACCAAATCCATTAAGAAGGATTCCTTTTTTTTTTTTTTTCTTCAGGCCAAAGATGGTAAAAGAGAGAACAACAACAACAGTCACATATAATAATAGGGGGGAAGAATTTGAGATTTGCTTCTCTCTTTTGGTGTAAGAAATCTTATTTTAGAGTTGTTAGACTTAGAGGGAGGCCCTAAAGACAGATGATGGAAGATGATACCTCCTTTTTATTTTAAATTTATATTTTCCCACAAATATATTGATCTCAATAATTCACTTTCGAACCATAATGTATTTGCAAAAAACAATTAAAAAAAAAAATTCGCTCTTCTTGTCGATTTAATTCAATTATGGAGTCACTAAAAAATTCAAGTCACAGAAAAAAACTTTTAGATGTCAACGTCAGTAACACAACTTTTCTAAATGCTAATTAACATGAACAGAAGAAAATGTCCCGTTTATTTGAAGCCATATTTTTTTTTACAAACACTAATTTCATTGTCTACTTTTGTTCTTCTAAACTTTAAGTTTGTAGCTGAATTTTTAATTTTATGAAGATTGTCTTCTAAAGCTTTATTTCCAAATTATATATTTTTTGTGTACTCATAAAAATCAATTATTTATGTCTCCTATATGTTGCTACATTTAACTTTCTATTGTACAAATTTCTTAGGTTGAAAATTTGATTTGATATATTAATAATACAAAAAAAATTGAGATTGTTTAGAGATTTCTCTATTCTAATTTTAAGATTTATTTAAATTATATTATACTAGAATTATAGAAATTTTTTTTTACATTAATATCGAACCATAAACATACATTTTCTTTTACTTGAAGAACATAATAAGTAAAAAGAAATTTAAAAAAGATCTGCTAAAAAACTCTGCACATTATTCCTTGCTTTGGAAACAAACTAAGTTTAAACTTTATGCATATATTTAATTTTATATTATTTACTTTAAAATTGAAAGATTTTATGACATAATTTGTAGTTTAATGATTTATATTAGTTTCGTCAACATGTCGTATGAGTTTAAATAGTAATGTGTTAGTGAAAAATATAGACAAATGAAAGAATTAATCGGTTGATCCGGTCACCCCAGGTAGAAACACATCGAAATGTTTTAGAGTGGATTTCTCTCCGAAGAACCACCATATTGTTTTTCCCGAATTTAGAATGTTTTCCGACTAATACTAAGGAATAGTCAAATCGCATGTTACTGTACTATCACATAAACTGCTTGGATCAATTGGCATAAGCCTAGACTTCTCGTGTAGATGTATTTTTGTTTCCACAATTTTCATCGTTTTCTGTTAACAACATCACTAGATTCACTACACATTCTACCTAAGATAATACATTTTAATAAAACTAATATGTTATTCTACGGGAACCCATTATCAGAATATTTTGCCTACGTTTTTTTTTTCTCATATTTGATATTTCTGCGTTGACATAATTTTAAAATTGGGTACTCGATGCTATCTATTTAATATCACAAAGATAGAATCATATGCCCTACATGAAAATAAAATAATATTTTTGCATCAAGTTTACTCATTTTATATTCTGTTCCATATTGACATTTTATCTTTAACTATAAGCACAAATATTATGTTGTGTGGTGTCTTTTTTCATCCTCTCTTATGTGGGCATATTTCTATATGATGCATAAAACAATGGAAAAAATATCATTTAAATCATCAGTTTACCATTTTTGTTGGTTTAAAGCATGAATTCTAGACTTTGTGATTTAAATCCTCAATTTTATGTGGACCTGGTGATTTAAATCTTTAATTTTATGTTGACTTTCAATTTAATTACGAATTCTCGGTGACTAAGCCAATTGAGACACATCATTAACTGGCTAAACGGAATAATCAGACGAAGAGGAAGATGGAAACCATGTTGGTGTAGAAGAAAAATTATTTGATGGCTTCGAAATGCCAATTATGCGATGACATCGTCTTATTGATCCGTTTAGCCATTTAGCAATGTGTCTCAATTGGCTTTGTCATTGAGAATTCATGATTAAAATAAAAATCAACATAAAATTAAAGATTTAAATCACCAGGTTTAGAGTTCATGATTTAAACCAACGAAATGATAAACTGATGATTTAAATGATATTTTTTTCCTAATACAATACTATAGTTTTCTTTTATAACAAAAAAGAAGTTTTCAAATTATCAGACGGAGAATATAGGATCTGTAGACAGCTGAGCTTGTCTTGTGTAGAGGAAAAAGTCTACCCCTAATGTTCTTTTTGGCCATAATGATGTTTATGAGTATCCAAGGGTTGCATTATATCCATTAATTAATTTGTAGACGGCCAATAATATAATGAGTGACTTACACTTTGCCATACATTCTGTGAGTTTTGTATCAAAAAAGACACTTTTCAAGTTTTTCAAGTTTTTTCAACTGTACAACAATATTCAATACCACTTTGCCCCTGCACGTGGCATTACTCGTGAAGGATACTGATTGTATGGGAAATATTTAGTTGGCTTTACCTAGTTAGAGTGCATATATCTTTATTCATCCAAACATATTCACGTCACTTCTCTTTCCCTCATTCTTTTTTTTTTTCCTTTCTCATTTTATTCTTATTATCATTTTAGTTACTTAATATGACATATATTATTTATTTTTATATATAATAAATTAAGATTTAATTTTCCCTACATTTTAAGATCCATTGTAGCTATATTAGAAGTGAATAATTGTATTACATATTATCTATTTCTAATTGAACATTTGTTTATAACTAAATGGATATTCAAAGGTACTTGAACAAATATACTACACCAAAATTTATAACTACTGATCATCCAAACATATCTGTTAAACTCTGACCACATGGACGAATAAAGATAAGGTTTTTCGGTGTAATATACATCTGCCAAACTCTGATCAAGTGTTTGTTGTAACAACACCAAACACGTCGTGGTGTGTAAGTAACTTCGTTTAAATGAATAACACTAAACCCTAACATCTACCTTATAAATCCAAACCGATATGCTATTTTAAAAAAATTTATAACACTAAACCCTAACTCCTACCTTATAAACCCAAACTAATATGTAAATTTGTTTAAATTTATAACACTAAACTCTAACTTCCTTCCCTAAAATCATCACCCATAAACCCTAAAACACTTAACTAAAACCTAAACACTAAACACTTAACCATTAACATAATCTATCCACATGGAAGTGACCATAAGAATAGGGAAATATTCAGTCAAATTAACACTAAAATAGGACATAAAAAACTGTCCATATGAAACTTACGATGGGAGTAAGTTCCCACTACCATTCTTGTTCTATGTGTTCGAAAAAAAAAAGAAAGTGATTGGTACCACTTGGTCTATGAAAATGACATTTACTTCGAACTTATTGTTGTCGTCCACAAAACCATGTACAAATGATATAATCTATACGAACAAATATTTGACCAAAATTTAAATAACGATTATACAATTATTATCTTTCAAATACCAACACCATAATTGCTTCCGTCTCTTAGTTCTCAACTCAAGAAAAAAAAAAGATAATTGTCGAACTAAAGCACTGCTTACCAAGGAAGTAGTTGAAACCGCCACAAGAATTGGTATAGATGGATGTGTGAACATGTGGATGTGGTGCTATGACCATTTTAGGAGACGTGGTGCTATGGCCGCGATCATGTGAACATGTGGATGTGGTGCTATGACCACAAAAGAGTTTCTCCTAAGCCACAAAGACTATAAAACACACACAACTACTTGAGTCTGTGAGGAGGTAGCAAAGAAATCAACAGATTGCGGACGAGAGGATAAACCGAGAGCAACGAAAACGGCGACGGAGAGGATAAAGAAGTTCATCGTCTTTTTCCTCAGTCAGTGTTACTACGTAGCGTCCATCTTTAGCTAACCATTCGTTCACTACCATCATTATAATTTTTAAGTTCAGTTCCTCTTCTTCTATAAGTTCAGTTCCTCTTCTCCATTTTAGATACTCTTTGATATGAAATTTGGAATCTGTTGTCTTTATGATTTGTAGACTAATAGTGAAGAAGCAAATTGAAAGTAGCACACTGCTCTTTATGGCCAATAATTTTTCAAGCGACGTGCATAAAGAAAAACAATTTCTAAAACAAACAGAGTGATTTGTAACATTGAGAACGAGAAGACAAAATGGATCAGAAAGGTTTTATCATTATCAATGAAGATAGATTCATAGAAAGAAATGAAAATTCGAGTACAAGCTGATCCATCACCTTGTGTAAGAAAGAAATGAAAATTCGACTTTTCAAATCGAATTTGTCCCATATATTTATGGTGTAATATATAACATGTTTTGTAATACCAATTCTGCGTTAAAAAATTGGTTTTAAAACCGCCACAATTTTGTACATTAAAACCCACGACACAAACTTCCACACTCTGCGTTAAAAAAAAACAACTTCTACTCTTTTTGCCTGTTATATCTATCTATTAGTTCATATCCATTTAATAAAATTGACTCCAATTATTTTAGCCATCCATTTGTTCAATGCAACCACGAACAGACTTTCGTCTCCTCTCTCCAGTTAACTATTGTAGCAGGCTTGTCCCATAAGAAAAGATTATATCAAACTCTCTCGGATAAAAACCAAAATCCAGTGGAAGAGACTAGTAAAATGGTTGCACCACTCCTTTTCCATAAAAATACACATGAATTTTGTCATCCTTTTACAATCACACACATGATTTTTGTTTTATTTTTACAGGCCAATATTATTGAATGTACAAAATATATGAACATTTCGAAGAGAACAATTGTTCACAATGTGATTGATGTTATGGTTTCTAATGAACATAATTCAGACATGGAGAAGACTATAATAAAAAAGACAAGATCAAGATAAAAACAATTAATCTAAACCCAATTCATCAAATTATCGTTCAAGCCGACGGCCAAGACGTCGGTGTTAATGTGCTGGAGAAGCTTGAACAAAACACCGGGGAGAAGATTCGCCATCTCCATAGCGCATCCAACATCAATCTTGTAGTTTGTTCATGAAACTCAGCTTTTTCGTAATCTCTCATAATCAAAATGAAAAGAGATTCTTTAGAAACGATTCCTTCATCTTTCATGTGACGATAACCCTTTTGAGAATCGGTTCATGAGAACCCAGCCTTTTGATTCTTCATTGCCTGAAGTTTCTTCCTCGGAGATGTTTTTCCTAACGACATATTCGCAACAAACAAAAGCGTCATTATCCATTGTTGATTATCCAATAGGTATAGTTCATGGGTTGACCTTGTACTCTATCGATAACATCAAAGTAGTAAACTTCAGACAAATTATGTGAATAATGGATGAACATTATCACATAATTATGAACAAGATCTCCAAGCACATAATAATTTTTTGTAAACAAAGCCATTAATCTGTAGTTTAATCTGAGAAAACGACCACATAGAAGTTCCAAATCAAACCTAAAGAGAAATATATCCCAATCAAAAAAATTTTAGTAGCTAGTACTCTCCACCAGCAAAATCAACCTATCCAGATACTTTTGAAACTTGTCTAATCTGAAAAAATAACCAATTAGCTTCTCTACAAAAGTTGCTATTGATCCTGGAAAATAAAAATTGAAAATCAGAATTAGAAGTTCCAAATTCAGAAAAAAAACGCCTAGTATCAGATATGTGAATATCTTAATCGCCAAGTTCTAGTAACAACCACAAGCACAAAATCGATTTCAAAAGGAACCTGATCTGAAGCTAGACATCCAATAGAACAAATCTTCAAAATACCCATAAACAAACACTGCAAAAAGCGGTCGAACGGCGATGGTTTTCAATTAAAGGTTGGGTTTCGTTTTCTTCTTTTATTTTCTCTTTTTTGACTTTTGGTGAATTTGATTTTTTATTAAAAAACTAAATGAGATAAAAGGTGAAAAAGAAACGTATAAATAATTGAGAAGATTAGAAGAGAAAGTTTTGTTAGGTGTTGTCAGAAAAAGTGTAGAAAGAGAAAAGGGTATAAAAGACTTAACATACACAAAGAAATGTATGAGAAGCAAAAAGTGTGTTAAAATGTAAGAGAAACTTAAAAAGTGTGTGTAGTTGTAAATAACTCTAATATAATTCATATTTGGCATTCAATGGCCTCATTGATCTCATAAATAAGTCATTTGTTTTATAAGAAGGTAATATTAATTTGCGAAAAAAAAGAAGAAAAAAATGTAATACGAGTTTATAGTACTTTTAAAATTATATTAATTTTGCAAAACATCTTAGTCTATCTCAGAATACTTTTTGTATAAGCAGGTAATCATATGCCGAATTCTTAACTAATCTCAAACATAGAAAATCGTAGAATATCTTTGTTTTTGAAATGTTTAACGTCATCAAATAGAAAAATGCAAATTGAAGAGAATTCACTCCAAAAGGTCTCCAGCACTTTGAGTACAAGATCACCAATCTTCGATGTAAATGCCATATATTGTGAACTTAAAATAATTCAAAATCTAAGAGCATCTCCAAAGGGGATTTTCTTCTCTTAAATATAGGGTTCTTTGCTTTAATGGTAATAAAAATAAATGAAAACACACAATTATCTAAAGAACCGGCTCTGTGGACAGAGTTTTGAGAACCAGAGAGAGACGCATACGTGTCAATCCCTGATGATTTTTAACAAAAAAAAAACGCGTTCTGTTTCTCTCTTCATCGTAAAGTTTTTTCTCGACTCTCTTTCTCTTTATCATCTCTTGCCGGATGCGATTCACCTGAGATTTCCTTGAATCCGTTTATTGCTCTTTGCGATGGCTCTTATCCTGATTCACCAACCGTCTCTTTAATTCCCGATAGCCATGGCTCTTCTCCTCACACGATTATTCCGATTTCGTCTGAGGGAGCTAAATTGATCGATTTCGTGCTAAACGTTGTTAGAAAAGAAGCTGAGAATTGCGACTGCTTACAAGGTAAGACTCACTCACTCTCCATTTCCATGTTTCGTTATCAATCGAGCTTAATTCAGTTTTTTTCGCCTTTTAATTTTGTCAATTCGAAGTGTTTAGAGTTGTGGATTTGATGTTCTTGTTATTGATTCAAACGTTTGACCAAATTATGTTTGGTAGTGTATGATGAGAAACATACAGATCTATTAATTATGGGACTTTGGCATTGAGATGATTAGATTTTTGATTGTCAATGGGAATACTAAATTGTATCTTTCATAAACATCGTTGGCTCCTAATCTTATGTTAGTTCCACTAATCTCTCTCACCTCATTGCCACCAATTCTCATCATCTCATCATCCATTGCTTCAATGGCTTATGTTTCTGGAATCAAAGTGAGAGTCAAAGTGATGATCTTTGTTGCTTCAATGGCTTATGTCTATGGAATCCAATCTTGAGTGATGAAGAGTATGATAAGCTCAAACTGAAACTAAAGACATAGAAGTTGGTAGGAATCTTGGAAACTGGATTCTTCGTTGGCTTGATCGGATGAAACCAGCAGCTCAGATCCGTACTCGACCATTCTGGTGATGGTTTTGGCCGCCCCGAAGACATTTCTGATCAGCGGTGTGATCATGGTTCTTGGATTATGCTTGTACCCATTCTTAACACTCGTTAAGGAGAACCTGAGTTGAAATATGTAAAAACCTGAGTAAATTCATTCAGTTTTGTTGATCTCTGTCCAAACTTTCTAATTCCAGTTCTTGAGTTTTACACAGTTGCACCTTTGCCAAGTCGCTTTAGGTTTCTTGCGTCGACATCTTCTGTGCTTATCTCATTGCATATTGGACATTTTGGAGGCATGTTTTTACCATATAATGATTCTGCAGCTTTTGGTTATTAAACTCAAAGCAAAACCTAACTTAAACTACAAATGGCTACATCACTCATTACTCATTACTTGCTACTATTATGTAATGAACGTGATTCGAAACATCAAGCTCAAATCAAAATCCAAATATGACAAGTATTTGATGTATTTCTTGCTCAAATATATGACAATTTTTTGCTCAAATCAACATATGTGATAACACATGAATCTCTATTTTGCATTTAACAAGTATTTAATTTAATTCTTTGTTTTGTCAATACACTAAACACCTATTACACCAATTACTTTGTCTCAATACACAAAATTAAATACATTTAAACCAAATTTTTTTTTTTTTTTCCAAAGAACCCCCATTAGAGAGCCTACCATTGGACTATGAAAAATTAAACAAAAAAACAAAAATTCTCATCTAACATTTTTTCAAAATTTATATTAAACAACTTGAGAGAGTCTCATGGTGAGAACTCCCCATTGAAGATGCT
Source organism: Arabidopsis lyrata subsp. lyrata (assembly GCF_000004255.2). Lineage (NCBI taxonomy): Eukaryota > Viridiplantae > Streptophyta > Magnoliopsida > Brassicales > Brassicaceae > Arabidopsis > Arabidopsis lyrata. Next base: position 6,571,313 of record NW_003302549.1, read on the forward strand.
CTAAGTACACCAAACTAAAATAGTGAACCCACCCTTTTTCTTGGTCAAATGTTTGATCAAAATTATGATGATGGTATGTGTGGTTATGTGAACGGGACAACATCTTTTTGAACTTTGAAAATTTCCATGCAAACTTTTCCGTTTCTAGATTATTGTAGAGTTTTTAAAATACCAAAAAAAACAATGGTCGAGTTTACCCTAATTACTTCGGTTAATCTATAGATTAAAGTTAATATGTAAAAATGAAAAGACTATATGAGTTTTATTTTAATAACTCTAAAATCTCTCTTAATCACATAATTTTAAATAGTTACGATACATTTTATGTTGCTTTATCAGTTTACCGAGTTGCCCACTTTCGTATTAATATCATTCGAACTATTGGTTTTATCCAAAAAAAAAAAAACTAATGGTTTTTTAATTTTTATCAAAACATGGATTACTAAGAGCAAACGCAGTGGCACACTTGTTACTCGGGTGTTAGTTATAAACAATTGAGAAGTATTGCAAAAGTTACCTTTTCAACAAAAATTGGGTGTAGACTTACACTCAAGTGTGAGATATTATAAAAATAGAAAAAAATTTCTTCTCTCTATCTCTCTCTATCTCTCTCTCTCTTTTTTCTTTTTCTCTTTTAATTATAACAATAAACAATTACTTACATCCACAATTACACATGCTCCACTGCGTTTGCTCTAACATTAATTTTAAAAGGTATGAAACAATGAATGGTATGGAAAATAGTTCTGTAGTTTTATTCAGAAACGACATTGAGAGAGATACACATGACTCTTTTAAGTTATTTCTTCTTATCTTTTTACACATTTTGGAAGTTTTACAACCAAAGAAACATGAAATTTATATTATTTTTTTGTTTTTTGAAAAATTCTTTAACAAGATTTGAGGTGGACCAACTTGGATCCAGAATGTCACCATTATAAATCCTAACTGTTTGTTATCCACGAAAATAAAATAATAAAACACAACCACTACCCCACAAGATAAACCAATAGCTTAAATTTTAACAAAAAAAAAATTCGATTCAATTCCCACATACAATTTGGCAGGTAATACCCATTTTTATCTAATTTAACTCAAGGGCCTAGGCCCATTTAAACCAACGTAAGAAACTGAGAACGCCTCAAGCTTCACACATATATCCTTTATATAATGCAGAATCACAGAGTATCAAGTATCAACTTCATTATCACCGATCAAATTAAGGTTTCTTTGTTACAGAGGTTCTCTGTTGATAATGTTTGGAGCAAAAAAAAAATACTCCGCGACCAAAATATAAAACAAGAAACAAACTCTAATGTCATAACGATGATATTAAGAAGCAGCTACACCTAGTCCTTGACTTGGACCACATGATTGTCCACACGGTTCTTGTTTCGGACCTTTCTAATCACTCGATTCTTGTGGTTGATGAGCTTAGAGTGATAATTGTGGATGATACGGTAGATATTTGGCCTCATGACAAGAGAAACTTGTTACAGATCACCAAATACATATATTTCAGCGTCGCGGTCAGTATTGATAAAAGGTGGAGATCTTACGCAGAAGTTAAGAGAGACGAGAGTCTAAGTAATGGATCATTGGCAAATGTTCTGAAATTCCTAGTATATGTTCACAAAAGATACGAAAAGAAGTTAGATTCTAAAGACTTGAGGCTGTTGATACCTGATCCTTATCAACAATACTGCTTCTGACTGATTCAATGCTACTACACTCTTAAGTCTTAAAGCTACTAAGAGATTTAGGATGTTTCTGGTTCCGACAACTCTCTAAACAAGTTCATTTAGTGATTTAGATCAAACTTATTATTTTATTTTATATAATTTGACAAATGTCCATGAGAAAAAAAAAAACAAGGTTTGTTTTACATCTATTTGTTTTTTTGTCAACTTTAACGTTTGTGGTTGCTTTACAAATTGATAAAACTAAATAAAGGAGAAAAACAAAAGAAGAAGAAGAAAATAAATTATATAAAAAGAAAAATGGGGAAAACAAAGAATGAAGAGAGAGGTGTGAAGTCAATTTCGTTCTTTCTTCTTTCACTACAATCTTCACTAACACAGAGACCAAAATCTCTCTCAATTCGCCATCGCCATCGCCATCGCCATAGCTGAGAGCTTCTTCTCCTTACTTTCCTTTGTTTTTCTACCCTTGCGATTCTCTGAAATGAACCCTCAAGCTAATGACCGGAAGGAGTTTCATGGTGATTGCTCGGCGACCGGAGATCTCATGGCAAAGCACGATTCAGCTGGAGGAGGAGGAAATGGAGGTGGAGGGGCTAGGTATAAGCTGATGTCACCGGCGAAGCTTCCGATCTCGAGGTCCACTGATATCACGATTCCTCCTGGGTTGAGTCCGACTTCGTTTTTGGAATCTCCTGTTTTCATCTCCAACATCAAGGTTTAAGCAGCTACTCTACTCTCTTTTTCTTCTTCGATTATGGTTAATGCAATCACAGTTTCACCTCATCTGTGGTGTCGATTTGAGAAATTAGGTTTTCTGATTGCATTTTATTTTAGACCTAAAGGATTTTTTTTTTCTTCATGAAACTGGATTGTGCCATTTTGCAACTGAGTTTGGAATTGGAATTGGATTCAGAACATTGACATTTTTGTCCCACTTGTTCGGTTTCTCGTTGCTTCAATTCCGATTCGGATCACTGTTCATGCTTGTGGTTAAAGTGGAGCAAATGATTCTTCTAGAGTGTTTCGTAGTGGGGAATTTCTGGGATTACTTAACTGGGTTCTATAATTTGGTGGAGATGCTTTCTGCTTGCTCACTAGGAAAAACATTGGACTTGAGTTTCCATTTTTGTTTCTTAATCCATTACAAGTGATTTAAAAACTTTGATTTGTTTGCTTACGTTAGGGACTTTGGCCAAGATTCTGATTCTTTGTGTTACTATACTCTGCATTGGTTTGTATTTGTGTCCGTTCAGATTGTTCTTTGGAATAAACCTTTTTTTTTCTTTTTTTTTTTTATCATGTTCTCTTGGTGCTGGATAGTTTATTTATATCCTCTTTGCTCTTTGTCGTTTCTTCTTCATATTGTCTATCTTTCTTTTGTTTGGTGCTTCTCTTTCCTTTTTCCATTCTTTGTACATTAGGTTTCGGTTAGCTGCGTCTGTGTGGGGATTCCTTTTACTTATATGAGCTATTGAATGATTCTGTTGGTGAGAAAAAGTACTTTACTCGCATGTTCACCATTTAGAGCTATAGAGTAATCGTTTTATCCAAATATCAAAGTGATGAATAATAGGTTATATGCTATGCTCAATTGTATTTTGCATCTCTTTGTTACATCTTCTTATCCCTTGATTGAACAAGAATTTATTTGCTTTTGTTTTTAAAAGACTGGTCTCTTTAAATACATCATGTTTATTGATAGATCAGGTTCAGGTTTTACAAAATCCGATTTGTATTATGTTTTATTCATGCCATTGATAATATGCCAACTTTCTTTAACTTTCAGCCAGAACCTTCCCCTACTACTGGTTCTTTGTTCAAGCCTCGACCAGTGCACATTTCTGCTAGCTCAAGTTCTTATACAGGCAGGGCGTTCCATCAGAACACCTTTACTGAGCAGAAGTCCAGTGAATTTGAGTTCAGACCTCCTGCATCCAATATGGTATTTTCCAAAACAGTGCTGTTTCTAATGCTTAGCATGTAATGTACTGTTCAGAGAGTAGACAACATATGAACTCCGAAATGTGGCTGAACCTTCTACACAAATTCTGTTTATTCAGCACTTTGTTGCTTGAGACATCTCAAAATCTTTCTCCTTTGCATACATATAATTGCATGCCACTCTTAAGTTTGTTTCATAAGGAGCCTTGTATCCAAAACCTCACAGTTCTTAAGTTCCTTGTATATTGTTGGGGGATGACTTTGTCTAAACATCTTTATTGATTTCAAGGTTTATGCAGAGCTTGGCAATCATAGAAGTGAGCCACCGGTACAATTTCAAGGCCAGGGCCATGGATCCTCACACTCACCTTCTTCACTCAGTGATGCTGCAGGTTCCTCAAGTGAGCTAAGCCGGCCAACTCCTCCTCGTCAGATGACACCAACGAGCTCAGATATTCCGGCTGGATCTGATCAAGAGGAATCAATCCAGACTTCCCAAAATGACCCCAGAGGAAGCACACCATCCATCTTGGCTGATGACGGTTATAACTGGAGAAAATATGGTCAAAAACATGTCAAAGGGAGTGAATTTCCCCGGAGCTATTATAAATGTACACATCCTAATTGTGAAGTGAAAAAGTTATTTGAAAGATCTCATGATGGGCAGATCACCGATATTATATACAAGGGTACACATGACCATCCTAAACCTCAACCTGGTCGCCGAAACTCTGGTGGTCTTGGTATGGCTGCACAAGAAGAAAGGCTAGACAAGTATCCTTCTTCAACTGGCCGAGATGGTAAGCATATCTAAAACTTGAGACAAATTGCACTTACTCCCTTGACAATATCTATAACTTGTTCCTTCTACTCTTTATGTCTGCATATAGAGAAGGGATCTGGCGCCTACAACTTGTCTCACCCCAATGAGCAAACTGGTAACCCTGAAATACCTCCTGTCTCAGCATCTGAGGATGGTGGAGAAGCTGCAGCGTCAAATAGGAATAAAGATGAGCCGGACGATGATGATCCATTCTCAAAACGGAGGTATTATAATTTAACAAAGGATTTAGCTGCTTGCTTTGAATCTGTGATTTGACATGATTAAAACTTTCTTGTAACTTTATGCAGGAGGATGGATGGTGCGATGGAAATAACTCCACTTGTGAAACCCATCCGAGAGCCTCGGGTTGTTGTTCAAACTCTGAGTGAGGTTGACATACTGGATGATGGTTATAGATGGCGTAAATATGGGCAGAAAGTCGTAAGGGGGAACCCAAATCCCAGGTTTGTACAGCATCAAAGCTTTTACCCAACAAATTCCTTACTTTTTTCTCGAATGAACATACATAAGCATAACTTGCAAGTTCAAGATGGTAGATAGAACAAATTAGTCTTTGTCTTCAGGGGCTAGTAATTTGTTATGTGCATAAAGTGTTGGTTCTTTTTGGAATTGGTTTTGGAATATGGAATCTTAACAGACTCAACATGTGTGCAATGGAGATATTATGTCTCATGATGTTCCTCTGCCTTTTGTAGGAGCTATTACAAATGCACAGCTCCTAATTGCCAAGTGAGAAAACACGTGGAGAGGGCATCACATGACCCAAAAGCTGTTATAACAACATACGAAGGCAAACACGATCACGATGTTCCCACTTCAAAGTCTAGCAGCAATCACGACATCCAGCCTCGGTTCAGACCAGATGAAACAGACACCATCAGCCTCAATCTTGGTGTTGGAATCTCATCTGATGGACCTAACCACGCTTCCAACGAGCATCAGCATCAGAATCAACAACTCGTCAACCAAACTCACCCAAATGGAGTCAATTTCAGGTTTGTTCATGCTAGTCCCATGTCATCCTACTATGCTAGCTTAAATAGCGGTATGAATCAGTACAGCCAGAGAGAAACAAAGAACGAGACTCAGAATGGCGACATCTCGTCCTTGAACAATTCATCTTACCCATATCCGCCCAACATAGGGAGAATACAATCGGGTCCTTAAAAGAAAAAGTAAGCAACAGTATGGTATTCTTCTTAGGTTAGGAATGGGACGAGACCTTGTTCTATATAATTCCTATTTCTTCACAGAGAGCTGATCGTGATATAAACTATTTCCACCATATATATTTGTTTGTTTCACCTGTATTGAGTTCCAAATATGTTTTGTAAAAATACCCAACAAGATGTTAATGCTTTTATTTAAACAAGAATCAGCAATATTGCTACAAACTCTTTCTTCTTCACTGTAATTAGATAGATAAGCTCCACGGAAGAAACTATAGTACTCTACATTTTTGGCATATCTAGCACTGTGCAATTTAATACAAAACCCGTTCCTATGGACAAAAAAGCCTATCCCGACCACGACGGTAATTTAGCTGCGTGGTCCTTAAGCAGACAATTACAACTGTTGCCCGTTTTCCAATAAAAGTTTCAAATCCCTTCGTTTTGTTTTAGTTGTTGTTTAAGGTTTTTTCACACAAATTAAGAAAAACATTTAATTTTCTGTTTTACCCTTTATTAATATATTTTATAAAAATTTCATTGGCCAAAACATTAAAACAGTATGGATAAAACTAGAATTTTCACCAAACATTTGCTTTGAAAACCTAAAACGACAACTATTACAAAACAAAATTTAAATCCTAAAACGACAACTAAACTGAAACGGAGGGAGTAACTTTTAGTTCTAGTTTTGTCAAAAACTCATAATAAGGAGTTATAAATACTTCCACTAGGTGATTTACCATTAGATAACACTAAACTTTGTTCAATTACTAGGTTGTTTAGCCGCGATATTCGCGGCTTGTTGCATAATTGTTATGTTTTGTGTAAACAATAAGAAAGTTTTTAAAAATATAAAAATAAAACAAAATTAGGTATTAAACAATATTTTCAAAAAAAAAAAACATTGTTATTACATATAATTTACATTTTGAATAACAATCCTAAAAGATTACTTTTATCTTTTTCTTTCGTTTTTATATTTCACATACTTTAAGTTATAGAGATAGAGTTTTATTTATTTTACTACTAATTCGAATTACCAATTATATAACTGGTTTTTGGTAAATTTATTTTGCTGGAAAAATAATAATTTTAACTACAACCTTTTAGAAATAGATATACTGATATTTATAAAATTATATGTTAGATCACAAAACTAAATATATTTACTATGATTATATTAAAATAAACGTAAGAAAATAGATGTTTTTTCTTACAAAATTTATTTCATTAAAAGATCACATAATTTTAGAAAATATATACATGAATATGTAAGAAAATAATTAAAACTCCATAGTAGAGAATAAAAATGCTAACATTTCAAAAATAATTTTAAAATAATTTCCATAATTTTGTTTCAATATAAGTATAATTAGAAGAAATTTAAACGACTCTTACGATTTGATATCTTGTATTTGCTCATATTTAGTAAAAACATATTATATATTACAAAATAATTTGTTGATATAACTCACAAATAATTTGTTTTTTTGTTGATATAAACTTCCACATAATAGATCAAACTCATATTATTTTGTAAGTGACAAACTAAATTTGCTTTCTTATAAAATAATATAAACTTCATTCTAAAGTTTTATAAAAAACAAACCCAAGGATAGAAGGTTCTTTTTTTTTGTAATATAATTCCACTCATATTTAATTATAGTTTTTTTTCTACTATATTTCACTCCATTTAAGCATGAGTGCTATGTTTCATTCTAATTTTCTACTAACTAAATATAATTTTCATTAAACATATGATGTCATATTTGTTTAATCTTAAGGACCAAATTTGTTTTTAATTTTTTTTTGTTTTTGAAAAACGCTTAAACCTCAAATTTTAAATAAAATAAATATTATAATAATCTTAATATAATTATCTATTTGATCAAAAAAACTAAATATAATGATACATATATTAAAAATGAGTTACAAAAATTTATTCAAGATAAGAAAGAGGTAAGAAAAAATATTTGATAAATGTATTAGAATAATTTATTTCATTATATATTGCATAACTAAAAAATATATGAATATGTTAGAAAATAATCAAATATCCAACGTAAATAATGGAGATTGATATTTTCAACTTCATTCCTTTGTTGTGTGATGATTAGAATTGATATTTTTAACTTTCCATCACCAATAAACCTAAAAGTTTTGTTATAGCCATCAAAACTTTTATTTTACATATGTTAATTAAAAATTAAAAATATAAAAATAAAAGACGAAATAAGTATAATCTAGTATGATGTTAGGAACAAAACAATTGAGGAAACAATTAGAATCAAATTTAGTTGTTACATAACAAGTAATCTTGTTCTCTTTGACATTTGTATATCTAGTTTATTAAGTGGAAGTTACAATTTCTAATTTCATATTTAGAATTTAGTTTTGTTGGTTTTTGTATTTCTTAGTTTTGTTAGAGACAAATTTATTATATTCTTTTAGATAATTAGTATCCGATAAACGGAAAAAATTGCCGCTATCAAACCAACGAGGCAACGACATTGTAAGTGATTTATTATCATCGTTGTCAAAATAATTTATTATTTTTTTTCACCGGACCTAGAAAATCATCTTCAATCTTTTGCTAAAAGGTGAAATCGAACTATCATGTTAAAAGTCCTGCAAAAATGACAACACCATTTTTACTAGCGGATCCAAACCGTCATCAAAATAGTTAAATATCAAAAACGGTTTGTCAACGTCATTTATTTAGCTCATTCATTTTGGATCATTTTACCTAATTTATGCTTTTTAAAATCAATCATAATTAAACATTTAACGTATTCATCAAATTTCTAAAAAAAAAGGAGTAACAAAGATCAAGAAAGAGTTTTGTTTTAATCATTTTGGTCAATCACATGAACTTCGTTTCCATATTAAACAGAAGTGAAACAATTCCATTTAATTTAATCCGTTATCGCAATTTTTATGTGTCAATTTGTTAATCATGCCATGCAAAAAAGTACCAAAATAAATTTGATTTATCCATTTTAACTTAAAATCATCTTTGTAATTAAAAAAAAAAAACTATATATAGATTTTTCTATAGGTCACAAACATTGAATATGTTAACTTTTTTTGGTTCGTAATTGAAATCCTTGAAGCCGTCATCGATCCACGAGATGCATCAAACATAAAATCTGAACCGTCGATGAACTCTCTTGAAGCAACGAAATTGGACCGCGATGATTCATCCTACACACCTGACGTGGCATTAAACTGTATTTAAAATCCGGTTTTGCGTCCGAATCCTTGAATTTCTCTCTCATAAAAAACGCTATCGAAAAGAAAAACAAAAGCTATTTGTTCTGTTTCGTAAGGAAAAAAAAAACTCAGTGCCGCCGGGTCTTGTGATACTCTGAGGTGAGATTCCAAAGTCTTGTGCTTTAGAACCCTGTGGATACTCTGCTTAAATCTTTGTGAGCTTTTATGTTTCGTGCTTTGGTTTGAAGTCGCATGTTCTTTTGGTTTGGTGTTGTGTTTGTTGAAAGTTGCGATGAGAAGTTAGGGTTTCTCATGCGCTTCTTTTATCTGCGAATTTCGATGTTTTGAGGAGTTATTGTCTTTTTGTTCATCCGATGCTATTAAGTTGTTGTCAAAATGCATGAATTTGACGTTGATTGACTTAATTTCGAGAGATTCAAGTGGATAAAAAGATGGGGTTTTGTTTTCTCTGAATCTGTGTGATGTAAGGTTAGGAGATTTCTCTGAGTTATAGGGTGTTTTTGGGTTTCATTTGTCCATCTGGATCTTTGTTTCTCCAGAATGTAGAAGAAGTGAGCATAAATGATGAACCTTTGAGATTTGAGATTTTGTTTTCTTAATGACTTACTCAAATTTTCATTTAGATCTTCTTTTTCAGATCTAAAGTGGGAGTAAGTGATAATTACGGATCACGCATGAGATCTAAATTAAATTTTGACCAGCCAAGTTTTAGATTTTGTTATCCTGGAGTTAGTTTTCTTTGTTGCATATATGCTAGTGTGAATTCAATGCGTTTAACATGTCCTTTATGTGATGTTGTTAAGTTTCTTTATAGAGAGAGCATTAATTTCTGCTATCGTAGCAATATTAATCCTCTAAACTGATTTCTCATGCACAGCCTTTGATTACAACAAGAAGTGTTTTTGGTGGAAGGATCTACTGTTTTTTAATATGGGGGAAGATACACAGGCAACCATTGAGCCAACCGCAAACAAGACTACTTCTCTTGAAAGGCCATCAGAGGCAATGGCTGGAAAAAAGGAGGAGGAGAATGCTGAGGGAAAGGAAACACAAGAACTTACGAAAGATGAGGATATTGCTGAACCAGAAAAAATGGAGATAGATGCTGAGATAAAGAAAGATGAAGAAAAATGTGAGACGGAAGAGAAAGTGTCAGAAATTAAGAAAAAGGAAGACAATGCTGAGACTCAAAAAATTGAAGATAAGGTTGAGGTCACCAAAGATGAGGGACAAGCAGAGGCTACCAACATGGATGAAGATGCTGATGGAAAGAAAGAGCAAACTGGTGATGGTGTTTCAGTGGAAGATACCGTAATGGAGGAAAACGTGGAATCTAAAGACAATAACAATGCCAAAGATGATGAAAAGCAAGAGACAAATAGTACTGAGGCGGACCACAAAAATGCTGGGAAGGAGGACATAGAAAATGAAGGTGAAAAAGCAAATGGAACAAAAGATGGCAATACAGGAGACATCAGAGAGGAAGGGACACTGGTAGATAAAGACAAAGGGACAGACAGGGATGAAAAAGTGGAGAATGTGGATGACAATGAAGAAGTGGAGAATGTTGAAGAAGGAAAAGAGAAGGAAGATACGGATGTAAATAAAACAAAGGAAGTTGAGGCGGCAAAGGCTGAGGTGGATGAGGCAAAGGTAGAAGATGAAAAAGAAGGGAGTGATGATGAGAACAACAATGAAGAGGAGAGAAATGATGATAAAGAAGATGAAAATGTAGAGAAGGAAGATGAAAAAGAAGACAGCAAGGGTTCTAAAAAGCGTGGGAAAGGCAAGAGTTCTGGAGGAAAGGTTCGCGAGAGGACAAAAAACGAGGAAGTAAAAAAGGAAGCAGAGCCTAGGACTCCTTTCTCTGATCGCCCTGTGCGTGAGCGGAAATCTGTTGAGAGGCTTGTTGCATTGATTGATAAAGACTCTTCGAGAGAATTCCATATTGAAAAGGTTTGCCAATACTTTCCTGAAATGTGTAGAACTTCATTGCTAGATATGTTTATAATAATCTTTTGGATATTATTACAGGGGCGAGGTGCATATCTCAAAGATATTCCCAATGGTATGTTCATATTCTAATTACAAGTTTACAGTTTGAGTCCGTAATTATTTTCTAATGTGTGTGGCCTTAACGTTCTTTTGTTACTGGAAATTTAAGTGCTGGATACTGCTAGTTTTTAAATTGCATTTGTACTCTGGGTGGATTCTTTGATCTATACATTATTCTGTTCTGGTTATGTGAATCTTCGTATGAAATGTTTTTCTTGGCATTGAGCAATTCCAGCTGGCTCAAGTAAGATTTCTTGTTAACCAAAATCTAATAACCACGACCTATAGATAAAATACCTTTTTTGTTCCATTTTTTCAATCCTTTTTTTTTGCAGTTGAAATGAAGTAGATAACTTGAATGTTGTTTCTTTGTAGTTGCTAACAAGGTAACAAGGAAGAAGCCTGATGAAACTTTGAAGCTGTTGCACATGATTCTATTTGGTGGGAGGAGAGGGAAGGTGAACATCTCTTTAGACCCTTTCATATTCTGCCGCTCCAGTAGTCATAATTCTAAAATTGTCAATCATGGGCACACTCTTGTAGTTTGTGACCAGTGGTTTGGACTCAGGTTCTGCAGCTTTATCTTAGCAGCAAGTCTGCTAATCATGTTTGTATGTATCTCATTCTTCTTGTTTTAACAGGCTGCTCAGATCAAGACAAACATATTGGGTTTCTCTGGTTTCGTTTGGCATGGAGATGAGGTGTGTAACATTACATGAAGATTGCTTTACATATGCCTTTACTTTGTATATAATTGTGGGACTCTTTGCTATTTGCAGAAGAAGGCAAAAGAGAAAGTAAAAGAAAAGCTTGAAAAATGCATCAAAGAGAAACTGTGGGAATTTTGTGATGTGTTGGACATACATATTACCAAGGCTACAACCAAGAAGGTCATTATGGTTATGAATTTCTAAGTTCTAGTTCTTGAGATTCATTATTTTCATGTGTGAATAGTTTATGCTAATTCACTTCCCCATTTAATCGAATATGGCAACTTGTTGTTGCATGCTTTTTCAACACAGGAAGATATTATTACAAAACTGATTGAGTTTTTGGAGAAACCTCATGTGACAAGTGACAGTGCAGTTTCTGAGAAAGAGAAGGTAATTTGGTGTTGGGAAAATTGTTTGTTTTTAATAACTATCATGCATCTTACATTCTTTTAAAACATTCTCTTGAAACAGTCAAGTAAGGGAGCAAAACGCAAGAGAACTCCCAAGCAAAGTTCACCTACAGCTGGGAGTTCATCCTCCAAACGATCAGTAAAGGTAATGCATAGCTTAGTGCTGGAGGCTTGCTAGGTCATTACTCATGTTATAACTCTGAAGAGAATGTAGCTTATTTGCAACTGTCCATCACTGGTCAATGTCTCTGGCTAAATACGTAAATCAGATTATATTATTTTGCACTTCCTTTGCAGAGCAAAAGAAAGTCTGAAGAAGCAGCAAAAGGTGTCAAAAAGAGTTTAGCTCATTCTGATGATGAGTCTGAAGAGGAGAAAGAAGAAGAAAAACAAGAGGAGGAGAAGGCAGAAGAGAAAGAAGAGAATAAAGAGGAGGAGAATGAAAATGGCATTCCTGATAAATCTGAGGATGAGGCACCTCAGCCTTCTGAAAGCGAGGAGAAAGATGAATCTGAGGAGCATTCTGAAGAAGAAACTGCAAAGAAGAAACGTAGTTCTAGATTGTCAGCTGGGAAGAAAGAATCAGCAGGGAGAGCCAGAAACAAGAAAGCAGCAGTCGCTGCAAAATCCAGTCCACCAGAGAAGGTTACACAGAAGCGATCATCATCCAAACGAAAGAAGACTGATGATGACAGTGATACAAGTCCAAAAGCCTCCTCTAAGAGGAAGAAGACTGAAAAACTTACCAAGGCCTCCCCGGCTCCTTCAACATCTGCATCAAAAGAGAAGCCAGGTTTGGTCATTAACCTGTTTTTATCTTCCAGTAAGATGGTCACTTAGGTAGAATAAAGCACATTTGGGTGTAGGGTGTCAGATGCATTGGAGAATCTTATTCCTTACAACTTCATTTGCAGAAGCAAACCAATATTACAGCGACTAATGTTTTCTGACACCATGTTTATCTCTGTTTGTGTCTATATGCTAAAAGTAAAAAGGGCTGGAAAAGGGAAGGACAAGCCGAGTGATAAAGTGCTGAAAAATGCAATCGTTGAGATCTTGAAAAGAGTGGACTTTAGCACGGTGAGGAATTTCTCAACCTTTTATATTCGATACACTTAACTACTTGGGATGTGTGCGGAATAAAACAAATTGGATTCTGCCGAACGAACTTATTGGTTACATGAAAAACCTTCGTTTTCTGAAAGCTGATTTGAAGTTTGTTGTGCAATATCTATTCAAGCCTATGAATTGTTTTCTATACCTAGATAACCTAACAAGAGCATTGTTATTCTTCTGCAGGCTACGTTCACGGACATCCTTAAAGAACTTGGTATGAATAGATTGGTTTCAGTCATTTGTTATTTCAGTGATCCTGGTTATGTTAAACACATTGTTTCATCCATCTTTCAGCTAAGGAGTTCACAGAAGATCTCACTCCAAGAAAGTCATCTATAAAGATGATAATCCAAGAGGAGCTCACCAAATTAGCGGAAGAGGAGGAGGAGGAGGAGGAGAAGAAAGAAGAGGATGCAGAGAAGGAGGAAGCAGGAGGTGGTGAGGAGGTGAAAGCCTGAACTCTTTTCTGATCACATCGCACATATCGAGTCTCTCTCTCACAGGTCGTGTTGCCGAATGCCTAGTAGTCATCTGGCTAATGTGTAAGTTAAATCTGTGGATGTAATATTTTGTTGTTGGAGTCTGAACTGCGCAAAGCAGCTTTACTTTTGGTAGAGACAAGAGGAAGAAGCTGCATAGCCAAAGGATAGGTTGCTTGTATGTCTATAGCATTTAACATAAAAGCCTCCTTGGATTGTCTTTGATTTGTGAGGCTCCCTTTTCGATACATTCTCAAGCTTTCTGTAGTTTATGTCTTTTGGTTTGAAGGAGGCCAATGGTAATAAATGAATAATGATTCCCGTTAGACTTTGAATATAGTATTTAAATATTACAGAAGTATCTTATGCGCATCACGCATCTTTGGTCCATCGCTAACATATCTGCAAATCTACCAAGGCAAATCCAATAAAAACATTCCCTTTATGGCGTAAATGGTTCTTTGATTCGGAAAGAACCGTCACACACAAAAGTAAAAGTACCGGTCCGATTGCAAAATAGAAGAATATCGGTTGACTAAACCGGAAATGGAGTAACGGAATATACTCGAGAGTTGAGACCTCAGTAGAAGAAGCAAGCACTGAGAAACTTTCACTTGTTCTTCTCCGTAGTTTCAGTTTCGATCTGTAAAGTGTCCAACTTCTGGTCGGATTTTTAAATGGGAAGTGGCAGAGATAGAGACGACCCTTTATGCTTCACCAGCAATCCATCTTCGGCGTCGTCTCCGGTCACTGTATCTGACTATCTCGACACCTTTCTCGGCGAACCCACTTCTCGCTCCGGGAGTTTTCAGAGCGAGAGCTTGCTCGGTGGAGAGAGCATTAACGACGCTGATTTCGGATTCGCTCGTCCTGATTTCCGATCGGAGCAACTCGCTGGAACCGTACAGTTTTACGAGAGGCATGTCTTCCTGTGCTACAAAAAGCCCTCTGTTTGGCCCGCAAGGATCGAGGCGGCTGAGTTCGATCGATTGCCTAGGCTACTCTCTGCGGCTGTATCGGCCAGAAAGAGTAGCATGAAGAAGGAGGTGAGGTTTTTACTCTACGATTTTCTGATTCCATCTTTATCGGATTGATTCAGCTTGTTTGCTGTTAACTTGAATCCAGATTCCAAGTGTATTGCTTGATTCTCATGAGTTTAGGTCTGATTGTTTCCAATAATTTAAGTCACCGAAATGAGCAAAAAGCACTTGCGTTCTCTGATTCAGCTTACTTTAAGTATCTGTTTAAGATCTTAATGAGTCATAAAAACTCTTGTCTTGCCTGGTGACTCTTGGGATCTCTGTATGGGTCAAATAAGGCAAAGTTTCTATTTTCGCCACGATTCTTTTATGGCTAACAACATAATCACTTGTCTATTGGCTTCAAGACGGGATCTTAGAACTTGCACCTCCGTTTTTTGAGCTATGACAGTGGTGAAAACTTAAGTGGAAATGGTGTCTCTAATCAGTTGCTGCTTTTCGGATAGTCTTATGATGAGGCCTTATGCCCTGGCTTCTTGTGATTTCTGCATCAGTCATGACTGTCTTTCGCTTTGTGCCTCATGTCTTCTTTTTTTGGCCATTGTTTTGTAGACTCGACTCACAATATGTGAGGGCCATGATGGAACAGAGACATCCAATGGTGATGTACTTATTTTTCCTGATATGATCAGATACAGGTAAGGGTTGAAGTCTTCCTAGTTGGAGATTTCTTAGATTTGGTCTCGTTTTTCTTTCAACAGTTGGGACTTATTTTTGACAGTTTTGATTTTACAAAAATATTGCAGAAGATTGACTCATTTTGATGTGGACACATTTGTGGAAGAGGTGCTTGTGAAGGATGGTGAATGGCTGCCTGGAAATCCTGAATTGCTAAAAGGCTCATATGTCTTTGTATGTTCCCATGGATCCCGAGACCGGCGCTGTGGGGTTTGTGGGCCGTCGCTGGTTAGTAGATTCAGAGAAGAACTTGAGTTCCATGGTCTTCAAGGTAACGTGTCAATTAGCCCATGTTCTCACATAGGTGGTCACAAATACGCTGGGAATGTTATCATCTACAGATCAAACATCAATAGGGAAGTCACAGGACACTGGTGAGTAAGGAATTACGGATATATTGACTAGTTTGAGGCTACATTTATCTTTTTCATGTGGTTTTACAATAATTTTGGATGATAAGATCAAGAATACATTTGAAATGGTGTTCGTTTCTTGAACGGTTGTGATCTTTTGATTGGTATCTTCAAAATTCAGTTGTTATTAGAAGATTGGAAGTTCTCTGCAATGTCTGAATCAATCATACGCTGTTTTTGACTTGCTGATTGAATCATATTTGTGTCTAGGTATGGGTATGTGACCCCAGAAGATGTACCTATCCTCTTGGAGCAGCACATCAACAAAGGCAAGATTGTAGACCGGCTATGGAGGTATGTACAAAGTTTCTTGGTCTGTCGGTTTTCTCGCAGTTTCCGGATTAGTTGGTAATAGGTAGGGTAACACATTATGGTTGTCTGGTTTTTAGGGGTGAAATGGGTCTATCAGAAGAAGATCAGAAGAAAACTCAAGAAGGGCGGTTTCAGCTAAATGGTGCAGTCCATACGGTAAAGATCAATGGGAAAGTGAGTCAAGAATCATCAGTCCACAGCGCCGATGTTTCTTGTTGCCAATCACGAGCTGCAGAACCTAATGGTTGTTGCCAACAAAATGGGAACAGCTCTTCATGTTGTCAAGACGACACAACTCTAATGTTGTCTCTGGAAACATCAGAAGGTAATCAACTTGAAAGTGAAAACAACACAGAGAAGCTTACACCAGGAAGAAAAATTGCAGAAAAGACTTTCTTTAGAATTAATAGCGACAAAGGATCTTCAACACGTAAGGTTTGCGGAATACCAACTTGGCTAGAGAGCTGGGAGCGAGAAGATACATATGCTGCCCTTGCTGTCGTTTGTGCTGCTGCTTCTGTGGTTGTTGCCTATACTTGCTACAAACAGTTGTAATGAAGAAATTCGTATCCCTAAGATGATTGTGTATTGTGTTCTTATAAGACATTGTGATTTTGTTTCAGCTTTCAAACTACATTTCCCCTTCGTTTCAAAAAGGAGGCTTCTTGTGTCAGAACTGTTTGATGATAATGTATCCATGTTAACTCTGTGCTTCTACTTCTCAAGATTCTCAGAACCGATTGTAATTGTGTAAATATCTCAGCTTCCGGCAATTTCCCATTTGTAAAAGAAGACCATCTCAGTGTGATTCAGAATTTCCCAAGAATGGCGTTGACAAAGATTTAAAAAGAGTTCACACATTTCAAAATACTAAACGTATTTGCAGATTGCAAGGAACAATTTGATAATCTATTGGCAGATTTCTTGCTGAAAGATGTCAAAAGAAATCAAACTCCAGATAATTACTCTGGTCAGACTTGACACTGGTAGATGTGGCTGCTGCTGGAGTAGCAGGCGCACTTTCGATATCAACCGGTTTCGGTATCTCTGGTGGGCTAGCGCATCGAACCAATGCCCAATTCACTCCTTCGAAGAAAGGGTGTTGCTTCATCTCGGTTGCACCACGCTTATACGCTAATCTATGCTGGGGCTCCTTCACAAGCAGACTCCTAATCAAATCCCTAGCAGCAAAACTGACAACCGGAGATTCAGGGAAACGCAGAGGCTGACCCACAACGTTGAAGAGTGTTGCTCGGTTCCCTGACCCTTTAAACGGGGTTTTACCAAACAATAGCTCATACAGAAAGATCCCAAAAGTCCACCAATCAACCGCACTCCCATGCCCTTCCCCTTTGATGATCTCAGGAGCTAAATACTCATGTGTGCCAACAAATGACATTGAGCGAGCACTTGTGGGCTCAGCAATGAGCTCGGGCAACGGACTTACCTGGTTTCCAGTTTCGTTTTTCATTTTCTTGTCTTTCTTGGATTTACTTGAGAAAAAACGTGGAGAAAAGCAAGTTGTAGGAGCAGATATGCAAGATGGCTGTTGGATGCAAGCAGGTTGCGCACAATAACCCGAGTTCCTTTGCCCTTCAGACGCAAGAACAGTTGATCTGACCACTGTGGGGCTAACAGTACATCTCAAGGAGAGGTCGAAGTCAGAAAGCATCACATGTCCATCATCTCTAACAAGAACATTCTCTGGCTTTAGATCGCGGTATATGATGCCAAGCATATGAAGATATTCCATTGCAAGAAGTACTTCCGCTACATAAAACCTGGAAAATGTAAACAAAGTCAATATGATTTAACAAAAAAATGGATGAAAAACATTAAATTGATTATGATTCAAAATGTTTTTACTTTGCTGCTTGTTCTGAGAATCGCTTCCCGGGCTGTCTTTGTCGAAGGGTATGCAAGTCACCTCCAGGACAGAACTCCATAACCAAACATGAGAACTTCTCAGTCTCGAAGTGACTATACAAAGTTGGGAGAAAAGGGTGGTCCAGACACTGCAATATCTCCCTCTCGGTCTGAGCTCTAAGAAGCTTTTTACGGCTAGCCAAAGCCCCTTTGTCCATAACCTTCATTGCAAAATAACACCTTGTTCCGTGCAACTCAGCAAGATGGACAGTTCCGATATCCCCACACCCTAACCTCTTCAGGAGCCTAAAATGGTTCAAGCCCAATACACCATGTTTCGTTCGGACAGCTTGTATTGCTTCCCATCTCACGTCATTCGCCTTGTGAGGCTTGTTGTTGCTACTTAAGCTGCTACACGTGCTCTCATCACTGATATCACTGCTTGTGCTTGGTCTACATGTGTTACTCTTCCCGCTCTCAGCGAGATCAGACTTTTCATTTAATTTAACTTCTACTCCAGTTTTACTGTCGCTGCTTGGAGCAAAAGACAAAGTTGAAGATACTTGATCTGCCAAAGTGCTTACTGAGACACTTTGACTGGAATTAGAAAGTGAAACTTCCGGGGTTTCCTTATCGCCCTTTTCCTTATTATTTTCAGGGAGAACTCCAGAACCAGACTTAGAGGCCATGAATGGATACCTATCTACTTAACACTCAAGATTCAAGGAGATGCTCTTGACTCCAGTTACCACTACTGTCACGTATCCCGTTAGTGATCTGAGGTCTGCATTGAGCAAAACATAGGGTCCGTTACTTTAGCTCAATAGAACATACAAGAAACAAAAATACATGTACTATTGGTTATCGTGTAGAAAAAGACGGCTGACTAGAACAAGAAACCTTAAAACACTTGAGATTCAGATAACATAATGTTGAGCTCGTTTATAAAAGTAGAATCATGGGAAGATCAATAATCAAGAGATAGAATCACAGCTCTCATTCTTTTCTCCCCATAAAAAAAGAAACATCCTTTACTATAGAGTTGAGCAGATCAACACAGAAACACTAAAAAGTTGCTATTTTTATAAACAGAAGATAACCACAGAGCTGATGCCACAGCTCAATCGTTGCCAAGGGATTGCAGTAGGAATCACAAGATCGAGCGTTATCCATCAAATTAAGAAAAATATTTGAGTCAAAGAAATGATAATTTCCATATAGAGAACATATCGAAAGAAAGAAGCTTTAGCTCAACCCGCGTTACGGATCCCAGTGACAATCAATTAAGAAACATAAATTTACTCAACCCAAAGTAATTCACTACTTCCAAATCAGGGAACACTTATAAACCCTATGATTCTCCAATTAACCAAACTTAGCATAAACCCTAATCACACATTTCATGCAAGTAGACTTTTTTCCCCAAGTATAAACAGATCTCAGGAAACTAATAAGAACAATCAAACAAAGCTCTTCTGGATCTAGGCAGACTCATAGAAACAAAAGAAAATGAAGAAATGAAATTGAGGAGATATACTCATAAATCATTACCTTAAGAAATAGCTTTGGGATTGAAAGATCTTGTCACAGAATTGTTTTGGTCAGGAATTAAGCAGAGAAAGAAGAAAAGGGATACCAAAAAAAAAGGAGAGGACTTTCATCAATAATCAATCAGTAAAGAGAAAACTCATCACCTTCCTTCCATGGAAATGAAGAGAGAGAGAGAGAGATGAATCAGAGAGTAAGAAATGAGAGAGTTGGGTCTACCATGAAAAGAGGAAAGAGGTGGTCAAAGCAAAAGTTTTCGACTTTTTTTTAGGGCTTTTCAATTCTTTTTTCCTCTATTTCTTACAACTGGAAGACAAAAAGCTTTCGAGTCCCCAAAAAAAAGAAAAACAATGCTTTCAAGGATTCAAATTATATGCAGAAATGTACTATATTTGATATTTTCAATGGTTTATTGAGATCTTGTTATTTCATTAATTACTCTTTGATCTTGTTTGGATCATCCATATCATAGTCCACAAAATTACTTACCATTTTGCTTAGCAAGAAATTAAAATGAACTCATTTGCTTTTATAAGATGTATCTTTTGGGTCCTGCTAAGGAATCTCTTTTCTATAATCTTTATCGGATTTTGGAATACCAAATACATAAAGTGCATACAGCAAATTATACGATGATATATATGTGATTCATGTGAGAGTGTGTGTGTATAATATGGGCTTCAAAATC
Source organism: Arabidopsis lyrata subsp. lyrata (assembly GCF_000004255.2). Taxonomy (NCBI): domain Eukaryota; kingdom Viridiplantae; phylum Streptophyta; class Magnoliopsida; order Brassicales; family Brassicaceae; genus Arabidopsis; species Arabidopsis lyrata. Next base: position 6,591,525 of record NW_003302549.1, read on the forward strand.
TAAAAATAGAAACAAGAAGATTAGTGTGAGAGAAGTAAATGTAAAGGTCCCCAACAGAGGAGAATCTGACAAAGATGAATGAAGAATTGAATTGGATTGTCATGTTTCTCCAACACTTAAGTCCCACTTCAGAAAACCGTCACATCCCCTCCCTAACAATTAACAGCTCACTCTCAATTCCCTTAGTATTTCCATCAAATCAATTATGTGAGAAAATTCTATCTTTTAGGTTGTGTGACGGACCCAACCCTCCAAGAATTGCCAGGATCATAACAAAATCCATAGCCTTTCAAACACTTATGTGATATTTTCTGTGAGAGAAAAGTAGGGACATTTTTATTTTTTCAATTAATTTACAAGTCCAAATTGAAAACCAAATAAAGAAACAGCTTCTCTCAAAATATTGTAACGTGATTGATACAAAACTTCTGTTGGACATGTGTGGGTTAATAACTCTTTCTTTACTCAAGTTAATAACTCAAACTACAAAGCCACTGCCGTTATAGATACCTTAGCCTCAGCCATTAAAGCCTCCTTTCTTGTTTCCTTCACCACGACCACAACACCGAAAGATTCTATTGCATTAAGTTTGTTCTCCAAGATGCAACACGAACCTATATTCTTATCCCCTGTGTTTTGGCTTCTCCTTAGCATTCTCTCTCATGGCTTTTCTTTTCTCTTCTCTGCAACATATTGAACCATTTATGGGCAAATGGGCGTACGATACAACAATGTACATAAGACTGGTTCTCTTTTCTGTCAAGAAAACATTGAGTTTTTTTTTTTTACCTAGCTTGAGCAATTTCATTCTTCCATTGTGATCTCTTCTTCTTTTGCTTCCTGGGTTCTTCCACATTACTACTTCCGGTTTTTGTGTATTTGTTCCTTTTGCCTTTGTCAATCTCCTTTGACCTTGGAATTTTTTGTTTGTTCTTGTTTTCTCTAGTGTTACTCTCTCGCTTGGGTTGTCCATTGGTAACAGGTGGCTTCTCTGACTCCTCAATGGCCTCAACTTTCTCATCATCATCATCACTAGACGACACCTGAGCTTGCTCCATTGTTATATCTGGCTCAACATTTCCTGAAGGCTGCATTGCATTGCTCATCTTCTTCAGCTGCAGAACCAAAAAAAAAAAAAAAAAGTAAAATACCTTGTTGGTGTAATCACTATTGATATTTTCTTCCATCCGCATTGAATGGTTGATCTTTTGCAGGGAAAAGCTATTTATAGGTTAACCCAAGTGTATACCTTAGCAACAAAGAATCCATCCATGTTGTGTATGTGAGGATAGAAACGTCTAGTCTTCTCTAAAGAAGGGTGGAACCGGTGTTCTATAAAACTGCTAAATCTGATGACATGCAGCAAAACATTTGTGTTCAGATGACGAATTATGAAATTTTCCAATGCAGATGAAAATGTATATTACCCTGGTCGGCCAAAATCAAGTCCACATGGAACGAGTTTAACATCCCTGTTTTTCAGAGCATAATCGATGACAGCTTCGTTCTGCATAATTTGTTGAACAAATGAAAATAGTGACAAAACATGAAGATGCCAGGAAAAAAAAAAAAAAGTGGAACAGAAAAAGTATGGTTCACCAACCTCGGGAATCATAATTGAGCATGTTGAGTAAACAATATATCCACCGGTTTTGGAATTGGCGTCTACCAAATCAATCGCACCAAGTATAAGTTGCTATGCACATAAAAACGAGAGTATAGTTAGCCTTACAAACAAAATGCATCTTTCTTGATCTCCTCGCAGTAAGAGGGTATAAAAGGCGTTTATGCCATTTTCATCTTTAAATATTTGTCTTGGATGTAAACAATGTTTTTAGTTGATATTGTTTAAGGCAACAACATACCTTTTGCAAATGGGCAAATTTCTTTATGTCATCAGCACTTTTGGAAGTCTTAACTGATTCATCTTTTGATATCACCTGCATTGTGTAGAAGTGGACATTAAACTATGAACAGGGAAATTCACTTAAAGAGACTATAAGAGTGTCGGGTCCAAAATTTCTTACTCCAGTTCCACTGCAAGGAGCATCCAGCAATACTCTATCAACCGAGTTCTGACCTAAAACCTTGGGTAGCTGAAAGGCAAAGAAGATGAGATAAACAAAAAATGCAATGGAATAATAGAGAAGCTGTCTTTAAAACTTTGTTATTTGGTTCAATTAAAGTCTTGCCAGTAATTTCTAATTTGATTGAGCTGATGGTTTACAACCAGTTTGCTAATTTAACATCCTCAAGCATGTATCGTCGAGAGAAGAATAAAGGTTCAAAGAGCTAACCTCTCTTCCATCATAGTTACAAACTATGGTATTTGTCACCCCCATGCGATGCAGATTGGCAGAAAGTGACTTAAGCCTAGGTACTTTCATCTCGTTTGCATATATTATTCCTGGTTATATGATCACTATAACATTAGGATAACTGACTAAAATTATGGGTTGAAGGAACAAGGAACCAATGAATGCATACCTGTATTTTTCATTAGTGCAGCAACATAAGTTGTTTTACCACCAGGGGCAGCACTGCAGTAGTATAAAAACTAGTTATAGATATACTAGTTGCCTATGTCTCACATCACGGGGCAATCAAATTGGCTTTTCCGTTTTCACAGCACTTTGCATGATTAAATCAAAACACATATACAAATCACAAGCTACACTTGAATATCAACTTAAAGTACTGTTTGGTCATCATAAGTATAATAATTTGAGTTGAGACACAAATAAAATACATTTATGTAAGATAATTACTTACGCCATGTCCACAACTCGCTCTTTTTCCCGAGGAGCAAGGGCCATCACTGGCAAGAAGGAACTAGCACTTTGCAACTGAAAATGTACCAAGAACATACTTAAGTAAATAATTAAGAATACCCACAAAGTATTAGTCGGAAGTACAAAAAGATCAGAAAATCAAGTACCATATAAAAACCCGCCAAATATTCAGGAGTTGCACCAATCGGAACTTGGGAATCATAAACGATAAGTCCAACCTACAAATATTATGCCAGGATCAACTACAGATGGTCCACATAAAAGTTTTCTAAAAAAAAATGGAAGACAATCTGCAAATACGACTTACTTTTGACCACTTGCTTAACGGGTCAAGATTAACTCCTCTATTCAAAAGTACATCAGCCAGATCCCGTCTTCGAGTCTTAACCAAAACAAACATGAGCATAAATTGCATACCTCAAAAGTTGAGAAATACTACACTCCAAAGCACAACCAAGTTTACCTTAAGAGTGTTAGTACGGATAGATGTAGGTCTTTTCTTTTCAAAAGCTTCGATTAGTTCCATGAGTTCAACAACAGGAAACATCTGCCAAATAATAATAATTAAAGAGTATAAGTAACAGAAATCATACACATAACTCTAGATCAAAGCGAGATTAAAGAGTAAATCCAAAGACTAGGGAATAACCTCAATCAAAGTTCCAATAAGAAACTCATTATAGCCGTAGTAAGAACCAAGATCAGCTTTAAGCTGTTCAACAAAATCAGTCCTCTCGTGCTTGTCTCCTTTTGGCCTCAAATCCTTAAAATTCGACAGCACTCTAACAACTGAAACATAAATTAATACCAATAAACTAAGAAGAGAGAGGATGATTCCTTAGGAGATTTACACAATCCTAATAATAACATTACACCAGAATTCTTAAAAGGAATAAAATTTGAAAATGTTACTCACTCTCTCTTATCCTGATTTGCAAGCTAGGAAGATCTGGTGGCCTACGTGCCTCTTCTTCAAGTTCCTAAACAATGTAGAGTTAACTAAAGAGAGCCAGGAAATGAACAAATTCATAGTTAAGGAAAGGAAAATGTAACCTTTTGGGTTGGTAGCTGAAACTCATCAGGTATTTCCTTAATGTTCATCTTGAATTCATCTTCTGCATCTTTTTCCTCCTTTTTACGTTTTCTATCAATAGCTCTAGATTTCCTCTCGAGCTTGGATCCACCAAAGTCAGAACCCAAAATTCCCTCCTCGTGATCGCTACCATCGATAAAGTCGCCAGCTAAAGGTTCTGTATCCTCACCATCATCATCATCATCATCTGAGAAAAAGTCAGAACCTGATTCAGACCCTTCATCTCCTTGATCAGACAGTTCATTCTCTTCTTCTTCTTCTTCTTTCTCGTCTGTGGAAACTTCAGGCTTCTCCTCCGAAATACCTTTCCTCTGCTTCTTCAATGGAGGCTTCTGGGATTTAGGCGCCTTTTTCAATGGAGACGAGTTCGTACGCTTATACAGTGGCGGAGTCTGTGAATGTGCCACCTTCTTCTTGTTACGCGTAAGAGCATCCATGGATGCTGTCTTTACAACTTAATTAGGGTTTATCGCCGTGAGGGTTTAGCACAAGTGCAGAGGAGGAGGTAGGAGAAGAAGGTCGTCGAAGAAACTAGTAACGTTGCTTAATGGGCTTGATTGATACTACCTAATGGGCCGCACTCGAAGTTATTTTTTGTCAGCCTAATAAATTATGCTCGAGCCACTGAATTCATAAAAACCTTATAAAGTATATTCATTTAAGTATGTTCCTGACTCCTAAGAATCTGCCTATACCCACGTATGATTTACACTACTTTTTTGTGTTTTGTATGGTTGGATAATTAATTAATGATTGTGTTTGTTGGATATGAGTGATTATTTATATATTTCTTAAGGATCACTAACTTGATGAAATCCAAATGATAAAAAAATATATATTCAAATAAGTAGGTTTCCGAGAATCTGAGATACACGTATGATTTCCATTAATACAGTACTTTTGTGTTTGGAATTGGGTGCTTTGTATGATTGGATACTTAATGAAGTGTGTTGATGAGTGTTTATTTGTAGATTTCTTATGAATCACTAACTTGATGATGATTATAATCCAGATGATATATACACTTAATCAAGAACGTATGTCAGGGCCGTAACTAAGCACAACCGGGTGAAACATTTGTGTTATATATGTCCCCAATTTTTAACGAGTAATATCTATAGATTTTAGGAGTTTCAAACAGTTAAAAAAAATTTATATATAGATCATGAAGTTCTTAAACCGTAATTGTTTGTGGCTCCATAAATCGTAAGACCGGCCCTCGTATGTGTTCTGGACGTGTCAAAGTATTGTTTAACCTCTGAAAGTAATAATGTAAACTATTTAAATTGGTATGGACAGAGTTTTCTTATATCTATGGGTTATACTCAATCAATTACCTAGAAATTATAACTCATCAAACAAGTTATTGATGATAAAAAAAAAAAAATTATTATTGATGATGCCTGCGTTACGTACCCATGCATATTGAGTAACTTGATAACAAAATTTTGAATTCACGTAATTTCCTAAAATCGGTTCTAAACGATGCAGTTTCTTCTTTAAGAAAAAAAAAGTTTGAAAACACGACTTTTTTATTTTGGTGAATTCAAATCCTAACTACTGTATCAAAAATAATTTGATTGATTGATTGGTTGAAATGTCTTGTAAACCTGTATTAGAATATTATCATTTGCAGGATATATGTAATTTGTTTTTGGTGAAGTTTTGCAGGTTATTTATTACACATACAACCTAGCTAAATGCCTAAATTTCATAGATATTCACATGAAACAGATTGAATAAGACAGTGTGTCTAAAGTGGATTAGAAACAGAAACTTGAATAAAAGTGGAAACATGCGTTTAATATTGTAGAACAGATAGATTATGGAAACAATGATGCATATTGGCAATCAAAACATAAACAATGATTATTGATAACAAAAAAAATAACATAAACAATGATACAATTCTGACTACAAACAAGAACGAAAGACACAGTTCTGAGTTCTGACGCGCGTCCTACGCACAAAGAGCCCGAGTCAAACTCGGGATGTACTATATATTAAGCGGTGCACCAGCAAATATACACGTACGAACCAATTACATGTATAAAAACTTTGTAACTATCGATAAAAATTTTGTTTTTAGCTGCTGCAAGTGATCGCCAATTAAATTGAAACTCTTACCTCACAAAATTGTCTCTTACTACTAGTTTAGTTATTTATTTCTATCAACATCCGTTAATTATTGGAATGCTCAATTTCTTTTTTTGTAATTTACTCTCTATCCTAATCTTTTACTTTGAATGAGAGTATGTAACCTATTTTTGATAAGTTCTTTCTTTTCTTGTCTTTCTTTCTTTTCTTCTATATAGAAGTCTATCTCCTGTAGAACTGATTTTTATTTCTTTCAAACCAAAAAATAAAGTGAATAAGAAAAATAATAATAATTCAAGACTATAGATTAGACGGTATACACTACAAATTGCTATATCCACAATTTGTAAATGATTAAATGCCAAAAATTGCTATATTTAGTATCTGTTTATTCTTTTAGTTCAAGTACCTATTTCAATAAGATACTCGATGTAGAATCTACCTTCATACTCGAAATCAAAATTTTTACCTTTTTATCTCGAAGCTGAAAGTTTTTATTTTTCACTGAAACAACTTTAGATTTTATGAGTCAAGTAAATTTGTCGATTTTAGAAAGTCTACATAAATTCGTCGAGAAATCAAGACTTTTCACTGTAATACATATTAGAGGAAAATACTCTCAAGTATTTCTCTAATACTACATCCTCTCAAACATCTTTATTAAAATGGAGGTCTAAACGCAGAGAAAACTTCTTTTCATGTCAGGTCATTAACACATGTTGCTTACAAGAACATAACTTCTCCGGCAAGTTATCCAGAACTCTGGTCATCCTCACCCGAGCCGATCGACGTCAGGGCCTAACTAAAAATGGTAGGCTCTCTCGAAGTATCTAAGCCTCCAGATCAGAAGTTTGAGTCCAAGATCGTCATAGCCGGTAAATAAAATCTTGGTTCGGTGTGGTTTAATTCCTTTTTCTACCGTTATGGCAGAACCTAACTGATACTTGATTTGTATAATTCACATTTGTTTTTCAAACATAACTCGAATCCTATAGATTAATAGGTTAATGTAAATCATACGTACTAATCAATTTTGGCCCAGGTGCAGATGAAGAAGAAGAGGAGGAAAACGACAGTCCAATTGAAGAGGTCCGGTTAACCGTGCCGATAACCGACGATCCATCTCTACCGGTTTTGACGTTCCGAACATGGTTCTTAGGAATGGTGTCTTGCGTGGTACTCGCGTTCGTGAACAATTTCTTCGGTTACCGGTCGAATCAGCTCATGGTATCTTCAGTCGTGGCTCAGATCGTCACTCTCCCTCTAGGAAAGCTCATGGCCACGACTCTACCAACAACAAAACTCCGGTTACCTGGTACAAATTGGTCGTGTTCGTTGAACCCTGGACCATTTAACATGAAGGAACATGTACTAATCACCATATTCGCTAATACTGGGGCCGGAGGAGCTTATGCGACCAGCATCATAACCATCGTTAAAGCATTTTATCACCGGAACCTCAATCCCGCCGCGGCCATGTTGCTTCTGCAAACCACTCAGGTCTAATATATACAATATAATTCTCAGTTTTCATAATTTTTTGTAACAGTACTTAAATTATTTTTATTTTTTGTCATATAGTTGTTGGGATATGGATGGGCGGGTATGTTCAGGAAATTCCTAGTGGACTCACCTTACATGTGGTGGCCTGCAAATCTTGTTCAAGTCTCTCTCTTTAGGTTCGTGTCTTTTTCTCCAATTAAACAATTCGCATTTGAAACTGTGACAAAATTTTAAAACTGTTTACTTTTGTATGTGAAATTGTATGGATTAGAGCCTTGCATGAGAAGGAGGAGAAGCGTGAAGGCAAACAAACAAGACTTAGATTCTTCTTAATAGTCTTCTTCCTGAGCTTCACTTACTACATAGTCCCAGGCTATCTTTTCCCTTCCATCTCATCCCTCTCCTTTGTCTGCTGGATATGGACCCGCTCCGTGACCGCTCAACAGATCGGTTCAGGGTTGCACGGTCTCGGCATTGGCTCATTTGGTCTCGATTGGTCCACGGTTGCAGGTTTCTTAGGCAGTCCTTTAGCTGTACCGTTCTTCGCTATAGCCAATTCCTTTGGCGGATTTGTCATCTTCTTCTACATCATCCTTCCTATCTTCTACTGGAGCAACGCTTACGAGGCAAAGAAGTTTCCTTTTTATACCTCTCACGCATTTGATCACACTGGTCAGCGTTACAACACCACTCGTATCCTCAACCATAAAACATTTGATATTGATCTTCCCGCTTACGAAAGCTATAGCAAGCTTTACCTTAGCATTCTGTTTGCTCTGATTTATGGACTCAGCTTCGGCACCCTTACCGCAACCATTTCTCACGTCGCCCTCTTTGACGGAAAGTAAGATTCTTTTTTTTTTTTCCTACTTTGCATCTCAAAATATAGATTAATTTCTCAGTTTCCATGAAAAATCTTTTGTTGTTGTTGTTGTGGTTGTTTCCATGAAGGTTTATTTGGGAGCTGTGGAAGAAGGCAACATTGGCGACAAAGGACAAGTTTGGAGATGTGCATACAAGACTGATGAAGAAGAATTATAAGGAAGTACCTCAATGGTGGTTCGTAGCGGTTCTCGCTGTTTCCTTTGTGCTAGCTCTTTACGCATGTGAGGGATTTGGCAAACAGCTTCAGCTTCCGTGGTGGGGACTTCTACTCGCTTGCGCCATCGCCTTTACCTTCACTTTGCCTATTGGAGTTATCCTAGCAACCACAAACCAGAAAATGGGTCTTAATGTTATATCGGAACTGATCATAGGGTTCTTGTATCCGGGAAAGCCACTTGCCAATGTGACTTTTAAGACTTATGGTACTGTGAGTATGTCTCAAGCCTTGAACTTTGTCGGAGACTTCAAACTTGGCCACTACATGAAGATTCCTCCGAGATCTATGTTCCTCGTTCAACTCGTTGCGACTATTGTTGCTTCAACTGTCTCCTTTGGGACCACATGGTGGCTGCTTTCTTCAGTCGAGAACATCTGTAACACAGATAAGCTCCCAAAGAGTAGTCCGTGGACTTGCCCTGGAGATGAAGTATTCTACAACGCGTCAATCATTTGGGGAATCATCGGTCCTGGAAGGATGTTCACAAGTAAAGGTGTTTACCCCGGGATGAACTGGTTCTTCCTCATTGGCCTCCTTGCTCCTGTCCCGGTCTGGTTCTTTGCAAGGAAATTCCCGGAGAAGAAGTGGATACAGCTTATTCATATTCCCTTGATCTTCTCAGGGGCTAATGCGATGCCAATGGCCAAGGCTGTGCATTACTGGTCGTGGTTCGTTGTCGGGATCGTGTTCAACTACTATATCTTCAGGAGGTACAAAGGGTGGTGGGCAAGGCATAACTACATCCTCTCTGCAGCTCTTGATGCAGGCACAGCGATTATGGGAGTGTTGATCTACTTTACGTTGCAGAACAATAACATAAGCTTACCAGATTGGTGGGGGAATGAGAACACAGACCATTGCCCTTTGGCAAATTGCCCGACAGAGAAAGGGATCGTCGCTAAGGGCTGCCCGGTGTTCTAAAACCTTGTTGCAGTTCAACATTTTCTCTGGAGTTTCTCAGACCTGCAGGTGAAAGACTGTTACTGCCAAGTGGTTTGGTTGCCATAATAATATTGTGTAAAGACTCTGTGAGAGTTTTAAGTGATAATGTAAAAAATGATTTGCAAATGAAGAACAGCTAAATATGATAGCAAGTTCAGTCAAAGAGAGAACTTGAATATAAAAGGTAAACTAAAGCTCATTAGTGAATAATTTCAGGACAAGCAAAACAAAGGCTAAACGTTCCATCTCTTGCTAATTGAATTCCTAAAGGACACAGCTCTGTTAACAGCTGCTGTAAAATGCTTCCCTGCTTGTCAATTCCATGCAATCAAGACATAAATTTGCCATCTTCTAATGAACTCAGGAAAACTCCTAAATTGTGCAATTTAATGTACATGTCAAACGCAATCAGATCCTAAGCTTCATAGTTGGGTTTTTCAAACCTTTAAAATCATGATGAGAGAGATCTCCAGAGGAGACAAGAGATAGAGGACAAGCTTTATGTACGCATGCTGAGAGATCTCAGACCTGAGCTCGCCATTATTTCTCAAGGACCTTCAAATTTGGGTATCCGTTTACCCGAATCGAACCTACCCGACTCGGCCCAACCCTTACAAGTAATGGCCCACTGTTCAATGTTTGATGATACTTTTGAATCCAAAAAATATTTTGGCTTTGCGTAGAGGGCGAGAGGGAGAGAGGGCGTTTCTAACTAAAAAACGAGAATGGTTAAAGCAGCAGCGGTTGCTGTCGGAGTTTTGCTTCAAAGACAAAAACTTTTAAGGTTGTTAGGTTTTATAGGCCAACGGTTTATCTTCTCCTACTTCTCTGCTTTTTCTGCATTCTTCAAAAAATCCATCTTTTTTGGGTTGATTCTTCGTCGCTATCACACGCCCAACTTCACCTGCTCTGACATTATCACTACACCTTCCTTTCTTCTTCATCTCTTCTTTCTTCACTATTTTTATCAAAACCTTCTCCTCCATCTGGGTTCACACCAAAACCAACACTTTTTGGTATTTTGCTCTGTTTCGCGGAGTGAAGATAAGGTATTTGATGACATGCCTCACTGATATATCCATCCATGTGTTTTTACATGTACATTTAATTGCATATCTGAAGACTTTTCGTGACTTTCTAGCTCAAGCTTTTACTCTGTTCCTCTTTTGTTCTTGTTCAGGTCCCAAGAGAGAGATCAAATCATCAAATCTCTCTCTGTTTCCGATATGAGTACCCGTTTTTCCTCTCAGTTGCAATCATCAGCCATTAACTCCATCACTGTCTCCTCATCTTCTTCCCTCGATTCCACGTCACGGGATGATAACATTCACATGGCTCCGGAGAGCTCTCCATCTTCTTCCTTCTTGATGAGACTTGCCATGAGGGTATCTAGAGCAACGTGGTTCATTTTCTTGAGAAGAGTCTTTCATTACCAGAACGCCTCAAGATCCGATCTTGGCACCAATCCTTTCAATTCTATCACTTGGATGATTTCAGAGCTCATCGCTTTACTTGTACAGATCACTGTCATAACATCCACACTAGCTTTGTCCAAGAAAGAGAGGCCTGTTTGGCCGATGAGGCTATGGATCACCGGCTACAACGTCGGATGTCTGCTCAATCTTATGCTATTATACGGTAGGTATCGTCAGCAACATACTAGCCAAGGAAATGCATTTAGCTTCGGCGATATTGAGCTGCAACAGAGAAGCAGAGAAGAGACCACCAGGTTACTAACAAAAATCTAGTTTTTTCAAGTTTGATCATATAATGCAAAGATTTCTAGGATAATGATTTATTGCCTGTGTGTTTTAGGTGCTCGCATTTGATGAACAGATGCAGGACATCGCTGGAGCTATTCTTTGCGATATGGTTTGTGATAGGTAATGTATGGGTTTTTGATTCTCGGTTCGGTTCTTTCCACTATGCTCCAATCCTTCATGTCCTCTGCATCTCCCTGCTCGCTTGGAACGCTCTATGCTACTCCTTCCCGTTTCTTCTCTTCCTCCTGCTCTGTTGTGTTGTGCCTCTCCTTAGTAGCTTCCTCGGCTACAACATGAACGTTGGATCTTCGGAAAAAGGAGCTTCAGATGACCAAATCTCCAGTCTCCCTAGTTGGAAATACAAACTCATTGACGAAGCTTCAGATTCTGCTCAAGCAAGCAATGATCCGGTAAGAGCTCTAATCTGAATTCTGAAATAGGTCAAATAGTCAGGAATCAATATTTCTATGGATCGTTTTTACCACCTCTAAAACTGCAAGTAACATTCTTAGTATCAAAACTGAAACCCACCGGTTTCATTATTGCAGGAATGTTGTATATGTTTGGCAAAGTACAAAGAGAAAGAAGAAGTGAGAAAGCTTCCCTGTTCGCATAGGTTTCACCTCAAATGTGTAGATCAATGGCTTCGTATCATCTCGTGTTGTCCTCTCTGCAAACAAAATCTTCCTAACTAAAAAATTAAAACGAGACACGAGACACACTCACAAGTCACAATATTGGATCTCTGACCAAAGTACCATATTTTGGTTGTTTTTTTTTTACTTTCCTTTGTTTGTTTTTTTCTGTTGTCGCCTACACACGGTTACTTGTGTGAGTGTCATTTTCATTCCCTTTTTTTTTTGTGTGTGTGTGTAGTTGTGTAGAAAGGAGCTCACCAGTAACTGTAACAATACCTGAAAAAATGTAAAAAAAAAAATTCACAACATGATCAATTAATTGTTTACCAGAAGAGTTTGTTCCTCTTTTACCATAAATCAAAGTCTTATACTTTTATTTGATGGTGAATGTAATTAAAATCTTATACTGGATTTTGCTATAACATTTTTCCAAAGACAATTTAATCCGAATTCAAAACCAAAGACCACAAATCAGACCAAACCAAGCAACAGTCAGAATCAGATCACACGACACGGCGTCGTATTATTGAAACGACGGCGTTAGATACAGCGCATAATGGACACATGCTCCACTAGACGACGACGTGTGAAAGTGAATGTAATTATTTACAACTGTATCAACATCGAGTAAATAAACAAAGTTATTTAATTTTTGATTAAAAAAGTGTAAAAATGCCAACAAACAAAAATAATTTGGTATTTTTCTTAGTTTCCATATTCATTCTGCTAATAGAAAATCGTGTCTACCTTTTTCTCTCACTTACCCAATAAGAGCTTTTTTCGCGTTATCCACCGCAAACATCGTCACCTTCAACCGCCGGAGCCGCCGCAAGGAAGGCTCTTATCCTCCGTGGCGTAAGGCTTTTTCTTCTTCTATTTTCTCCTTTATCTACGATTCCTCGGTCGGTCGCTTCCTCGTAATCTCGTGTGTATATTCCGGGAAAATCGCGATGGGAAAACAAATTAAAATTTGAGATTGAGAATCAAGCAACTAATTTCTTCGCAAGCTTATAGATCCATGAGCTGATTACCAACGAGATTCATCTCGTTTCTCTGAGTTGTTGTATCTCTGAATCCGAACGATTTGGAATCTAAAACTCGCTGGATCGCCTTTTTCTCATATGCGTCGTTTCTCCTTAGCGTAATCACTTGTGTGATTCATTTCGCGATTAGATTCAGGTTTCTGACGATTGATTTCGTCTGGATAGTTCTATCTCGTTCTTCATGATGCATTTCTGATTCCTAAAATTTATTCTACTTCATGTATATTTTGGGGCTGTTTCTTAGATTTGGGTTTTGCCTATTCCATGAATACATTGGTTAATCTGGAAATGAATCTGGAGTTTAGATTAATGCATAAAGTTTAAGATATGACTCTTTTCTTTTTTTGAGTTTCATAGTATCTGGTGCTTTAGTTTACTTCAGATCTGAGAATGATGAATCTTGTTTGCTCCTGTCAAATCTTCTTTATCTGTTTTGCAATTTGATGAGCTAATAAATGATTATATCTCATTTCCTTCCCATCGCAGATTTTTTTAAGGTGTACAAAGAATTGCCTTTTTGACGAACCAGGAAATGGTTAAAAGGTACTTTATCTTGTTCATATGTATAGGTCTTTAGTTTCTTTCAAGTTGTTCGAAAGTTTCTTATATTTTTGTTATTTAACAGGCATGGGGAGTTTTGATTTACAAGAGATATCATGTCGCAGTGCATAGACGGTTTCAAGCATGTATGCTCCTCTTTCTTCCGGTGTTTTGATATCGATATTTACAAACAATCTGGAGGCCTTGGAGACCCTGAACTGCTTGCCAGAGAGACAGTTTGTATGCTCTCTGCTTCTTTTCCATCTTTTTTTGCACTCTTTTTTGTTCAGTTATATGATGATTCAAAGGCTCGCTATTCCTCTAGTTGATGCTCTCTGTTAAGAGGAATGCAAATCTTTCTTTCTGTATTTTGAACGTCGAATCGTTTGGGTGCAGTTAGCGTGAGTGAAATAGAAGCTCTCTATGAGCTATTTAAGAAAATCAGCAGTGCTGTGATTGATGATGGGCTAATAAACAAGGTAATGTAGGACTTATATGTCTGTTATGCCACTCACTTATACTCCTCACATATTGCTACTTCTTTTGCACAGCCTTTTCTGATTTTCCTTGACGTGTCCTGTTGTTCAGGAAGAGTTTCAGTTAGCCTTGTTCAAGACAAATAAAAAAGAGAGCTTGTTTGCAGACCGGGTATGTTTTTCTTTTTAAATCAAAAATACTTTGTTATCCATTTGCCAAGATCCTTTTTGAAAGATAACTTGACAGTACCAATCACAGGTATTCGATTTGTTCGACACAAAGCATAATGGAATACTAGGGTTTGAGGAGTTTGCGCGTGCTCTCTCTGTCTTTCATCCAAATGCTCCCATAGAAGACAAGATTGACTGTACGTCTCTGATCTTAAAAAGTTGATCCTAGAAACCGTCTATAACAAATGATCTGATGTTCACATGCTACATATAATCCATTAATAGTTACCGGGAACATTGTGTTGCAGTTTCGTTTCAGCTATATGATCTTAAGCAGCAAGGTTTCATCGAGAGGCAGGAGGTGAAGCAAATGGTGGTGGCTACTCTTGCTGAGTCCGGCATGAACCTGTCAGACGAAATCATAGAGAGTATAATCGACAAGGTGTGGTTCCTTCCTTTCCCTGCTCGATAGTATACTCTTGATCCACTGTAGTATAGCCAACTCATGATGGCAGTTGAAAATAAAGTAAAGAGTGGTTTCTAAGTTTCATCTTTGACAGACATTTGAGGAAGCTGACACAAAACATGACGGGAGGATCGATAAGGAAGAGTGGAGGACCCTTGTTCTCAGGCATCCTTCCCTTCTAAAGAACATGACTCTCCAGTATCTTAAGTGAGTTCCTAAAGCAAGACTAATCCGAGGTTTAGGCAATGCAACTTCCAATTTTTCTTTGTCACGTATTTAACACCGAACTCTCATATTGCGTGCAGGGATATCACAACTACATTTCCAAGCTTTGTGTTCCACTCGCAGGTGGAAGATACCTGAGAAAAACAATAGCATATTTGCAGAGGAGACAATTTGGGAATTGTGTTTGTTTTCTGATTATGTATCATGTTTATTTGTTTCATTCTCTCTGAACATTTTCAAGATTTTGTTGTTACTTGTGTGAAAAAAGAAAAGAAAACAAATCTGTATTTTTTCTGCTCCTGATTTTGGTTGATGTTTTTCTCCTCGCATCTGTAGATATACTACTAATGTCTAATCTTGAAACATGATTCCTATTAAATATTTATCACCTAAAACGTCAATTAAATATTTATATTAATCTTTTTAATAATAAATTTGTACTATTTTTGAAAAATTGAAAATTATGTGCTAAATTTTATAACAAAACCTATTTTTGTAATATTTGTGAAAATTGCCCTAATATCTAATACCACCGCATAAATAGTACACGAGAGAGCTTCGACTTGTTTGTAATTATTTTTATTTGTCTGTTTGGTAACTGGATTATGTATTTCTAGTTTATTAGTTTTCAATTGATTCATTGGGTATTACTATTTTATTTATGTTGTGGTATTAGCCATGAGGCCCAGTAAATAGAAGAGCAAAGATAAACGTAAGCCCATAAAATGATAAACGTCTAGTACTCTTCCAAAGGAATCTATTGCATCGCAGACATGATAAACGTCACATTAAAAAACCAAGTTCACGAGACCGAGAGAAAAAACCAGAAAAATACTAGTCAAAATAGCCAAAAGATAAACTGGTGATAGAGAAAGAGAAAGGAGTCGATGGCGCCAGCTTAAACTACGGGGCTTAGTCGACCTCTTCCATCTTGCTTCCTTCTGCCTCCGCGTCATCTTCAAGTGGTGGCATGTCAGCATCAGCTTCAGTCTCACCCGCATCATCGTCAATGCTGAGTCCGAGCTTAAGCATCCTGTGGATTCTGCTTCCGAAGGTGTTGGGCTCATCAAGGCTGAAACCAGAGGTGAGAAGAGCAGTCTCGAAGAGGAGGAGGACAAGATCCTTGACTGACTTGTCGTTCTTGTCTGCATCAGCTCTCTTCCTCAACTCATCCATGATCGAGTTCTCTGGGTTGATTTCCATTGTCTTCTTGCTAGACATGTACCCAGCCATGCTGCTATCTCTCAAGGCCTGAGCCTTCATGATTCTCTCCATGTTGGCAGTCCAGCCGTACTCGCCGGTGACAAGACAGCAGGGTGAGTCAACAACACGGTCAGAGACAATGACCTTCTCAACCTTGTCTCCCAAGACATCCTTGATCACCTTGCACAGACCCTCGAACTTCTCCTTGAGCTCTTCCTTCTTTTTCTTCTCGTCCTCTGTTTCCTCGAGTTTCAAACCTTCCTTGGTGGCAGAGACAAGTTTCTTTCCCTCAAACTCCTTGAGCTGACCAATGGCGTACTCATCAATGGCATCAACCATGTAAAGGACTTCATATCCCTTCTTCTTGAGCTTCTCAAGGAAGGGTGAGTTCTCAACAGCCTTCTTGCTCTCACCAGTGATGTAGTAGATGTCATTCTGTCCTTCTTTCATCCTGGTCACGTAGTCCTTAAGACTGGTCAACTCATCTCCACTCTTGGTGGAGTGGTATCGGAGCAACTCAGCAATCTTGGTCCTGTTCTGAGAGTCCTCGTGGATACCCAACTTCAAGTTCTTGGAGAAAGCCTCGTAAAACTTGTTGTAGTCTTCTTTGTTCTCAGCAATCTCGAAGAAGAGCTCGATGCACTTCTTGACAAGGTTCTTGCGGATAACCTTAAGGATCTTGTTCTGCTGAAGAGTTTCTCTGGAGATGTTGAGGGGAAGGTCCTCTGAGTCAACAATACCTTTCACAAATCCAAGGTATTCAGGAATGATCTCTTCACAGTTGTCCATGATGAAGACACGACGGACATAGAGCTTGATGTTGTTGGGCTTCTTCTTGGTGTCAAAGAGGTCAAATGGGGCCCTCTTGGGAACAAACAGAACAGCCTTGAACTCAAGCTGTCCCTCAACAGAGAAGTGCTTGACAGCCAAATGCTCCTCCCAGTCATTGCTGAGACTCTTGTAGAAGGCAGCGTATTCCTCCTTGTTGATCTCCTCGGGCTTCCTCATCCAAATAGGCTTCTGCTTGTTCATAAGATCAAACTCATGAGACACCTCCTTGATCTTCTTCTTTTTCTTCTCCTCCTTTTCTTTCTCCTCATCTACTTCCTCAACCTTTCCTTCCTCGTCTTTCTTCTCTTCCTCTTCTTC
Organism: Arabidopsis lyrata subsp. lyrata; assembly: GCF_000004255.2. Classification (NCBI taxonomy): domain Eukaryota; kingdom Viridiplantae; phylum Streptophyta; class Magnoliopsida; order Brassicales; family Brassicaceae; genus Arabidopsis; species Arabidopsis lyrata. The sequence continues at coordinate 6,608,728 of NW_003302549.1, forward strand.
ATCATCTGAGATCTCCTTCTCAATGGTCTTCTCAACCCAAAGAGAGATCGGGTAGCTGATGAACTCAGAGTGCTTCTTGACCAAATCCTTAAGACGTCGCTCTTCAAGGTATTCCAACTGGTCTTCCTTGAGGTAAAGGGTCATCTTGGTACCCCTACCAAGGACCTCACCAGAGGTATCCCTGGTGACAGTGAAAGATCCTCCGGCCTGGGACTCCCAAACATACTGCTCATCATCATTGTGCTTTGTGACGACAACAACCTTCTCAGCAACCAAGTAAGCAGAGTAGAAACCAACACCAAACTGTCCAATCATACTGACATCGGCACCAGCAGCCAAAGCCTCCATGAACTCCTTGGTGCCAGACCTGGCAATTGTACCCAGGTTGTTGACCAAATCTGAACAAAGGAAAAGGTAACGCATAAGCATAAATACAATAAGAGAACAAAAGAAAAGAGAACTACTACCGCCGATAACAAAACTTACCAGCCTTGGTCATCCCAATACCACTGTCGATAATGGTCAAGGTGTTGTTGGTCTTGTCCGGGATGATGTGAATGAAGAGTTCAGGCTGACCATCGAGCTTGCTCTTGTCAGTCAAAGACTCAAACCTAATCTTGTCCAAAGCCTATTCACCAGAAACAAGAGAATATTAGTTAGTTTTCCATAGAGAAAACAAAACAGATTCAAACAAAATTTAAGCAGCTCAAGACTCACGTAACATAAAGTCAAACAGAAGCTAGACTTAAAACTTCGATTAGCAATTAACAACCAGAAACACTTGATTTCTGAATATACACAAGATCCCTAATACTACAGGTTCTTAATCCTAAATACTCAACAATCTACCTCAACGGCAACAGATTGATAACGTAAATCCTCTCACATAAACACACCTAGTCTCTCTACATGAGATTTCTAAACTAAAGCGACAAACGACACAGGACAAACAAGTAACATAAGAGAGATAGAGGGACGCACATCGGAAGAGTTACTGATGAGCTCACGAAGGAAGATCTCCTTGTTGCTGTAGAAAGTATTGATGATAAGGGAGAGAAGCTGATTGATCTCAGCCTGGAAGGCAAACGTCTCTACGTCCGACATCACGATCCCGGAGTTTTTCTTTTAACGATTGGGAAGTCGAAGAAGCAAAGGAAAATCGACGAAACTTAGGGTTTTTTGTTTTCTCTTTAGATTGAAAAAGAGCGAGGCTGCTTAGTGAAGGAGGAACAAGGTTTATATAGTGGGTACTCGTAGGGTTTCTAGATCCTTCCACCAGCACTGGAATAAAGAAATTTATGTGTATTTAACAAAACAAAACAAAAAAAAAAAAAAAAAAAAAAAGAAAGAGGAAAATTGAATTTAACAAAAGGAAAAAAGGAAAAATGTAAATCCTCACGCGCGTATATTTCACAACAAAATTCAGTGTGGGTCCCACAGGTCCAGCAAGTTTAACGGTGGGTGCCTCCGTAGATAATCATCTCTCACTCTTTTTCTTATCCACTATCCAAAGAAGAAGACTATTGACGACGACGGCGATGGCTATGGAGATTTCTCATCGTTTCATTGGATCATCCATGGCCTTAAGGTTTGATTCGTAAACTTCGAAAACTCGTCTTTTTGTTTTCCGTCGATTTGAGAGTTATGTCGCTGGAGATTGACTTTTTTTCTTTAGCAGCGTGGGAAAATCTAGGAACGGCGTTTCTGGGATTAGTCGTGTTGGATTATCTTCGGTTTCGGCCGTACATGTACCCAGAAGGATGTTTATGCAGCTCGTTGGGTTTGGTTCGGTCTTGACGCTTCTGGATTTTCCTGGTTTAGCGGCGCCGGTTCCTCAAATGAAGGAACCTCAAGTTATCAGGTAAAATTGGCCCTTCTCTGAGCTATCTATAACTCTCTTTGGTTTGGATTTTTATTGCTGATTATCATTGTAGACGCTGGAATTGAGGAAAATCTGTAGAAGAAAAAAAAAATTGTGTTGATTTTGTGATTATATTTCTGGTCTGCTATTCAAAATAATCTTCTATTAGATTATGAATTGCAATATTTTATGGCTTCCTGTTTAATGTGCTTGATTATTGCATTGATATGCCATGTACACAAAGAAGAAGTGGGGGATATGGGAAAGCTTCTTCGAGCTTATTTTGATTGTTCTAATTGTTGCATGGAGTTAGTTCCTCATCCTAGTTTTTTTTATTTTATTTTGGTTGGCGATCGAAGAGTGCAGGACTTTGAAGCTCCCGAGTGGCGTGAGGTTTCAAGGTACTATTCTTTCGCTAGCATTCTGTCTGTTGTTCCTTCTTATGATAACAACTATGAATTAATTTGAAACATTCAAAAACTTGTAATATTGTTAGTTTTATTTGTTACTCATAGAAGTCTTGTTTTAGAGATAATTGAAGGGGAAGGACGAGAAGCTCATGAAGGGGACCTGGTCGAACTAAACTATGTGTGTCGGCGTGCAAATGGATATTTCGTTCATAGGTGAGCTTTCATGCGAAAAGTCAGATGACTTGATAGTTTCTTTGACTCAAATTTGATCCTTGAACTCTCATCGTTTTTTGATTCAGCACGGTGGACCAATTCAGTGGTGAAAACTCTCCTGTCAAACTTATTCTTGATGAAAATGACGTACTTTGATTTTGCACTCAAAACTTTACATATAACGTAGCGATCCAATCATTGTCCGTACTAACAATTTACTTGGCATGACAGGTAATTGAGGGCTTGAAGGAAGTCTTGGTGGGCATGAAAGCCGGGGGTAAAAACATGAGATAGACAAACAAGCTTCTGGTGTTTCGATGAATCTCCTGTTTCTAATGATTCGAACATAACGCTCTTTTCCTGATGCAGGGAAGCGAAGAGCACTGATACCTCCATCAGTAGGGTACATAAACGAGACATTGAAGCCAATCCCCGAGGAGGTGCACAGATCTTTACTCTTCATCCTTCAAGATGAACTTGCTACATATGTATGTCTCTAAATGATCTCTCATGTGTTTGTGGATGCAGTTTGGACCACGACGCAGCCTTCTATCGCATGCGAACGAGCCTCTGGTCTTTGAAATCCAGCTCTTGAAAGTATTATGATATTTTTCTTCTGTCACTGTTGTTAATGAAGTATTTTGGCCGTGAGCTAGTTTAATTTCTATTGTAAATCTGTAACAACAACTACATGGAACTGTCTTATGAGTTCTGCTATAAGACGGGTTAATAGGGAATTTACCAGTTGTAAACACAAATACTGTATTGTAGTTTTAAAAAATACCACAAACTATTTAAAAATCTTTTTAAAATTCACTCGAAATGTTTAGGAAAGTTTTTTTTTTTTGGTGATTTTTTGGAAAGTTTTACATAAAGAAAGATTGTACTCCCTCTATTCCTGAAAATTTTGATGTTTTAGAGTTTATACATATATTAAGAAACAATCATGATTTAATCATTTAATAATTTTTTCCTTTTATTAAATATTTTTAATAATGTAAGAACCAATAGTAATCTAAAACAGTTTATTATTTGTAATCATTACGTCTTGAAATCTACGATTTGTTAATATCAATTAATAAAAAATAAAATAAAAAGCTAGAAAATCAATCTTTGTGGAACAAACCTAAAACACTGAACGGAGGGAGTAGTATTTTTGGTCTACATTGATTTTTTTGGAAAATCACTCGTTTTACTCGGAAAAAAATGGCAAAGCTAAGTTACTTAAGAAACGACGCCGTTCACTTCTATCGACGTAGCATCGGTTCTCTTCTTCTTCCCGAGTAAGTATTTTTTTAGCTGCGGCGTTTACTGGAAACCTTATTAAACGTCCACGAAAAATCTCCGATCGCCGGCTTTCTGGTCTTTCACTGCTTGCTTCCCCTGAAGATTTCGAAACCAAGTTAAAAAAACAATATGTCACAAGGATGGTTTTCGATGGGCGGGAGTAGCAGCGGAGATCAGCAGCAGCAGCAATCGGGTTCATCTCTGCTCGCGGATTGGAATTCTTACGCAGCCTCTAGAGATTTCGAGGAAAGTAGCGGAAGCTTCGGTTTTGATATCGAATCCGCCGTTAGATCTGCCAATGACACTGTTTCGGGCACCTTCAGTGTGTAAGTCATCATCTATCTCCTTCCCCCAAAATTCGGGGTTTTATAATGCAATTAGTCACCTCAGGGTGTTTATTTCGTGACTGAATCTGAGAAGACGAGGATTTTTGGTGGTAGTGATAAGTGAATCTGAGCCAATTGAGATTTACATTACTTTGTTGATTGTGATATGTGATAGCTTGAGAGATTCATTTATGAGTTTTGCATACCAATGGATTTAGAGTTAGTGAACAAGTCTGATGAGTTATTCATATGTTTAGTTGTTATCAGGAGTCTTCCTTTGTTTCTCTGATGGAATTCTTGTTCTTCTGTTAAATTTTGCAATGTACCTGAATTTGATGACTACAGGGTTTCAAAGGGAGTTAGAGATATCCCGGGGAGCCTGCAGTCAGCAACCAGCAGTATGCCTTCAGGAAAAGCGCTCATGTATTTCGGTTTACTTCTCGCAAGTGGTGTTTTCTTCATCTTCATTGCCTTCACAATGTTTCTTCCAGTTATGGTGCTTATGCCACAGAAATTTGCCATTTGTTTCACCCTTGGATGTGGATTTATCATTGGATCCTTCTTCGCACTTCGTGGCCCAAAAAACCAGCTCGCACACATGTCATCGATGGAGGTATGTTACACTGTTATATAGTGTGTCATGCCTTAAAACCAAGAGTGAATTCCTTCCTCTCTTTTTAATATTTGTCTACTTCTCCAGAGGCTTCCTTCAACCCTAGGTTTCATTGCCACCATGGTTGGTACCATATATGTATCGATGGTTCTCCACAGCTACATTCTCTCGGTGCTCTTCTCTGTGTTACAGGTACTAAACATTTCATCTTCCAACCCTTTGGATATTCCCTTTATTTTCTGAGTTTTAAGTTTTTCAAAATGAGATATTCCTATAGCAAGTGTAAAACAAGATTGAACTTCACCAAAGTATTTAAGATCATATAGTAATTCCCCTCATCTCCACTGTTTAGCGACAAACATTAGACTCTCGAACAAGTGGTGATACATATCTGGTTCTCCGCTCGTTATCTATTTTGACTGTAGAAAATATACTTGTATAGGTTTAAGAAATTGTGCTTGCAAAATCCGCGCATTCTACTGAATCTCATAATTTCTGGAATCTGTTTCTTTTTGTGCTAATGGACAGGTTCTTGCACTGGTTTATTACTGTATATCCTACTTCCCTGGTGGATCATCCGGCATGAGGTTCCTCAGTTCTGCTCTCACCTCATCGGCGTTAAGAGTTTTCGGGAGATGAGCTTTCACAGCCAATCTGGGAGAGGGAACAATACTTTACTTGTTGGTGTACAAAGAAAGATGTCAGAGCGTTTTTGGTATACTCTTTAACATAGATTTGAATGAAAACCCCCGAAAAGACAAATGATCGTGAAGGAAATGTTTAATGAAGAACCCAAGTGATGTTATCACTATCTTTTTCGTACTTCTTTTTTAGTTGCTGGTGATTTCCGAAACCAAAACGAAAAAAAATCCATAATACAATCATAAATAAACCAAGAAATGTCAAAATGAGTTTCCTGGTTCCCAAGCAGACTGGTGTTTTGACTGATTCGTTTCCCAAAATGTGTTAGCTAAATTCTGATAGGTGACAATGTGAAACCCTAGGGGTCTAGGCAGTAACAAATTGTCTTGCAAAAGAAATTTAGATTAGATTATCCCGATGAAGATCATCAAGTGCTCACAATATCAATAAGACGTGTGTATGTTGCTCTACTTTATTACTGCTGAGCAAATATATGCAACATAAATTTTGGTTGGCCCAGTAATAATGCCCGATAAAAGATTGTTTGGCTCTTTAAACTGGGACCATCAGTCAAAAGCAGTGTGTTTAGGACTATCTTTAGTAAAAGATTATCAATGATGCATAATTATGTATTGATCATTATTTATTTTTATCAATAACATGCAATACTCGGAAAAAAAAATTGAGTGGTAACACATCGACGTACGATAATCAAAGTCAAATGGAAAATTTGAAATTTTTTCATCTATAACTTTTTTTTTTTTTTTTATTATATGACAAATAATGAATTTTATCATTCAATGGCACATGGTTGTTTCACAACGGACTGTTTTACTTTTACCTGTCCAAAGATCCATGACATATGTTTCTACTCTTATCATGTTTACGATAGAAGTTTTTTAGTCGTATCACATTGAACCACAACCAAAGGCTCTGCCTCTACATATATCACGCGAAATGTCTTTGATAAGAATGCTAAAGAAACTTCCACTTGAAAACGAAAATTTTCAAGTGTTTGTTTGTTTGTTTTGGTGTGCGATAGTGGTAAGAAAATAATACTACTATAATTCTTGATCTATTTGTTTATCTTGGTGTTGGGGTATAATGCTTAGTGAGCGGGAAACCCAATTCCTGAAAATACGGAAACAATGGAGCAGGAACATTTGACCTCTAATGTACACCTTACACTACACGTATTGTTTCTGCTATTTATTTGAAAACTAAACTTTTGAGAGAGAGAAAATATATATTAGTTGAAAGGAAAAGCTCATCTTCTCCACTAAGAATTTGTGTTAGTTAAAAAGACAACATTATTGTTTTAATCAGCACTTCAAATGTTAGTACTATATCATATCGCTTTCTCTTTCTCACATATACAAATCCGTGCAGTCGTGCAACATTTAAATTAAAAGAACTAGAAAAGGTCTTTTAAAAGGCTGAGGTCTTAATAAAAAAAGTTCATGGTTAGGCAAAAATCTAAAAGAAAAAGAAAAAAGGAGAAATTCAAGCGGAAAGTTGGAAAACAAAGCTTAATATATTAGTAAAGATTAACTAAAACATTGAAAATATATTTGCAATTGTCGGTATTGATCATTGCATGGGGATATGATAATGCAATATTTAAAGTTAAAACCAAATTCGATCTATTGAAACCAGGCAAAAGCAAAAGATTAAATTCATCTATATACACAATATTTACACATTAAATTTAGAATTCACTGGATCAAGAGACATACAAAACACATATAGATAGTTTTGGATGAAATGCCCACTTCTGTTCACACTTCTGCACTACTGCCAATACATACTTGGACTGCTTCTGCCGCTAAATTCCCACCACAAGGGACCATTTCTTTTAGTAGACAAAACAAGTTAAATCGGATTGAAAAGTATACAGACAAAACCGTCTACTATAGAAATAATTAACCCATATCATACTAATATTCTAGATTGGATCCAACACCCTTAATTAATTATTCTCACTTACTTAGAGCAGATCGATCAAGCCACTTAATTAACAAAGCTTAATTAACCACTTTTCTATGTACTCTCTCCCTCTCTCTCATGTGATGAGATCTCTGACCTAATTGAATCGTGATTAGATCTAGATCTTGTTACATTGTCTTCGTCAATTATCCGCACTAAAACTTTTCCTTGTTATTTTACACTTTTAATTAGTCTCCTCATCAGATTTTCATACGTTATAACAAATATTTCATCTTCTGTACTAATAAAGAGTACCCACCCATAAACTATTTTTTCATACACAAATGTCTTAACGTGAAGTTTCATATCCAACCACTGTCTAAAGTGTTTTGTAACGTTAACTTTCACTATTAGATACTCATCGATGTTGACCTATGTAATCATATAGTAGTAGTTATATAAATGATAATTGGTGTAGAGAATTTAGGAATAATGTTCGGATGGAAGGGTGTTGTCACCCAACAAAGAGAGGGACCATTAATAACCGATAATCATAATAAGATTTGTGAAAGAAATGTTTCACTGATTTGGCAGAAGTACAGTTGGAGGTGCTTTGTCTTTTCTCTTCTGCACCTTTTGTTCTCTTTACTTCCTTCTTGTTTGTTAGTTTTTGTTCTTTTCTTTTTTCTCCCTACCATGGACCATTACCATTCATTTCTCTCTTTATCATATATTATTTGCTGTATTTAGTTGATTTTATCATATCCTTTTTAATAATTGTGTACATATAACAACGACTTCTATCGATTTTACTCAGTTAAACCATACAAACGAAAACGAAACCAGAAACCATAATTTTGTTTTTGATTTGTTTAACGTTTAGGATCAACGTGAGAGAAAGTCGTTGTAAATATATATGGGCCGACGATACGGCTGCTTGAGAAAAATAGATGTTGTATAATCCCAGTTTTAAGTGAATGTTAAGGCAATTAGAGTAACCATAATTAAATATTCAATTAATATTGTAGGGAACGACTTTTTATTTATTCACATGCACATGACCTCTATATGTCATGTGCCTTAAGTTGCCGTGTTCGATCTTTTTATAATTTGTTCGACCCGTTACCCTAAATTTTAAATTATTTCTATTTTTTTTATTATTATGTCCAAATCTGATTTCCTTTTCAAGTCTGTTTCATATGTATATATATAACTCATTTTAATTAGATGGCAATTTTGAAAAATAAAAATCCTTTGAAAATTAAAGACCGACAAGATGAGCAAGGGACATGGTTGTAAACTAATTATTTCTTTAATTAATCAGTCACAAAAATTCCTAGCTTGCATGTGCAATTTCACTCTCTAAGATTCCATGTTTTACTTCAACTTTATTAGTTTATGATACATCAAAGACATTTGTTAAAAAAAAAAATGGTATTATCAAAGACCCAAAGTAGATGACCTGTATTCTTTATTTTATCTCTTATGCTGATAAATAATTAAAATTTAACCATTATTTACCCACTTCTGAATTCTGGTTAACTACTGAACAGAAACACTTTTTATCGTGGCTTTAATTGGTTAAAATGATCGGTGCGTTTAATGTGTTAAGAATTCGTTGAACACTTTAACACATTATTAAACCAAAAAGAAGCATTAAAGTTCATCGTGCCGCTTCTAAGATCCACAAGTTTTGTTTCTTGTTCGTGGTGAATGTTTGCAGCCATATTTGGGGAATACTATTTTCATTATAATTAACGCTTTTTTTTAAAAAAAATGTATGTAAATAGTACTTATGATGTAAAGATTAGTTATTTAAAGAAGAAAAAATTGTAATGCTCGGTCTAACTCTTAAAAAAAAAAAACTGTTTGAATGTGATTAAACCTTTCGTATCAATTTGATATAGTTTAATGGTAAAACTGGCACACATGGAACAAGACCTATATATGATCGCAACCTTTTATCGGAGTGAAGAACACTTGTCGCTCACATGTTATAAGATCATGATACGAACACGATGCTCTCTAATTAATGGATTTGAGTGAAATTTCTACAAAATCATGCAAATATCGTGAAGGCAATTTAAATATAGCAACGTAAAAGATGGCTATTTGACATGTCGGTCTCAAAACCATGAAAGTTGGTGCCACTGTAAGGGCATCCACAATGGTAAAAGTGGATGAGTGTGTGTTAGTGGAGTTTTATTAATAAAATAATGTAAGGGTTGAAGTTTAGAAACTTGGTGTTATCCACAATGGTAAAAGTGGATGGGTGTGTGTTAGTGGAGTTTTATTAATAAAATAATGTAAGAGTTGAAGTTTAGAAACTTGGTGTTATAGGTAGAACCTGTTTCTTAGTAATAGTTTAATAATATAATTAAGTAATTCATAAAACATTTTTTTTAAATTAAAAATAACAATTAAATTTTAAACATAAAAACAAACAAACATGTACTTAAAACACACAAACATTTTATTTAATTAATACAAAATTTAAAAACTTTAATCATCATTTGGAAGATGTCCAAATTTAGCCCATAAATGCTCAATCAAATCCTCTTTTAATTGGTGATGTGCTTGTCGATCACGAATTCTTGTGTGACTATCACCAAAACCGTCGAGATTGGTAGGCATATTGACTGAACCTTTAAAAACGGGGATGGTTTCCGTTTCTTCTCCTTGGTCTAATTCTTCTTCGAGAGTGTATGAATGTCGTTCATTTTCGACAATCATATTATGGAGTATGAGACATGCTCTCATAATGTATGCTAATTTACCTTTCTTCCATAAAAGAGCTGGATTTTTAATCATGGCGAATCTAGCTTGCAGGACTCCAAATGCACGTTCAACATCTTTCCGTGCACCTTCTTGACGTTTTGCAAACAATCTATGTTTGGGGTGTTGTGGTCCTGGGATGGATTTAACAAATGTCGCCCACTCGGGATAAATCCCATCCGTAAGATAGTAAGCCAAATTATACTCCCTTCCGTTGACATAGTAGCTCACTTCAGGAGCTCGACCGTGAATAATGTCATTAAATACTGGGGATTGATCAAGAACATTTAAATCGTTACAAGTACCTGGCGCTCCAAAAAACGCGTGCCATATCCAGAGATCTTGTGAAGCTACCGCCTCCAAAACAATTGTTGGTTTTCCGGTTCCTCTTGAATACATTCCTTTCAAAGCGGTTGGGCAATTCTTCCACCTCCAATGCATACAGTCGATGCTTCCAACCATCCCTGGAAAACCGCGGTGTTCTCCAATAAAGAGTAACCTTTGAAGATCCTCTAGTGTGGGTCGTCGTAGGTATTCAGTGCCGAACAAGTCAACTATTCCGACAACAAAATGTAATAAACATTCCCGAGCCGTCGTTTCACCAAGTCGTACATACTCGTCAATTGAGTCTGCCGAACACCCATATGCTAATAGTCGAATTGCTGCAGTACATTTTTGTAGCGGTGATAACCCATCTCGGAAGGTTGCATCTTTTTTTGGTTTAAAATACATAACTTCTTCAGTGAGACGATTGACAATACGCAAGAACAAGGACTTGTTCATTCGAAATCGTCTGCGAAATAGCGTCTCCGTGTACCTCGGATTATCACAGAAATAATCGGCCATCAACTGCTTGTGCCCTTCTTCCCGATTTCTATCGATGTATGTACGTTTATCCCTTTCGACCGGAATATCCTCTTCAGTAGTATCACATAGATTATCGAATTGTTCTTGAAGATATTGGTCAAATTCATCATTATGAGAGTCATAATGATAATGAAAATTATTTGAAGAAGATGCCATAAAAACCGAAAAAAAAAAAAGAAAGAGTGTTCGTAGGAGACACTTGAATTTTAGGACGAGATACTTGTTTTTTTGGATATAATCAACTTGAAATATAAAGAAGATAAGGGAATGGGTTTGTGAGAGAATTGTCTGTGCGATCGTCAAAGGAAAGACATACATATATATAGGAAATGAAGTGTTGTGTCAATTATTTGATATTTTGGTAACCCGTGACTTCTTTATCAATTGCGACAAGTTAAACCGTGACACAAAAATCCAACGTGAATTTATGTAATACAAAAACTCAAGTATACCCGTGATACAAAACACCAAAATGATTGGTTTCGGGAAAACACATGGGAAAACATAGATAGATATGATCTAGAGAAGTTGTACGATTGATGCCATACAAAATATTAATCTTACATGGATTAAATTGTCCGAACTTAAATGATTGTAAATTACAAAAAATAACGTATTTATAATCAATTATAATATTTTTCTTAAAATATGTAAAAATTCTAAAAAATACATCATTTAGAAACAGAAAAAGTATAAAATTATAATGTTGGTCTTGGTTGGGATAATTATTAATCGCATGATTCACATAGTTAGAACAAATGTTCTATTTATCTAAGTTAGAGGTCAAATGTTATTCTTAATTTCTCATAGATAGATATGATCCGAGACTAAACCCATGTCTTCTTCAACCTGAAACCAAAAACACATGGGAAAACAAGTTAGATATGTGATAATACAAGACATATGTTTTCTGAATACTTACTTAAAACAAGACAAAGACATAAGAAATTGATTCATATAGAGAACTTGGTTTAAAACAGCAAACACAGAAGGTACAAACTTAGTTAATAAAACATAGATATTGATTCATACATCATTAAAACAACACAAATTGATCTTGATTCATACATCATTAAAACAGGAAATAGTGCATAAATAAACTTGAAATCTAAAGAGAATTGTAAACTTCAGCAATTAGCTTCTTCTTAAGAGCTATTTCCTCTTCATCAAGTGTTTCCTTCTTGGCAATCAGTGTGTCAAGAAGGGACATCTGTTGGAGCTGTTTCTTTAGCTCCATATCCTTCTGCTTGGCCTCCAAGATTTTGTTATCCTCTGCAGGTGGTGCAGCCTTCTCTTTACCCTTCTTCCTCAATTTCTTCATTGCTTTAATACCCGGAGGCCTACTCACTTCCTCACCTATAGTAGATCCAACAGATGGTGAAGCATCATCAGCCTTTCTTTTGTTGCTGGTTGTCTTGCTAGTAGGATTCATATCAATCCAACTACACCATTTAGGTTCATATCTTAGAACTGTCCAGGCATGCTCAAGCGTGAACTTCTTCTTGTTGTTGTTTTTTGAGTAGGTTTGGTGAGCCAACTGCAGAATGTCATTATCATTTTGACCACTAGCTTTCGCGTCCAATGCAAAAGCATATGCTCCGCAGAACTTGCTCACATCTCGACTTATTTTGCCCCACCTTTGCTTACAACTGTCACTGTCTCTTGGCTCAGCTCCTTTGCGTACATGGTCACTTGAAGCATAGTACTCAGTTATACGCCTCCAAAAGGTTCCTGACCTTTGGTCATTGCCTACAATAACATCCTTCGATGTGTTAAGCCACCCACTGATGAGGACCAAGTCATCTGGGTTTGACCATAGCCTTTTAGCCCTACGGTCAAGTGCTGATTCTTCAGGTTGAGTTTGAGCATGAGCCGGTTCAGAACTAAATGAAAGGATTTCAGGGTGACTTGGCACAAGAGACGGCTGTGAACTAAAAGAAGGGATTTCTGAAGCTCCAGCAAGAGAAAATGAATGATAAGGAAAGTTTTGAAGGCTAACATAGGAACCGGGAGACTGATTGTATGGACCATTATGTGAATCCATATCAATCACTAAAGAAAAGAGATGAAAGAAGAGATGGAAGATGGTAAAACAGATTGGTTTGGAAAGAATAATGTGCAAAGAAGAGATAATTAGAAGATTGTTTAAAAGGAGAAGTGGTTTAGTAGTAAGTGTTTAGGTAACTATCAACTACCAAAGTCAAATCAGGTGTAAATACAATTTACACCAACTCAGCTACCAAGTACCACAAACCAGATTCATTCAATTAAAAGTATAAATGGTTAACTTTTCAGTTATGACAGAAACTGAAACAAGACCATTACCACTCATATCACAGAAACCACACAAAGAACCACTGCAAACATTTACACCAGCTGGTCCAACTACTAGTTGTCTATTGCATTAACTAAATGGAGTCTTAGACATACCTTTTTTGTTTTCAGTTAGTCGTGGTAGTAGTTGTTGCTTTCCAGATTAAAGTTTCCCTGCTTAACTCACCTAGCAACCTCAGAAAGAAAGCAAAATCAAAGTTCAGGTTCACTAACAGAGAAATATAACTGAATCAAAACTTGATGAACCAAAAATTTTGCAAACCCGACATACTCTATTCACATAATCTACAAAATATAACTTTAATCTACCCTAAAACAGATATCATGAAACATATCAGTTTACATTACATCTCAAACCCGAAATTCTCATAAGAAAATCATTTCGTCTCCTATATTTCTTCATCACTACCTCACTAATCATAACAAAAGCAACAGCTCTTCGGATTCAACAACCAAATGCTATTTATAACACAAAGTTGATGACGATTTACCTAATGTGTATCGCCGGAGACAGAGGACGCGATGAGACCCAGAGGAGACGAAAGGATTTGGGGTTTTTTGGAACAGATTCTTAGTAATTGAAAGCATGGAATGCTTGAATCGTCGAATAGAGATCGATTTTCGGGTAGTTTGGTCGGAATCAGCTTCAAATTTGATGAAGAATTACCTAATGTATTTCGCCAGAGACAGAGGAGGAGATGAGACACAGAGGAGACGAGGCGATTTGGGGTTTTTTAGAACAGATTCTTACAAATTCAAAGCAGAGAAGGAATAAATCAAAGAGAAGAGATCGATTTTGGGGTTGTTTAGTCGGAAAACGGCTAGAAATCGGACTGAAATCGGCCGTCGCTTTCTCGGTTGAAGATTGGGTCTCGAGAGAGAACAGAGACCAAACACTAGAACCCCTTTTTTCCCAAATGAAATTAATTCAGTAATTACAAAAATTCTCCCCCAACCAGACACTGCCACGTCATCGGTACACCCGATTGTAACTTAACACCCGAGTTTCGGATCTAAGCCAACATTTGCATTTTTTTTCCCTTTTTTTATTCTAACACTCGACGACTTACACCCGGAGAATTAGTCCACTGCGTATGGTCTAAGAGGGCTATTGTTGTGACATGTCATTCTCGATTCTCAGATTTCGATTTTCATATAAATTATAACATATTATTTTTGTTGCAGACTTTTAATATTTGATTATTTTCTTACTTGCAAAATCGTGGTGGTCGGCCATAATATGTTTTTCCTAAAAGAAAAAGTTTTGATCTACACAAGGTAGTTCAATTCCTTGAAACCTATATTTTAGTTTTGTCAAATCCAAATTTGAGTAACATTTCAAAATTTATAAAGAATGTTTGGGGTGAAATAGTTATCGTTATTTTAAAAAAAAAATCTGCCTAGTCTCAATACATTAGATTGTGATTTTCCGTGACAAAAAATGCTTTTATATTTATTATTTAACAAAAATCAAAAACAAAAGATTAAAATAATATGCACTACTTTTTTGGGATCAAAAACCTTCCTTTGCTACTTCTCTCTGCTCTGTGTTTATTTATATATTTCCTATAAACAAAATAAAACCAAAATCAATGGATTGGTTCTTCGCTTTACAATCCCAACGCACTTCTATCATTCTTCTTCCTCATCTTCGTCTTCTCCGATGCCACCAAATATCTACAGACTCTCCTTCTTCTTATCCCTACTCTGTTTCTTCTTCATTCCCTGTTTCTTCTCTCTCGACGAACAAGGTCAAGCTCTTTTGGCATGGAAGTCTCAACTGAACATCTCCGGCGACGCTTTTTCCTCCTGGCACGTCGCCGACACATCTCCCTGCAACTGGGTCGGCGTAAAATGTAACCGTAGAGGTGAAGTTTCGGAGATACAACTCAAAGGCATGGACTTGCAAGGTTCTCTGCCGGTGACTAGTCTCCGGAGCCTCAAGTCTCTTACTTCCCTCACTTTATCTTCACTCAATCTTACCGGAGTAATCCCCAAGGAGATAGGAGACTTTATTGAGCTTGAATTACTCGATTTATCGGATAATTCTCTCTCAGGCGATATCCCTGTGGAAATCTTCAGGCTCAAGAAACTCAAGACTCTGTCTTTGAACACTAACAATCTCGAAGGTCGGATTCCGATGGAGATTGGGAATCTTTCGGGTCTCCTAGAGCTTATGCTTTTCGATAACAAGCTATCCGGAGAGATCCCGAGGAGTATCGGAGAGCTCAAGAATCTACAAGTCTTTCGTGCTGGTGGGAACAAGAATCTAAGAGGTGAGCTACCTTGGGAGATAGGTAACTGCGAGAATCTTGTAATGCTTGGTCTCGCTGAGACTAGTCTCTCCGGTAGACTTCCGGCGTCGATAGGAAACTTGAAACGTGTTCAGACAATAGCAATATATACGTCACTGTTGTCTGGTCCAATTCCGGATGAGATTGGATACTGTACGGAGCTCCAAAACCTCTACTTGTACCAGAACTCGATCTCCGGATCGATTCCTAACACCATTGGAGGTTTAAAGAAGCTGCAAAGTCTACTCTTATGGCAGAACAATCTTGTTGGGAAAATGCCTTCAGAGCTCGGGAACTGTCCCGAACTCTGGCTTATCGATTTATCCGAAAATCTTCTCACCGGGAACATCCCGAGAAGCTTTGGAAAACTTGAGAATCTACAAGAGCTTCAGCTGAGTGTAAACCAGATCTCAGGAACAATCCCTGAAGAGCTAGCGAATTGCACGAAGCTTACGCATTTAGAGATCGACAATAACCTTATTTCCGGAGAGATTCCGTCATTGATGAGTAACCTAAGAAGCTTAACGATGTTCTTCGCGTGGCAGAACAAGTTAACCGGAAGCATCCCACAGAGTCTCTCCCAGTGTCGTGAGCTTCAAGCCATCGATCTCTCTTACAACAGTCTCTCTGGTTCTATCCCAAAAGAGATTTTTGGGTTACGAAACCTCACGAAGCTTCTACTTCTCTCCAATGATTTGTCAGGTTTCATACCGCCGGATATTGGAAACTGTACGAATCTTTACCGGTTGAGACTCAACGGAAACAGGATCGCCGGAAGTATCCCGCCGGAAATCGGGAACCTGAAAAATCTCAACTTTGTTGATATAAGTGAGAACCGTCTCGTCGGGACAATCCCTCCAGCGATCTATGGTTGTAAAAGCCTCGAGTTTCTCGATCTTCACTCGAACAGTCTCTCCGGTTCATTGCTCGGCACACTCCCAAAAAGCTTGAAGTTCATCGATTTTTCTGATAATTCTCTGTCTGGTCCTCTGCCTCCGGGAATAGGATTGTTGACAGAACTTACGAAGCTCAATCTCGCCAAGAACCGATTCTCCGGCGAAATCCCTAGACAAATCTCCACTTGTCGGAGTCTACAGCTTCTTAATCTCGGCGAAAATGCATTCTCCGGTGAAATCCCAGACGAATTGGGTCAAATCCCGTCTCTGGCAATCTCTCTTAATCTCAGCTGCAATGGGTTCGTCGGGGAAATCCCGTCGAGATTCTCCGACTTGAAAAACCTCGGAGTGCTCGACATCTCTCACAACCAACTCACCGGAAACTTAATCGTTTTAAGGGATTTGCAAAATCTCGTCTCTCTCAACGTCTCCTTCAACGATTTCTCCGGCGATTTACCAAATACTCCCTTTTTCCGGAGACTTCCACTCTCTGATCTCGCCTCAAACAAAGGGCTTTACATTTCTAATGCAATTTCGACCCGATCCGACCCGACGACCCGGAACAGTTCCGTCGTTAAATTGACCATTTTAATTCTCATCGTCGTCACTGCCGTACTCGTGCTCCTGGCGGTTTACACTCTAGTCCGGGCACGAGCCGCCGGAAAACAACTCCTCGGAGAAGAAATAGATTCGTGGGAAGTGACTCTTTACCAAAAACTCGATTTTTCCATCGACGACATAGTTAAGAATCTGACGTCAGCAAACGTGATCGGAACTGGAAGCTCCGGTGTGGTTTACCGTATAACGATTCCCTCCGGCGAGTCTCTGGCGGTGAAGAAAATGTGGTCGAAGGAAGAGAGTGGTGCGTTTAATTCCGAGATCAAAACTTTGGGATCGATTCGTCACAGGAACATTGTTCGTCTTCTTGGTTGGTGCTCTAATCGGAATCTGAAACTCCTGTTCTACGACTATCTCCCTAACGGTAGCCTGAGTTCTCGGCTTCACGGCGCCGGAAAAGGAGGAGGTGTTGATTGGGAGGCTCGATACGACGTCGTTCTTGGTGTGGCCCATGCACTTGCTTATCTCCACCATGATTGTCTCCCCACAATTATACACGGTGACGTTAAAGCTATGAATGTCTTATTGGGTCCTCACTTCGAACCCTACTTAGCTGATTTCGGTTTAGCTAGAACCGTTTCCGGTTATCCAAATACCGGAATTGATTTGTCAAAACGCACCAATCGGCCTCCCTTGGCTGGTTCATATGGTTACATGGCACCGGGTAAGCTCGAGAAAGTACTTTATACTCGTAACTATAAGTTGGGAGTTTTGGAATTTTGATTTTGATTTGTTTTGTTTGTTTTTTTTTTACAGAACATGCTTCGATGCAACGTATAACCGAGAAGAGTGATGTTTATAGTTACGGAGTGGTATTGTTAGAGGTTTTAACCGGAAAGCATCCGTTAGATCCGGATCTACCAGGAGGTGCACATTTGGTTAAGTGGGTGAGAGATCACTTGGCTGAGAAAAAAGATCCGAGCATGCTTCTTGACTCGAGACTCAATGGGCGGACTGACTCGATAATGCACGAGATGCTTCAAACTCTTGCGGTTGCGTTCCTGTGTGTGAGCAACAAGGCAAACGAACGGCCTTTGATGAAAGATGTTGTGGCAATGCTCACGGAGATAAGGCACATTGATGTTGGACGATTGGAGACCGATAAGATCAAAACTGGTGGTTGCGGAAGCAAAGAGCCACAACAATTAATGTCGACTGAGAAAATCATCAATTCTCACGGTTCGTCTAATTGTTCATTTGCGTTTTCGGATGACTCCGTTTAAAAAAAAAACAGTAAAAAATGTAAACTGTCTGAGCTATTGCTTACAAAGCTGTGTGAATATGCTTTTATTGGAGCTTTAAATTTTTTGAAAGTTTTTGTATAATCAATTACAACTACAGTTGCACTAGATTTTAGTGATTTATTCCTGTATTCTTGATTTCCAAAACGTTAACAGTCGTAAAACAAGTTAATGGGAAGAGAATGCATACCAATTTTGGGGGATAGAAATCTCATTAAAATGTCGAACAAAATGTCGTGAAATGAAAATATACTTGGTACTAAAATCAAAAAGTTCTCTATTATCTTTAACCCCTCTTTTCTGTTTTTGTTCTTTGGGTTAACATCTAATTGCCTTTTCATTTTCTCTGCTATCATTTTTTGTGTGTTTTTTCAGGATAAGCATTAAGGAATATATATCTGTATACATTACATATAGATATATTATTGGATTTATGGATGAATTTTTTTTCCTTGTCAAACTGATTATAAATATCTTTTTGATATAAATAACTACCTTATTCATTATCAAAGAAATGTTCAGTTTTGGTCCACCGTTTCTAGATAAAAAGATTAGAACAAGTCATTGTTAAATACATGTGACGATTCCAATATACTTACTCACTTGTCCTATATTGCTAATAAATTAGTTATAATCGAAGGTAATTCGAGAAACAAGTTGTATATTTTGCAAGCCATGTCAAAACTCGAATATGACATGAAATATGTGAGTTTAAGATCTTCGACTGTGAGCAGATAAACGGAAGTTTGAATGAATTTATTGTTTCCTAAAGCTTGTGATGCCCCAATGTTAATTAGAGTGGTTACTGCGATCTTGGATTTTAATTGATGTTTCATATCTTTGGATGACCAGTTGAGCTACCATGTTGATATTCCATAACGACTCTATTTGATTTAAGTGATAGAAGGTGATTAGAGTATGTGAGTTTTATCATTTTTGTTAATGTTGTTTATATCTTTGTTTGGATTGTTTATTAACATATATGCAACTCAATATAATCTATTTTATAGAAGAATGACCGATTGGGACTGGAGTATTTGGAGGCACACGCGATAAAGATTCGTATTTTGTTTTGTGTTTTGGTTGTTTGTTAATATTAATGGTTTGTGAAATCACGAAGAAGAAGAAGAAGAGAGGCTTAAGACAGAAGCGAATGGATCACGTGGACCCTTGAGCCGCCCTCATCACATGTGCTGTCTCAATAACAATGACTTCGACTTTCCAGCCAAAATAACACCATTTTTTTGTTTTTGTACGATAATTTTAAGCGTAATTGTTTCTTCATCAATCTTGTTCACATGATAAGATAATGTTGCACAAGCCTTAATCCATGGCCATCTATGTTGTAAGAGCATTAGCCTGATCCCTAATATTATGATATGAAAAGAATGCAAACATTAGGGTTTATAACCAAACTACTTTGAGGGAATTCTTAAAATTATAATTATCAAGTAAAAATATCTCTCCTTCGGACACTGGGTTTTTTTTTTTTTTTTTGTTTGATTTTGGTAATTAAGAAGAAGACAGACTTCCCTTGTGGGACCCACTGAGGGATACTACCGAACTTTTGAACGAAGCCGTTATGTCATGGCGCGAAAATATTATAGAAACCATCGCAAAAACACAACACAGTTTAAGAACATTACAAAGTCGCTAAACCAAATCGATAAACATTTAAACAGTTAAACGCCCACGAAACATTTGACATATACTCAAACCGTATAAAAGGTGACACCCGTATTAAACGCTCCTAATACTTGTATCCTTTCACATACAAGCTCTCAGAGGCGGCCGAGTCAGCGGAAGCCCCGCCGGTGTATTTCCCGAGGGTAGCGTCCGAGTTAGCCTTGCACCTTGTCAGGAAAGTGGCCTGAGCTTTGGCTAAGTTCTCGGTCTTACCGGCCCAAGCCTTGAGAGTGCTTTGTTGGAGGGCTCGTCCAAAAGAGAAAGTCAGCGTCCATGGCTTCAATACGTCAAGCTTGTTCATTGCGTTCAGATTTTGTGTTGCTTCCTCTTCACTCTGTCCGCCTGAGAGGAACAAGATTCCTGGAACCGCTGGTGGGACTGTGCGGCGCAGAGCAGTCACTGTGTATTCCGCTATCACTTCAGGTGCAACCTGTTAGAAGAATAGTTTTAGATTTAAGTCTCTATGATTCATTTGATTGTGGTTCCATAAGGAGTGGGCATATAATCCTTGATAAAATTGCATCAAACGATCTTATACCAAATCAAATTATAACTAATTTTTCTTGGTTTCAGTTTTGATAAAAAAACGAATATATAGGAAAAAAAACTGAACCAAAAAACAAACTGGATTGCCCACACTAATAATTTCGTTACCTTTGGGCTGTCAGAGCCGGGAGTGACCATGTTCGGTTTAAGCAGAGTGCCTTCGAGGAGGACATGGTGGTCGTTCAAGGCCTTGTACACGGCAGCAAGAACTGTCTCCGTCACCGCCGCACATTTCTTGATGTCATGGCTCCCGTCGGTCAGTACCTCTGGCTCGACGATCGGGACCAGTCCGTTCTCCTGGCAGATGATGGCATAGCGGGCTAGCCCCTTGGCGTTCTCTTGGATAGAGAGCTCGCTTGGCTCGGTGGCCCCAATCTTGAGGACTGCACGCCATTTTGCAAACCGGGCTCCTGCCTTGTAATACTCCTGGCAACGTGCACCAAGCGAATCTAGACCCTGAGTAGTGGTCTCGCCGTTGGTCCCTGCTAGATCAACCACACCCTTGTCCACTTTGATTCCAGGGATAACTCCGTTCTCCTGATACCAAAAAAAGAATCAGAATTCAAATTGAAACCGTAAGTTCCATTTGAGTCATATCAAGAGCTCCACTTCTGCAACACTTGAACACCAATGATTAAGACTAGAGCTGGAGTTTGGTTTTTCAGGGACGGACCATGAGGAGATCAACAAAGGGTTTGCCATCAGAGGTTTTCTGGTAGAGGGTTTCCTCAAAAAGGATAACACCAGAGAGGCAAGGGAAAGCGCCAGGGGAAGTGAAGAGGAGCTCACGGAGAGCTTGGCGGTTGGACTCAACGTTCTCGACATTGATGCTGGCGAATCGTTTCCCGATGGTTCCTGTGCTCTCGTCTGCCGCCAAAATGCCCTTTCCCGGTGTTGCAATGTACTTAGCCGTCTTAATCAGCTCATCTGAACTCAGAAAGCACATTAAAGAGAGAACCTGAAGAGACTGGAACACGAAGAGTTATACAACAAGAAGAGTGTATGTACCTGCGTATTTGCCGACAAAAGCAGACATGGTTGCTTTTTGGAGTGCAAGAGAGACGAGTTTTACTGAAGAGGACGAGGAAGCCAAGACAAAGCCTTAAGTACCTGCAACTTTTGAGAATATATAGGTAATATCTACGAGGAATATACTATTAGCATTTGTCATACGTGTCGGAAGGAGAGCCCGAGGAAGATTATCAACCTCCGATAAAGCAAATGAGTGATTGCTTCTACACTACCAAATGGCAACCAATGATCCCAGCTTTATCCCCAAAGTCTTGGATATGTGGAGAAGAGAAAGAGATAGGTACAAAACAAAAGCAGAGTGTTTTGTATAGTACCTCTCTCACACACTTCAACCACACGAGTGTGCGTGCAACCAAAACTTACAAACACAAGAGATATTTTGGATAATGAAGACAAATGTATTTTTTTTTTTTTCATTTTGTCATCATCGGCCCAGTAGCCATATACCTCCCACTAGGGAGAGAGAGACTAGGTTTGAACCTGGATTCATGAGATGACAACAGGAGGGGGTGATGTATTATGCTTAATTATGGGGTATCAAGGGTTCCAAGGATATTTATATATGGCACACGACACAATAGTTGTTATGGAGTATCAAGAGTTCCAAGGATAATTATATATGGTACACCGAATCCCGGGTTCGATCAACCCGCACTTGGGCATTTATAAATAAACAGAACTGTTCCCAAGAACTTGAGGGGGTTTAAGTGGGAAAACCAACAAAGTTGAAGGTGATTCCTTTGATAGTTTGTGTAGCCGTTGTTGTGGATAGAATGGTGAATGAATCAATAAACTGCTAGGCAGGACATGGAAGGGACAACTAATGCTGCAGGACCACAGTGGCCTAGTCATCGCCTGTGCCAAAATATCGGTCCCCAAACTCTCCCATACCAGGAATTACAACTCTTCCTTAATCCATTATCGATTTCAGATGTCACTATCTTTATTCTTGGGAATTTTCGCAGACCACATGAACATCTTGAGGTGCCTGATTGAACAAAGAAGAAAAAATATCGCAATTCAGCTGCATTATTGTGGATAAACATGGATAAGAAGTAACCACAAGGGGTGTGTGTTAGCTTACTGAGATAAGGTTTAGAAGTATGATGTTTCCCTCAAGTACGCCCTTGTTTATAAGAAGGTTGATAGCTTCAGCCGCTGAGTTTCCGGACAAGATCATGTTCAATTTCAGCAGGTGTCACTAAGCACGTCTTCAAGTGTGTTGAATTGGCAAACAGTGTGCAGTAGAGCAAAGAGAAAAATATCTGGTAATGATTGTCCTTAAACAAATTTTATACGTACAATAAAAACATTTTTTTTGCTTTTCAAAACGTGAATCTCACATGGATATTGCTGTATGTATTTAGGTGTGGAAGACCTTTACCAGTTGCTTTTCTGGTTGCTAAATCAAAATTAAATCTTTTTAATTTAGTTTAATCAACTCTGACGGATTAGCATGTATAGCTTGACAGTAACTGGAAAAATAACAATTATTAGCAATTTGCAAAACTGAACATTCGAACAGTTACAACACCAACGAAACATTAGACATATACTCAAACCGCATCAAAGGTGAACGCCCGTTCTCAAACAATCCTAGTACCTGTATCCTATCACAACCAAGCTCTCGGAGGCGGCCGAATCACCAGAAGCCCAGCCGGTGTATTTCCCGAGGGTAGCGTCCGAGTTAGCCTTGCACCTGGTCAGGAACTTGGCCTGAGCTTTGGCTACGTTCTCGGTTTTACCAGCCCAAGCCTTGAGAGCGCTTTGCTGGAGGGCTCCGCCAAAAGAGAAAGTGAGCGTCCATGGCTTCAACACATCAAGCTTGTTCATTGCGTTTAGATTTAGTGTCGCTTGCTCTTCCCGCTGTACGCCTGAGAGGAACACGATTCCCGGAATAGCTGGTGGGACTGTACGGCACAGAGCAGTCACCGTGTATTCCGCGATTACTTCCGGTGCAACCTGTAAGAAGAACAATTTTAGCGTTTTGTAGCAAATTAACGTCGCATTTCGAGGTATTTATGTCTCTGTGATTCATTTGATTGTGGTTCCGTAAGGAGCAGGCATGTAAATCTAAATAAAATAGCATCAAACCGATAAAGTTTGGTTGTGTTTTCAGTTTCGAAATATAAGACCAATAAAACCGAAAAATCGGAAACAACTGTTCCAAAACAAAACCCGGATTGCCCACACCTAGTTTCGTTACCTTTGGGCTGTCGGAACCGGGAGTGACCATGTTAGGTTTAAGCAGAGTGCCTTCGAGGAGGACATGGTGGTCGTTCAAGGCCTTGAACACGGCAGCAAGAACCGTCTCGGTCACCGCCGCACATTTCTTGATGTCGTGGCTCCCACCGGTCAGCACCTCTGGCTCCACGATCGGGACAAGTCCGTTCTCCTGGCAGATGATGGCATAGCGGGCTAGCACCTTGGCGTCCTCTTGGATCGAGAGAACGCTTGGCTCAGTGGCCCCAATCTTGAAGAATGCACGCCATTTAGCAAACCGGGCTCCTGCCTTGTAATAGTCCTGGCACCGTGCACCAAGCGAGTCTAGACCCTGAGTAATGGTCTCGCCGTTGGTTCCTGCTAGATCAACCAAACCCTTGTCTACTTTGATTCCGGGGATAACACCGTTCTCCTGATCCAAAGAAAAATCAGAATCCAAACTAAAACAATAAGTTCCATTTGGGTCATGTCAAGAGCTTCAACTCTGCAACTCTTGAACCCAATGATTAAGACTAGAGCTGGAGTTTGCTTTTTCTGAGACGGACCATGAGGAGATCGACGAAGGGTTTTCCATCAGAGGTTTTCTGGTAGAGGGTTTCCTCGAAGAGTATAACACCAGAGAGGCAAGGGTAACTGCCAGGGGAAGTGAAGAGGAGCTCTCGGTAAGCTTGGCGGTTGGACTCAATGTTCTCAACATTGATTCCGGCGAATCGTTTCCCGATGGTTTCTGTGCTCTCGTCTGCCGCCAAAATGCCCCTTCCCGGCGTTGCAATGTACTTGGCCGTCTTGATCAGCTCATCTGAACTCAAAAAGCACAAAAAATGGAGAACCTGAAGATTCTGGAACACGAAGGAAGAGTGCATTTTAAGTGTACTTACCTGCGTATTTGCCAACAAAAGCAGACATCGTTGCTGTTTGGATGCCAAGACAAAGGCCTTTAGGGTAATATCTCCTAGGAATATACAGTTAGAAAGGAGAGCCCGGGGAATATCATCAACTTCGGGTAAAGCGAATGAATGATTGCTTCGACACTACCAAATGCCAGCCAAGGATACCAGCTTTATCTCCAAAGTCTTGGATATGTGGAGAAGAGAAAGAGTAAGGTACAAAGCAAAAGCAGAGTGTTTTCCATAGTACATCTCTCATACTTCAACCACATGAGTGTTTTCCATAGTACCTCTCTCAAACTTCAACCACATGAGTCTGCAACCAAACTTTGATATTTTGGACATTGAAGCCAAATGTAATTTTCTTTTCTTTTGTCATCATTGGCCCAATAGCCATATACCTCCCACTCATTGGCCCAATGGAGAGAGAGACCTGGTTCGAAACTGGATTTATGAGATGACAATAGAGGTGGTGCAACCACTGGCCACAAGTATTTAACTTTCGAAGCAAAATGTATTATGCTTATGGAGTATCATTCCAAGGATATTGATATATGGTACACAAGAGTTGCAGATGCAGTATCAAGAGTTCCAAGGATAACTATATATGATACACCGAATCCCAAGTCCCGGGATCGATCAACCCCTCACTTGGGCATTTATAAGTAAACAAAACTGTTCCCAACACCTTGAGGGGGTTTAAATGGGAAAACCAACAAAGTTAAGGTGATTCCTTTGATAGTTTGTGTAGCCATTGTAGTGGATAGGATGGTGAATGCATCATTAACTGCTATGCAGGACATGGATGGGACAACTAATGCTGCAGGAACACAGTGGTCTAGTCATCATCTGTGCCAAAATATCGGTCCCCAAACTCGCCCATACCAGGAATAACACGAAATTCTTCGTTTAACCCATTATCGATTTCAGATGTCACTATCTTTATTCTTGGGAACTTTTTGCAGACAACATGAACACCTTGAGGTGCCTGATTGAACAAAGAAAAAAAATCTCAATCCAGCTCCATTCTTGTGGATAAACATGGATAAGGAGTAATCACAAGGTGTGTATAGATAATATGCAAAGGGTGTGTTAGCTTACTGATATAAGGTTTAGAAATATGATGTTTCCCTCAGGTACGCCCTTGCTTATAAGGAGGTTGATAGCTTCAACCGCTGAGTTTCCTGACAAGATGTATAATTTTCAGTGTCACTAGGCACTTCAAGTGTGTAGAATTGGCTAACAATGTGCACTCGAGCAAAGAGAAATAGGAAATAATTTTTTTTCAGTAAAAAGTAATGAAGAAAGACGGGTTAATTACCTGTGCCGAGAATAGGATCCAACAATAGGACATGCCTCTCCGAGATATCATTTGGCAATTTCTCATAAACAAGCTGCAGAGTGATTCAGATATCAAACAGTGATGAAATAGAACACCTGGACTGAAATAGGAGTGACTCGTTTACCTGTTGACCATTGTCGCCTTCTCTGTGAATTAGGATCTTCCCGATCTTGATACCTTTGCAACATGCTCGCAGTGCATTCTCCATGCTCTCACCACTAGCATTATTTCAAAACACCATCAAGTTGGTGAGAGAATGGGATATGAAAGGATGCGGAAATTTCTCTTGAATAATTAAAGCTAGGATATAGGAAAGTACCTCCTAATCACAGAGACACCACATAACCGTTTACAGAAATCCACACCAGAATACACACATCCTGAGACAGGCAACCAGGATATCTATGAGCTATTAGTCATGTGTTTAACTGCTACAACTATACATAATAATCTTGTGAATTCACGAACAACACTGCAAAAACAATAATCACTAAGCTTACCAGTTGGAGTAATCACTTGCTTTTCAGTAAAAGGCAGATGTCCAAGACCATGTTCTACAACCTAATAAATGTAAGAAAAAATTCAGACAACAGAAATGAGACGTGACAGGAGAATTTGCTCAACCATTTGAATAAGCTTTTAATAATCATACCAGCCTAATCAATCGATCAGAATAGAAGACAAAATCATGTTTGGTTGTCTGAGAATCTCGTATAAGGGTGTGCATCCCTCTTATCTGCAAGAGAAAGCAATTTTTTGTGGCAAACACAAGTCTTGTTTGGTAGTTAAGAGAATGTTACTCATAGTTAGATGAGACTGATATATTAATTACCTGAAATGTCGAGTGTATAACATAGAGATTAGGATATATTTTACAGAGATCATGTTGACCCAGCTTGGTGCAAATATGTTGCACAATTAAGTCAATAGCTACATGATTATCCCCACCACGAGGGATTATAATATCTGCATATTTCTTTGTCGGAAGAATGAAGTCATCAAAAGCAGGCTTCACAAACTTTGAGTACTGCATCAAAAGGTTGACATCATATAAGATATGTGTAGGAAACATAGATTTGAAAACGCAAAACTAATATGGGCGAAAAATATACAGATCAGAGCAATGGAATATGCGAAATGCAAGAGGTAAACAATTTCTTGTTGTTCTTGAAGATAATATACTGTAACAATACTAACACGGGCTAACCTGGTCAAGTACTGTGCCGATATCTCTACCATTCTCGACAGTGTCTCTTTTTATCCTTCTTGCCAAACGAACGTCAGCATCTACGCAGAAAAAAAATTATGCAATGTGAAACAGCTGAGCTGCTAATTTTGAAAAAACAAAGCATTTCTTAAAGCATAAGAAGTTGTTCCTTCATGTGAAATCTTACTAGTAGAAAAAGGCCAAGTGAAGCTACAAAAAGGGAAAAGGAATATAGTAGAAACAAGAGTTTACAGTAATTATAATGGAAAGTTGCAACAAATTACCTGTGCAAACAAAAATCTTCATGTTCATCAATTTTCTGACGCGTGGATCATGGAATAAAAGTATCCCTTCTAGAATTATTACATCCGTAGGATTTACCTGCAGAATGTTTTTCAAAATCCGAGAAATAAATAAGATAAAATTTATGTCTCCTTAGATCCCTAACCAGATAAAAGCCAGTTGTGACATCTAAGAAATTGCTATTGTTACAGAAAGAGGCAGTAAGAAAATGAAAAAGGTGTCTCAAGGTCATCAGCATCAATGAACAATAGATTATGACAATGAGTGACGCTGAGAGGAGAATGGTACCCTTCTGAAAACACTGCTCCTGTAAGTTTTGAAATCATATTTTGGAATATCTACCGATTGCCCTTGCCTCAATTTTTCCATACAGGATAATAAATGCTCTGTGTCAAATGCGTCTACAGAAACAATAATAATTCATTAGAATCCATGATAAAAAAATTAATGGAGGATGACAAAGAGTAATATATAAGACTTTTGCTCATCAATCCCAGCGACTAGTAAGGTGAGATGTCAGGGATGAAATTGCTTTAATAAAAGAGAATACATCAATTACTAAGATGGCACTGAAGAATATGGTTGTTAGTTATGCCTTAATAACCCCCCAAAAAAAATCCCAATGAAGCCAGGGAAGATATTTTAATCCTGATGACATTATGAATTGACAAGAGTAGATTACAGAAAGCAGTCACACTCCGAATATAGTCTCACCTGGATGGTCAAAGTTGTATTCATGAACTCTAGCAAGTTCTTCTTCAGTCAGATTATGATAGAACGAGTCCTGCCAAAGTATTTATCATTGGATATTAAGTGGAGCAATTTGTGGTTTATCATGATGGCAAATGTATTTGAGAATTAGATACATACACTAACATAAATATCTAAACAATGGTGACAAGGTAGAACCATGTTAAACTTCAGCCATTACACGTTATCGGCTGGTAATATTCTCCTTTTAGATCTCTAAATTGCGTGGAATTCAATTGACTTCATATACATTTGAAACACAGATCAAACCAATCACTTAGCTCTATGAAACTTTATTAGCAAAATAAAATTACCAGGTTAATAAGTACAACACGCTGATCATGCAGTTGCTGGATTATCATATCACAAACAGTAGTCTTTCCCGATGCTGCGCCTCCAGCAACACCTAAGATATAAAATCAAGACCATTGGTCAAGATTTTCTTTATCCACGACCATATATTAAGCAAAAATGAAAGCTTTTGTAAAAGAAGAACTGACCTATAACAAAAGGCTGTCTTTGGATATATTCTGATGCAGAAGTGGTATCCTTAACTGCTCTAGGTTCCAACCCATTCATGTGGCCATTCACGTGTAAACCAGAAAAATGTACCCCCGAGGCAGCTTCGATCATGTCAACAACGGACTTAGAACCCATCCCGACGACAATTCTGGACATTGAACATAGGTAAAAATATCTTAATCTCTATCACAATCATGCATAAGCAAACAAGACACAGGGAATCTTACAACTTTAGCTAGATTCTCAATTTCTCGAGAGCAAAATATGCAATTCAATTCTAGAATCCTAACTCACTATTCGTATAACAACAAATGTGAATCAAAAAGCCCACTTAATCCAGCAAAACAGAGAAGAAAAGAGTGAAAGTTTCAGCTGCAACCAAAACTGTAAATCCGAACTCTTTATATAACCATAGATCAACAAATGCGAGAAGAATCCAAAACAAACAAAAACATTTAATCAAACATGGAAGAACCAAAGCCTGTAGGACCAGAACAGCAATGATCGAACATCTCGAGGTGAAATCGTACTACATGACAAAAACAGATCGTTCAAAAGAGAAAAGTAGTAAAAATGAGATTTTTAAAATTACCCAGATTCAGCTTTGCTCTCGAGGATCTCAGGAAAATCTCAAATAAGAAAAAAAAACGGAGATGCAGTTTCTTTCTCTGGAAGTAGACAGAAACAATAGAATCTCAGATAAGAAAGGGACAGATTTTTTAATTTGATTTAAATTTAATTAAGTGTTTTAAGTTATAATAATTGCTTACATTGGGAAAAGCTGGATTCGGACATGATTGATTTGATATATTATAATGGCGGAGCGTGTTTGAGGTGACGAACGAAGAACAAGGAAGACGAAGCTTGAAGAAAATATAAATAAAAATCTAGATATCTTTTTCTTTTCCTTTTTTGTTGTTTGTGAAAATAGTCGTATACTTTTCTAATTGTTCAAAATCAGCCCCACGATTGATTTTAGATCCAATTTTTGGATTTTGGTGGACTATCTCCCTCAAGTTCTCAACGGCTCCGGTAATTTCCCGGTTTAATTGCTAAAATCGTAAAAGAAATCTGCGGTATTGGTGTTGAGATTTTTAGGCCACTCCTCACAATTTTAGCCATGACCGATGGACAACGAGGCAACGACCATACGGTCTATAGACTTTAACTCTTATTAGTTTCATGACTTCATTCATCTTCTCCAAACAGTCCATATTTAAGACAAAAGTGAGAAAAGAGTTGCGTTCAAATTTGACTGTTTATTTTGTTTCAAGTCAATTCCGAGTGTAAGTATATGTATTACATGAACATTCATGAATTTATTCTTAATTAACGAATTTGAATCGAAATGGATAGAAATATGCACGAAACGATAAAAGACATGTAACAAGTTTTCACAAGTCAAAAATAAAAGTTTTCACAAGTCTATCCCGGTCCGTCTCTATTCAAAGCATGTCACTCTCGACAATCAATTTATTGTTAAGCCCAACTTATAGCCCAACTTATTCAAAGCATGTCACACTCTCTCTCTCCCACTCGTCTTAAATTATAAGTCCACACAATAATTCCAACTCAACTCCAGAGAAAGATTGAGATTAAGGGGGTGTTATTGGTTTGTGATTTAAATAGAGTTTTGATGACTTTAATAAAATCATATAAAGTGAATAAGTGAATGATTTAGAAGAATTGTTAGAGAGTTTTCTATAGTCTTGTTGATTAGTTTTTCTATAATCTTGTAGAGTCTTCCAAACACAATAATTGAATTCATTAACAATCATAGATTGTTATAGATTGTTTTGTTTTAGTTGAATAACACAAAAATTTTAATGACTTTATAAAACTCTTAATCCAATAACACAATATTCATTAAGATTTTAA
Organism: Arabidopsis lyrata subsp. lyrata; assembly: GCF_000004255.2. Taxonomy (NCBI): domain Eukaryota; kingdom Viridiplantae; phylum Streptophyta; class Magnoliopsida; order Brassicales; family Brassicaceae; genus Arabidopsis; species Arabidopsis lyrata. The sequence goes on from NW_003302549.1 coordinate 6,639,407, forward strand.
ATGACTTTTTACAAATCACAAACTAATAACACCAAACTTTAAGAGAGTTTAACAAAATCTTGATTGAATAACAACAGATTCTACACAACAATTAAAGTCATTAAAACTCTATTTAAATCACAAACCAATAACACCCCCTAAGTTCTATATAAACAGGGCTATAATTCCAACCAAACAATAAATAACTAAGCCTAAACTCTCGACAAAATTGAGATTAAGTTCTATATAAACAGGGTGTATATATATATATATATCAACATGTTCTTATATTTCTTTTCAGATTCACATGAATATTGCTATTTAGGTGTGAGCCTTATTTGAAAAATCGTTAGGCGCTAGTCGAGCGTTCGGTATGGGCCTAACGATTAATCGGAAAATCGGATTAAAATCGATGATTAATAGGAGATTAGTTTTATATATTAATTTATTATTATTTTCAAAATTGTAGTAAACACATAAAAATATATTTTAAGGCAAACTTTTATGATTTTTAATTAAAAATTATGACTTATTAAAAATTTGAACATAAATTATTGTAAAACATCACAAAACTTCCAATTCAAATGTTTAAATAACAAAAAAAAAAGAGTTGTTTTATACTTGCAATAAAAAATAATCGGGATATGTAAGAATAGGCGGAAAATAATCGGATTAGGCGGGAATTAATCGGATTAGGCGGAGAGTAATCGGATGACTAATTTTTTTAAGGAATTAGTCAGTAATCGAAGCAGAGAGAATGGGCCTAGCGATTCAGCAGAGAGTAATCGGGATAGACGGGAATTTTTAGAACAAGGAGTCCGAGAAACCTTTACCAGTTTTGCCTTTTTGGTGGCTAAACTAAAATTATTTCTTTTCTCTTTTTTAATTTTTTTTGAATAGAACAGCTCTTATACAGTAGTTAGTTTTACGGATTAGCAATGAGAATTTTAGTAGTTTGCAAAAGTGAAGACTAGAAATTTTCTGATTATTATCAAATATCATAGTTTACCATAATCAGTACGTTTTACTTAACTCAATTTTTTCATGACTGTTAAATTTATCTATTTATTAAACAAATTCTTGAAGGTAGAAGCCCCATTAGTCCATTGGTTGACCAATGATTGATTAATGCTTCTACACCAAGAGGTCTGGGGTTCGAGTCCCAGATATTGCGATTTATTAACAAATTTGCAGATTAATGGAGGCAAGTGTGCAAGAGATCTCCAACGATGTACAATTATAGCCGTTCGCCAGGATTTTAAGCAGAGAAGGAAGTGTCGCCAGGTCGTGGATCATTGAAGGTATTCATCAAGATCACGAAGAAGGAAGTGTAGTCTGTCGTGAATCTAGTAAAGGTCGGAAGGAATTGTCAGTTGTAGAATCGTTTATGTAACAGTTCTTATAATTTGCAATTAATAATAAATTTAGACGACAAAAAAAAAACAAATTCTTGAAGAGGTTTGTTTTTGAACCAAAAAAAAAAAAGGAAAAGGTTTGTTTGGTGAAAAAAGTAAAGAAGAGGAGGATTGTGGTTAATTTGGAATATTCGCGACTCTCTCGAAGTTTCAAGTTCGACTATGGCAGCAGCGATGTCTTCTTCTTGCTGCGCTTCTCCACTTCGTTTAATCCCATTCAAACGGACCTTTTTTTCTTCTATCCATTACCCTGCCAAAGCCCTGATTCTCCGACCACTAAAACCGTCGGAAATTCCTTCCTTTCGCCGGACCATCATCACGTTCCAGAAAATTTCAACCGGAATTGTTCCTCCTCCATCTGCTTCATCATCATCTCCGTCTAGCTCTGGAGACCTTCAACCAATCGAAGAGCTACCTCCTAAGCTTCAAGAGATCGTCAAGCTTTTCCAATCGGTACAAGAGCCAAAGGCTAAATACGAGCAGCTTCTGTTCTACGGGAAGAATCTGAAACCTCTCGATTCTCAATTCAAGACGAGGGAGAATAAAGTAGAAGGATGTGTTTCTCAGGTTTGGGTTAGGGCTTTCTTCGATGAGCAACGCAATGTTGTGTATGAAGCTGATTCTGATTCGCTTCTCACTAAAGGGTTAGCTGCTCTATTAGTCCAGGGTTTATCTGGAAGACCTGTGCCTGAGATTTTGAGGATTTCGCCTGATTTCGCTCTTCTTCTCGGTTTGCAGCAGAGTCTGACTCCTTCTAGAAGCAATGGTTTCCTTAATATGCTGAAGTTGATGCAGAAAAAGGCTCTTCATTTGGAAGTCAAAGGTGAGGAAGATTCAAGTTCAGAATCCAGCTTTGTATCTACTCCTGAGATTGAGGACGAAGCTAGTGTTCCCGAGGTGGATTCGGAGTCCAAACCTGGTCTAGTTGAGGATTTGGGAACAGAAAAGATTGATGATTCTGATAGTGGGTCTAATGGTGTTGCTTTAGGGAGTAGAGGGATGAGGATAAGAGAGAGATTGGAGGAGGAGTTAAATCCTGTTGAGTTAGAAGTGGAAGATGTTTCCTACCAGCATGCAGGACATGCCGCTGTTAGAGGTAGTGCTGGTGATGATGGGGAAACACATTTCAACTTGCGAATCGTTTCGGATGTTTTCCAAGGTAAAAGCTTGGTCAAGAGACATAGGCTTATATATGACTTGTTGCAAGAGGAGTTGAAGAGCGGGTTACATGCTCTCTCTATTGTGGCAAAGACTCCTTCTGAGGTTTGAGGGTGTAGCAATGGAAGAAGTCAGGTCCAGATTCTTTTACTTCTTTAGGTCCATTTGCTTTTGGATTTTGTTCTCTGGACCTTTTAATAATGTTGAGAGCTTGATCAGGATCATGTTATATATATGGATTCTTTTAATGAGAGATTGCTATTGATTTTGCCAAAAGATTCAATCTTTGTGGAGGAATATATAATGTTTTCACCACATGATTCGCCATTTGCAAACTGCATTCCATTCATCTTATTAGCGTCAAGGTCTTTTTGCTTTAATATGGTTTCCTGATATTATTAAGTTTGATGCCTACGCTTTGAGAGTGCTCGAGAGATGAATAGGATCAGAGAATGCTCAAGGTTGTTCTCCATATGGCTAAGTTTGAGTCGTTAGGAAGATCCCAACACCTAGGGAAAGTAAAAGGGATTTAGGGAGAAAAATGGTATATTCATGTCCACCATTAGACATGTGAAGTTTCTTGTTCATTTCTAATTCTTCTAGACACTCAAAGTTGGTACTGTCTAATCAAGTGATGCAAGTTGGTTTGAGGGACTGCAGAAAAAAGAAAGAGATTTGGTTGCTTTACTTCTTTCTTTCTGATAAAATAAGTAAAAAATGTGAAAGGAGTTTCAGATGATCCCTGTATCAGTCTACCGTTAGACATGTGATGTTTCTTAAAGCCCCATTAGCTAAGACTTGTGGGGTTTTATATACAATCAGCTTTACATACCTGTCTAGTGAAACCAGTTGTGGTTTTAGCCAACCAATTTCTGCTTAACTTTTCTCTCCTGAGACCATTGTATCTAATATCAAAACTTTCCTGGAGAAAATATTAATTTAAGTTGAGATTTTGAATTTTAAAATCGTCTATGTTGGCATATGCTAAAAAATGGGTAAGCTGCCTCTTTATTATCGTGTGTGTTTTACTGTTTTTGATTACTTTAAGTCCTAAAGGGAGCCAACATAGGCATCTAAATGCTTTGTACCTCTTTTGCTTTTGGTCTTAAATCTTTTCTCTGGTGGTTCAGGTATGTTGAACTGTATTAATATACAACATTGGTCTTGGCACTGTGTCTGAAGGATCAATTATGAATCTGTTGCATAGAAAGATAATATCTTTCCAGTTTCTTTATCTTGGAAATAGTACAAACTCCGATCTCTGTTCTTGGATAGAGTTCACTAGGTCTTGCTCATTTATACATTTTGTGGGAAAGCAAATAGAAATATACTTGAAGAACATGCCAAAACTAGAGACTTTGAAGATGAGTACTGACTCAGAGAACCATATCGTCTTCTTCATCGTTTCTTCGTCGTACAATTATGAGAAATCAGGATTCCGGTTGGTGGACCGGTCATCTGAAGTTGGCACCTCCCGTGCAGCGAATAAGAGTAATGAATCATTCCAAAATGAGCTCTGACTTTGAAGGTACCTCTAATCTCATATTCTATCTTGTTGTTTTCCAGCTGTCTCTTGAGTTCCACCGCGTGGTTTACAGGCAAGCCTACCAAACTAGAGATCAAACGGATTGGTTCCAACCTCGTCTCACGCTTTTTCTGCGAGAATGGCTGGACCACTTGCACTGCAATCAATCTATTGAAGAAGAAGAGCTCGATCCGAAGCTTCTCAAACTTCACTTCTATCTTCTTATTAGGGTTTGTGAAATTCACCAGCATCGACAAATCGCCGTTGAAAAACACTGGCGAGTCAAAGTAGATCGTGTGTAGGTTCGCGTTTGGGATGTCGAAAACAGGTATTCTTGGTCTAATCGCAAGAAACACAATCAAAGTAGTTATCGCAAAGAAGATAAGCAAAAGGCTGAACACAAAACATAAACCGGCAACACACCATATCCACAGACTGGTCCTGCTACTCCTTAGCTGACGGAGAATCACCCTATCTTTCCTCGACTCTGCATCAAGACCGTTGAATCTAACCGTTGCTGGCTTTGTTAAGACCATTTGGCCAACTGGTGTGGACTGTGTGCTTTGTGGTGTTCTCCATGGAGTGGTTCTTGGAGTATACCATACAGAAGATGGAGTTTCCCATGATGGCGTTTCGGGCGGTTGCAACTGCGGTGGAGGAGGAAGAGGAGGTAGATTTGGCATGAGTTATGTGATCAATGAAAGGAAATTTGGAAATGTGTAATGGTTATGGGTTAAATAGGAAAATAACAAAGTTATGTGTTTTGTTGTGTGTAAAAAAAGCGAAAGCGAGAGTTTGGGCAAAAGAAGGGAGCTTTTGCATAATGGGGTTTGGTTTTTGCCAGTGTTCTAAAAAGCGGTCTAGGCGGTCGCCTAGGCCCCGACTAGGCGCTAGGCTCTCATGCGACGCCTAGATAACCGTCTTGACCGCCTAAAGTTACATAGATCTTGTTTAATGTATTTTTTTCAATTTTAATTAGAGTTATTTATATATATAGTTATACATATTTATATATTGTTTAATATAAATATAAATAAATGTTTTATCTAGTTTTGTTTATAATTTCATAATTTTTAGTTTTATATAGACATTTTATATAACTTTTATATATAATATCATATTTATAATATTTTATGTTATAAACGTCTAAACCGCCTAAAAAATCGCCTAAGCCCCGATTAGACGTTCTAGGCGCTAGGCACTGGGTCACCGCCCGCTTAGCGCCTAGCGCTTTCTTGAACACTGGTTTTTGCAATGAGTGGGACCATGCGTGTCGTTTTGAAGAACTAGTAAAGCAAATCTCGGTGGATTTAAAGTTTGAAAACTACATGGAGTATGAGTTTTTTTTTTCCTACTTAACAAGTGGCTTTTCCTAATTAAATCTGAGATTAAAGGGTTTTGATTGATTACACAGGGGACAGATAGTTATTAATTGCACATTGGTAGTATGTATTTTTGGAAAAGGGTGCAATTACTAATTTGTATAACATAAAATACCTTTTAATCGAGGACTTATTTGACATTTTAAAACTAGTAATAAATTTCATAAAAATATATAGATAATGCTATCTAAACAAAATTGGTAGATGCATGTGTACGGCTGTACGCTACTATGATGAAACAAAAAAAAAAAAATTTGGTTTTTATGTCAAGTATGATAAAATAACGTTTTTGATGCGAAATAAAATATTTATGGAACAATATTGATTAACCTATTTTTTATTTTATTTTTTGATTGAAACTTATGAGGAAAAAAACAGATATCAAAAAGTAAAAGAATACAAAATTATTCTTTAAGTTGCTTTTAGGTTTAGAAGTTTAGTCTAAGGATTGAAAAATCAATTTTCGGCTTTTATCTTTGGTTGTGTGAAGATAATCAAACTGAGTTTGTTCCTTGGATAACTGTGCTTCTTTTTTCTTCTCACTTTTTGTGGTAGTTGTAATGTGTGGTTAGTTGCGGATCCATAAAACACTTCAGCACTAAGAAAAAGCTTTTTTCCTATGAAAAAGTCATAATAATTCCATTTTTGTCTTTTAACATTTCCATACTAATTTGATAATTCCAATCTCCTGGATTTTCTTAAGAGTAATGGCAGTAAGTTAGGCCTTGTTCACTGTAACGAATAAAATACAACCATAACTAGAGAACGAGATTCTTATTACAACTCAAAAACTTGTTGAAGGTTGAATCTTTGATTGATCCTGAAATTGAGAAAGACCAATAAAAAGTTCTATTGGGCCATTAACTTGGTCAGGCCCACATAAAAAAAAAAGTTATTGTGTTTTGGTTAAGAATTCATTAGCTAAATACTAATAGCAACATTATCAATGGTCTCTTAGGACAACTCTTAAGTTAAAGATACTTCTTATAACTAACAAAAGTCTCTTAAAGCCTCTTAACTAACTAAGAGACTTTTGTTAGTTATAAGACATATCTCTCAACTTAAGAGTTGTGTTAAGACACCATCAATAAAGATGGTCTAAGTTAGAATGATTAAAGAGTTGTTAGGTAATTGACAAAAAAGAAAAAAAAGGAGTTGTTAGGTTTGAATAGTTAAGAGTTGTTGGAGTCTAAGCATAAGTAGTGTTGTTTGTATAAGTGATTCTAGTGTCTATGGGTAAGGTAAAAGTATGTGTTCATCAAGTGTGTGTAGTTAGTAAATGAAAGTCTACTAGAGGTATAAGTGTAGAGTTGTTGTAAGATTGCATTAAAGTATGATTGAAAAGTTCTTAAGTAATTATAAAAAGCGAAGAAAGTTAGAGATAAGCAAAAGAGCTAACCTGAAGCAAAGATGAGAATCATATATATGAAAGTTGGTCAACTCTCTCCATATGAGTGACACATCATTACTTTAGCATTTGACATGTCTCCACTAATAATTAATGTAAGTTAGTGGAACATATATTATTGGACTAAAATCCTCAATGATGGAGTTCTTCAGTGATGGAGTTCGTATTGTTTTAGTTGTTTTTGCAAAAGTGGCAACGATAAAAATTTAAAGATGAGAATTATTTTACATTTATGTTTCGACAAATCAATAAGGCTTATCAAAGTTTGGTTCTATTTGTTTATTTTCTATAAACTAATAACAACGTTGTTCAAACGAAACGACATCCCAATTATCAATGCTTAACATTTGTACCTAAATACCATGATCATTGATTTTAGTGCGGGTACTCCGATCTTCTTTGCATTTTGTCTTCTTCTTTTGGTTTAAGGATAATACTAATGAAAAAATATTATAAAAAGATAATGTGTAGTGAAAACAGTTTTCTATTAGGAATCTAAATGTACATGCAAAAAAAAAAGTAGATTTATATGCTTAGTATCAGGGTAATTTCGTTTATAAGGGAAATTTTGTCTTTTTGCCTATTAACAAAAACTAACCTAATATTTACATTTATATACTTATAATTATGAAATATAAAGTGAAAGCCCGCACGTAGTGCGGGTACTCACCTAGTAACAACAAAACTTCATATTTAATCTCTTCACGTGTTTGTAGATTGGAAATAATTTGATTTAACGATAGAATGACCAAGATATTTCATTTTGAATTTAGTAAACTCGTTTTGTATACCGAATTAAAGGTAATAATTTCAAGTTTCGAATATGATGTTTAAGATCCTAATTATGAGTAGAATTGAATGTGAAACGGTTTTATTAGTATACAAGAAAAGGGTATATGAAAGGGTTAAGTAATTAACTTCGATATATAAACACGCACAGAACTCGAAGAGCCGAGTATAAGATTAAAAAAAAATGAATCCAAAATTAAACGAAGCACCTTTGTGTTGTAACTCTATGAGTATATATATATATGGTTTATATAATACAAAGTCTTCATGATGTAATGGAGATTTCAGAAAAATGGATAGAACACTATAGTAGCAAACACAAAATCCTTCTTGTTGGAGAAGGAAACTTCTCATTCTCACTATGTCTAGCTTCAGCTTTTGCCTCGGCCATGAACATAACCGCAACCTCTCTCGATTCTGAAGGTATGTAAAACCCATTTTATATGAACATTTATAATACACATCTATCACTAGTATTAACGAATCAATAAAATTTTACATGTAGATGAACTGTGCACAAAATATATGGATGCGATGGATAACATAAACAAATTGGAGAGATACGGATGTGATATTCAGCACGATGTTGACGTGCACACAATGAGCTTCGATAATAGTTTGAGCCTGCAACGCTATGACCGCATTGTCTTCAATTTTCCTCACGCAGGGTCACGTTTCTTTGGTCGTGAATTTTCATCTAGGGCCATCGAGTAACTAAATATATTCTTTCATTTTCTTACTTTATAGTTTATGATTTGGACCGATCGTAATGATAAAACGCTGTGTTTTGGATCAGGAGCCACAAAGAGTTAGTGAGAGGTTTTCTTGAGAACGCTAAGGAGATGTTGGAAGAGGACGGGGAGATCCATATCACACACAAGACAACGTATCCATTTAGCGATTGGGGGATAAAGAAGCTGGCTAAAGGAGAAGGTTTGAAGTTGCTTAAGAAATCGAAGTTCGAGCTGAGTCATTATCCGGGTTATATCAACAAGAGAGGTAGTGGTGGACGTAGGAGTGATGATTACTTCCCTGTTGGTGAATGTTCTACTTACATGTTTATCCAATCCTAACTTTGGGAAATCTCGCTTTGTTTTTGGTATTATAACTATTAAAAAAAATGAATTGGGCATTACAACAACAACAAGGTAACATTAATTTGGTCCGAGTAGCAACCCTAGACGCGTCTTTTATTGATGCATGTTTATTTATTGTTCAGTGGTCAGTTCCTTCTCAAAACTTAAGACTCAAGAGCAATCGGTATACAAAAAGATCAAAAAAAAAAAAATCTATATATAATAGCAATCTAATAAATACCATTTGCACATCTGAACGGTTGCGTCTTTTTATCGTAACTTTTCGTTAATGTTTTTATTAATTAAAATATATATTTTACGGTTATGTTTTTTTTTTATAAATTGCATTCTGAATGTTTTCTACGGTTGCGTTTTTTATTGTAACTCTTCATAAACAGTTGAAACCGCTTATTCGAATCATTGCAATATTTAGTTATTTTACGAACAATTGCAACCTTTGGTTTATATATTTAGTTTATTTCACGAACAATTGCAATTTTTGGTTTATTTTATAAATAGCTATAACATTTAATTATTTGCCGCCGCGTCTCTCGGTGTAACTTTTCATAAATTATTATTTTAATTCTTAATTTTTAATTATTAAAATGTATTTAAATGAGATTGTAACTATTTAATTGAACTGTTTCAACATTTGGATTATTTGACGAATTATTGTAACTTTTGGTTTTGTGTTACGAACCATTGTTATCTTTAGTATATTTGATGAACTATTGCAACATTTGATATAATTGACGAACCGTTGCAGTTTTTGGAATATTTGATATCTACGGTTGCGTTTCTCGGATAAGTTCGTCATATTTTTAAAAAATATTTAAATACTAAAATATAGAAATGAATTGTTGTTACCGTTTAATTTAACACAATAACATTTGGTTTATTTGACGTTGAACGTTTTGGCTTATTTATCAAACCATTGTAATATTTGGTTTATTAGTTTATGCTTTTTGCAGTTGGGAATTCTTTTTTAGTTACAAATTATTGTTTTCTAATATTAATATACTTAATAAATGCTTGTGAGAGTTTTCTTTATCATATTTTTTGTAAAATATATATTGATTTATTATTAAAAAATTTCAAAATTATTATAATTCATTATGTTTTTTCGTTTGATATTTTTTAATGATTTTTGAAATATATTCCCCCGCGACATCGCGGGGGTCCTGAATCCTAGTAATAATAATAATAAAGATCTTTGAACTTTTTAATCTCAATATAATTTTTAAAACATAAAAGTTCTTGAGCTTATACAAGTTCGTGTAACTGACTTATAGTTTCATAAATTCATGTATAAATTTATAAAAACAAATTAGCCAGCTAGTAGGCTTTTTTTTGTTGTTTTCTCATACAAGTGTTAAGTGTGTATCATGTGATTGTCTATTTGCATCCACACATTTATATAGAATATATATATTTTTCGCCAAGAACAAAAAGGACGAGGAAGCTAATTAATTGGTTGAGATTAACACTTTAGTTTATTGGTTGGTCCAAAGAGTTGGTAGATTTCTTTGTCGTTTTCTCAATAGTTTAACATGCATATTCATGTGAAGTTGGACATGACGATATGCATCCATACTACATGTAGAATATATTATTTTTCCGCCACCAAAAGATATACAAAGAAGCTAATTAAACTGGTTGTAGATCACAGCAAATTACTTTAAAGGTTAAGAGATTCAATTTTAAAAGTAAAAATAATAACAACTATATCCCATTCCCAGTGTTGAGATTCGAGCTATATAATTCAAAATTATTTAGGTGATGCATGTAAGTTGTTAGAAATTTATAATCAATCGATGTCAAAGACATGGACCTACACGATCCGATAAATACCAGGGCCTTGTGAGGGTTAACAGCCACAATACAGAGGCCTTCAAAGTCTTTAAACCAGCTCAATATATCTTCATAGCGTCGGCATGGCTTGCCAAGAGACTCAATTCGAGAAGCAAATTATTGACTTGTACCACCAAATCTCTAAACACAAGAGCCTTAAACCTTCAAAAAATGTCGACACAGGGGCGGATCTACTTACATTGGGGAGGTGACAGCTGCCCCCACTTAATTTGACATAATTTGTTTTTACTTAAGAAAAATTACAATTATGATGGACAATTTGTGATTTTTCATTTTAATGATATTTACATGCGTAGCAAAAAAAATGATGGACAATTTGGATAATTCTTTTCTTATGCCCCCATTACCCATATTCGATTGCCCCCATTTACTATTTATACATCTTCTTAGTTTATGAAAAATTAAATATACTTCCAAAATTTTAGTGTAGTTAACTACAATCATCATTTATTAAATCCAAATTTCCTTACTGCCATAGTTTTGTAATCACATTTGCCTCATTACTTTTCTTAAGTTTTAGTTCTTTATTTTTTTCTAGCTATAGAGTATAGACTCTTTATTTTACGTGTGTATTTGGTATTTGCTATCTTTTTGTTTGTTTGTTTTTTTTAAAATTAATATTTATGTAATAAATTTAACAAACGACTACTTTTTACCATGACAAAATAATTAATATTTTTAAAAAGAAAAAAAAATAATATCTATAATTTTCTTAACAACAAACAATTATGTTTTAATTTTTCATATTGTTGGAGTATAATGAAAACTTAAGCATACAAATAACAAAAATCTTGTATAAGCTATGCCCCCAGTAAATAAATTTTCTGGATCCGTCACTGTGTCGACACCTTGTTCCAACAGCTCATGTCCACGTGCTTGCCGACGGAGACAAACATCGACGTCAAGAAGATGTGCCCAAAAGTCCAAGCCATCAGAACAAATCTCATCAAGCTACGTAGTGAAGCCGTAGGATATTCGGAGCAACACTTCTCTACGGTTTTAGCATCTCTCGAAGACAATCCACTTCACCATTTAGATCTCTATCCTTACTACACCAACTACCTCAAACTTACCAAGCTAGAGTTCGATCTCCTCACGAAATACCAAGCTAGAGTTCGATCTCCTCACGAAACACTCGAGTCATGTCCCGACCAAGATCGCTTTCGTGGGTTCGGGTTCGATGCCCTTCACATCCATCGTCCTGGCTAAGTTCCACCTCCCAAACACGACGTTTCACAACATCGACATCGACCCTCAAGCCAATTTACTTGCATCCCGTCTTGTATCACGGGATCCCGACCTCTCCAATCGCATGATCTTTCACACAACGGATATACTCGACGTCACGGAGATTCTACGTGACTACGATGTCGTTTTCTTGGCATCTCTTGTTGGGGTGGACAAAGAGGCCAAACTCAAAGTGATTGAACACTTGGAGAATCACATGGCTCCTGGAGCTCTGCTCATGCTTAGGAGTGCTCGAGGCCTTAGATCTTTCCTATATGTAGACGTTGATCCTTGTGATCTAAAAGGTTTCGAGGTCTTGGAAATTTATCACCCGTCCATGTCTGATGGCTTTGTGAACTCAGTGATGGTCGCACGCAAAATTAATCAGCGATTGAATAAGCACGAGTGGTGTATCGGAACTCGATCATTAAATTCATAAGAAGCAGGGCAGATGATGATTTCCTAAGAAATTAGGTCAAGACTGGAGCCATTACTTGTGGAACAAGGCAGATGATGATTTCCCTCATGAGGCCCTCTCTTCCTAGTTCAATATTAGTTCTGTGTTTTTGTCAACGTGTTGACGAAATCTAAATTAGTTGTTGTTTTCTCTCTCTGCTTATTGTTATTATTATGTCTCTGTATCAGCAAGACCATTTTCTCATATTTTAAGAAATTATTTAGCCTGTGAAGCACAAGAAGTTCTGTTAAACATAAAAGCATACAATATCCATAATATAAAGAATCCTCAATGGTTGAAGCAATGGACATGAGACATTATTACCAAATGCAAGCCATTTGATAAGAAGTAAGCTGTGGCTGAAGCACAATGTACATGAGTCATCTTTTTGTTTGTTTGCTTGAATAGAAACGCAGCGTTTGACGAATCCGGTAAGCAAAATTAGTTACAAAACCGAACCGAATCAATTCAACAAACGTGAAATAGATCGAAGCGGGCCAGGTCAAGTAGGTAGCCTCTCAATGATTAAGAGGGAACCAGCTGTATCCAGAGACCCTCTGAGTCAGTAAGAAGCTTCTAAGAGGGACAAGAAGCGGTAAAAAAAAACACGAGTTATGTCCGGTAATATCAAAATGGAAAAAAATCATTCATTTCAAGAAAGAGCAGAGAGTCCCACACAGCTATAAAGGCCCAAAAACACACCATCCACCGACGTGTATTGTAGATTTTGAGGTCTAAAAGCCTTTGTGTGCGCCAGATTAGCTCCCTACTAATCCGCCGCCGCACCTCCTCGATCTCCGCCCAGCTCCGTTCTTTTCTACATATTCCCAGTTGTTTCTCCTGTAACAAGCAGCTGAGGAAGAATAAGAAGAAGTAGCCGTCGTGGTGATGATGATGATGACGTCACTTGGTGGAGGCGGTGGTAGTGGTGGTGGTGGGAGATTTGTGCCGTATCCGCCGCCTCTTTCTGTGCCTCCGTCGGCTCCTCAGTCACCTAACTTCTCGGGTGGTCTCCGATCACAGCCTTCTTTCCTCGTTGAGCAAGAGAAGTAAATATATCAATCTCTGTTTTTTTTACTCTGTCTTATAGTTGACTTGTTTCTTGATCTCTGTTCTACTGATTTGGATCTCAAAGTCTTAATTTTTATCGCAAATCTTGTAACTTTTTTTTTGTTTTTTTTTCGTATCGTATGTTTCATTTCTGGTTCTTTGTTTCTCATACCGAGATCTATGCTTTCTATTTCTGATGCCCACATCGATTTTCAATATATATGGATGAGTTCTTACCTACCCACCACTGCAAATTAAGCTCTTTTTAGCTCAATATACTTCATTTGTGCATTGGTTTCTATAAAAAATCAAACTTTTTTAATTTGAAAACGATTAATCTAAATCTATGAACTTCGTATGTCTTTTTATCGATAGGGTAATGGATTGTTAGTGCCACAAGATGTTATAGAATCGTATGTTGTGTTCGGTTTGTGATTGTTGACTTGTGTTCATGAAGCTATAAATTCTCCACTCTGCCTAGATGCTGAATTGCTAATGTTTGGAGAAGGGGTTGCTGAAGAAATTGGATACATTAATCTAATTTAAAGATTATATTCTGCTTATTAAACGTGATTGTTGAGTGAAAATGAATGGATCTTCTTGTTTTCTTGTATGCTCAAGGTCATACTAATTTGGATAATATGCAATTTCTCTTTTTGCAGGTATCTTTCTGAGTTACTTGCAGAGCGTCACAAGCTTATTCCATTTTTGCCTGTGCTTCCACATGTTTGCCGGCTCATGAACCAAGGTGAGCCATACTGTTATTATTAGAGTTTCTTTACTTTCCTCATAAGATCTTCTGTAATTTTCGTTTCTTGCTTCAGAATTACGATCTTTGTACATTTTATAAGCATTTCATTGGTGCTTCTAAGAGAGATCATTTAGTTAGATGTTAGCAAAAAACATATGATAGAGTAATTGTACAACCCCATAAGTAAGATATCTTACTATCCAAAGAGACACTTAGTCCTCGTTCCCTTACTATGAATTAGAATATTCAACGATAGTGCAGAGTCTCTCAGTTGAATTGTGGTATAACAGATTTTAGAATTGACTTTTCTCTGATGTAGATTTTGTTTTCAAATCCTGTTACTAAGAATTTTACTTGAAATCCTTGTTCTGAGTTGTTTCATAGGGATGTGATATTGAACAGATCACATTTGTGACATTCGTAGATCATAGCAAAATTAGAGTATTGTCCTTGTTTGCAGTCTGTTACAATTTATTTAACTAGAGTGTCAACGTTAATATTCACTAACTTAGTTGAGACTTGAGACTATGATGTCTCTCCATTCCACTATCATTAGTGATGGATTTGTTGACTAATTCTAACTGGTCCGTCTTACTCTTGAATATTGACATTTTTTGAAACAGAAATTTTGCGTGTAACCACGTTGTTGGAGAATGCCTTAAGTCAGAGTAGGTTTGATCACCCTAGCCCTCTGGCTTCTGGAGGGATATTTCAGAATGCAAGAGCTGACATGAATGGATGGGCCTCACAATTTCCATCAGAAGTATGACTACTAACCATTAACATAACTCTTTTCATCTAATTCCATACTACTGCAGTAAAAGCTTTTGTTGACTTAAGTTGTTCTGACATAACCTGCTTTGACTTAATTGTAATCATAGTCTTCATTACAGGTAGCCTTTGTAACACTGAATATCAGTAATGTTGTGCAATGTTTTTGACTTAAGGTCAATGCACTAACTAATTCCATTGCCTTGAGGAGCCATATAATTGTTAGGTGCAGCAGTGAAAGATTGGATATAAATAACATGCTCTAATATTTGCAATCATTCTGTGAATATTATAATTAGGATAAGCAATTACAGGTTGCTAGCTTGCAACAGCGCGATACATTGTCCCTTTTCCATGGAAGAAACGTTTGATAAGATTTTTATTTCATGTTATTCGTGGTTTTGATGCTACAATCATATATATGTAACATGTACTTACGCATTGAGGTTGACATGGGTTCTAACAAGTTGTTGGTTTATCTTTTGATTTGTAGAGATCTGTTTCATCATCCCCAGCACCAAATTGGCTTAACTCTCCTGGTAGCTCGTCCGGTCTCATTGTCAAGCGAACAATCAGGGTGGATATTCCAGTTGACAAATACCCAAACGTATGAATCTTAATTCCCTTGTTGAGACCCTAAATTATCTTGTCAAAGTATAAACTATAATGTGGTAATTTGCAGTACAATTTTGTCGGTCGCCTCTTGGGTCCTAGAGGAAACTCCCTCAAACGAGTTGAAGCGAGTACTGATTGTCGTGTTCTAATAAGGGGTAGAGGCAGCATTAAAGATCCGATTAAGGTAGTTACTTTTTTCATTTGTTCACTTTAATAATAATACCTTAACTCCAACTGTATCTTCATTCTATAGCCTTATTTGTTGCAGGAGGAAATGATGAGAGGGAAACCTGGTTATGAGCACCTCAATGAACCACTCCACATCTTAGTCGAGGCAGAATTACCCATTGAAATAGTGGACGCACGTCTCATGCAAGCCCGTGAAATACTCGACGATCTACTTACTCCCGTGGTTTGTTCTTTGCTCTTTAAAGATCCTAAAATACATGTAGTATTTGTCCCTATAACCGTACTTATTTTATGTTTTGTTTTAGGAGGAAACCCATGATCTCTACAAGAAACAACAACTACGGGAATTGGCGCTTCTCAATGGTAGTCTTCGAGAAGAAGGATCTCCAATGTCTGGTTCCATCTCACCTTACAATAGCCTCGGCATGAAGAGAGCTAAGACAAGGGGCTAAAAAACACGTCTCAATTCATATTTTTCCTTGCCTCTCTCACCTTTCCAAGAAGGTATATATGCACCGTAACAGCTTCCTTCAGACAAGAAGGATTTGGAGATTCTGTCTCCATCCCATTCCTCCTCTTCCTCGGGCTACCGGTAGTCTCTAATCCCTGGAATAAAAAAAAAACACCATCGTATATGAATCTGTGTCTATCTTATTTATCATGTCCCGGAGAGAGTTCAGACGACAGAACTAGGGGCAATACAAAGGGATGAGTCTCTGTCGCTGTCTCTGTCTCTGTCGCTGTCTCTGTCCGAGACTATTTTTGGCTTGCTTGCTTTTTTTTTTTTTTTTGGTTCAGTGGAGACTACTAATAAGCTTTGTTGCGCTGTGTTGCTTAAAGCCAGTTTTTGGGTAAAACATCATGGTTTTGTGTTTGGTATGAATTATTCTGTTTGCGTTAACATAAACATTAACTAATATCTTTTGAGTTTTGATACTACTACATTCTGCAAACACAAAACATATATATAGACTTAGAAACTCATAACATTCAAGCCTTCTCATTGTTGTCTTCTTCGTCTTCATTCTCATCTATCCCAACCCACTGCGTAAATGCAAACAGAAACTCTTTGAAGTTCACCATTCCGTTCTTGTCCCAGTCCATTTCCTCTGCAAAAATAGGAATCAAAATCAATATTCTTGGCTCATTGAAGGAGAAAGCTTGAGAAGAAGAGGGAGGGAGTTAAAGAGTCAACCAAATCTCTTCATTGCAATCCGCCCGGAGGATCGTTCTCCAGATTCATCAATGGCTCGGACCATCTCCTCGCGGCTAACGTACCCATCCTTGTTCTCGTCCAGGAACACAAATGTGTCCACAAGCGTCTCGAATGTCGGTTCCAGCTTCGGCATTCCCATTGTCCATTTCTATTCATCATACAATAAAATCTCAGAAACCATGAACAACAGATAAACCGATCAATCTAAACCGAGCATAGAAGATCTATGATAATACATCTGCGGTTACCTTTTGGAGAGTGGATGAATCGTCTTTAAGAAGATAGACGAGGCACAGAAGAACAATGAACTCTGTAAATGTAATTCCCATATCCTCGTTAATATCACAAGCCTTGAACAAATCATTTATCTCTTCTTCATCGAACGAGATCTCTAGCTTCTTGATACAATTCTTTAGCTCTGTGTGATCGATAGACCCGTTTGAATCCTCATCTGCCCAAAACCAACCAAGTAAACAACCATCAAATCATGAGATACCCGCAATTTAGAATCTGCCACGTATGCACTCACCAAATTCTTGGAAAATGGCTTTGCAGTTTCGAAGACCATCATCGATCTTTGGGAACTTGAGAACAATGCTGTTGAAAGATTTCATTGTGGTGCCTCTCGATGCCCTGCGTTGCACGGCTTCTATGATCTTAGCCTCCAACTTTGTCTCTGGAACCCATTCTTTTTGCAGAGTTTCAGATTTCGTCACTGCACCTCCCATGTCTCTGTTAATTTGTCTGTGCTCGGAGATCAGATCGTAGATTCACCCCGAGACAAAAATCTAGTTTCTTGTAAGACAAGGCAGCTTAACGTCTTGGTTGTCCAAAATATACGAACGTTGTCTGATTCCAAGACTATCAAAACCAGATCTAGATTCAATATATGAGGGTAAAATAAAAACTAAATCGAGACATAATAGATAAAGGACACAGTATATAAATGTCACAAGAATCAGGACGAAAGCAAACAAAAAAGTAAAAGAAGAGAAGAAGAACCTGTTTTAGTTTCTTGTTTGTCTCGAGATCAAAAGTCAAAACACAATCACACAGATCTGTTTATTGTTATAATTTTTAACCAGAGAAAAAAATATATATTTGATGTTTGAGAAGAAGAAAGATTTTGTAATGGCGTGAAGAATGCTAAAGCTTCCACGTAATTGCGCATCTTTACAAAAAACGCTAATCCATTTGTCATCTATTTATTATTTTAACACAAACTCTCCATCTTCATTTGACTTTTCTCTATTTTACTACTTCCTTTAATTTGTTTCTAAAAGTTTACTTTTCTAGATTTTTTTCCTTGTTTCTTAAATATTGGATTTTATGTTTTCTATGTAATTTTTGTAATTAATATTGTTAAATTTTAGGCATCTAAGTCATTTAAAAAATTACAAAAAAAAATAATATGGCAAATTAAAAAAATATATATATATATATGTTTTAAAATTCTTCCGAATTAATAATGTTATTATAATACTTACGGTTATATCTTGTTATTCTTTAGTTTGGATTGACTTCATGCTTTTGATAGAGAAAAACAAATTTGTATTTTGAATTTAACATTAATATATATGAAATTTGATAATATTTTTTTTTTAATTTATTTGTTGTTTCTTTTTCTTTAATATATAAAGGGTTTGATAAAAAAAAAAAAACTTTTTGCCAAAACGCTTGCGGAAAAGAGCTTTTGAAATTCAGCAATTTCGAGCGGTTTAGAATGATTTCCGAACGGTTTGAAGTTATTTCTATGATTGGTTTTAAACAAGTCTGTGCCTACATGGAAATAATATAAACTTTCGCCTATGTTTATTTTTTTTGTAAGTTTGCATTATCTATATATAAATTTCTGTATATATAACAACTACAACCATAAGCTATGAGTCTACGTTCATTTTTTAATATTGAAAGTAACTTTCTAATTTTTAATATTGCCTACGTTCATTTTTTAATATTGAAAGTGACTTTCTAATTTTGGGTAACATAATTTATGAGTCTTTTAAATTATAATCTAGTTAAATTTTTTAAATTGAATTAAACATTAAAACAAAGAAAATATTAGAGTAACTAAATTCTTTACTTTGTTCTAAATCACCAATTTAAATTATTTTGATCTAATTTTTTTATAGTGACTATACATCTATCAATCTGTTATAATTACTCAAATAACTTAAATAATCAAGAAAAAATGATCAAAAATTTGCAAAAAATTAAGAAAAAGATGAGCAAAACATAAGTAATATATTTTAAAGAACTGACTAATAAATCGACCACCTAATCAAGTTATAAGATTCTTAGTTATGATTTATGTTGTTGATTCATGTTTTTTAGATTAGATTAATAAAGCTTAAGCATATTGTTAAAAAAATAAATACTTTGTTGATAAATTGTCTTAAATAGCCCTAAATCAAGTTTTTGGGACAAAAATAGCACTCAAAAGTTTAATGGACAAAAATAGCACCTTATTTTTTATTTTTTAAATAAATACAAAAAATCACAAATTCATCTTTATATTTTCGCGCCAAAAACAAATCCAGTCAAAAAAAATTTCCGACAAAATTTCCCGCTCCCGGAAAAAAAAAAGATGTCGTCAAAATATTCCCGCCAAAAAAATTTTCGTCCGACTTTTCCCGCCAAAAAAAAATCTAAGAAATTCAGCAAGGATCCACGAAATTTAGGAAAGGTTTCACGAATGAATTACGTGGAATCCTTCCTGAATTTCGTTGAATCTTTCCTGAATTTTGTGCAATCATTTAAGGAATTCTTTCCTGAAATTCAAAGAATCTTTCCTAAATTTCGTGGATTTTTTTGGCGGGAAAATTTTGACGGAATTTTTTTTCGCGGGGAAATGGTGAAAAAAAAATTTTGGCGGGAAAATATTTTTACTTTGCGGAAATTTTTTGGCCGGAAAAATAAATTTTGGCGGGAAATTTTCAAATTTATTTATTTATTTATTTTAATTAAACTAATTATTCATATTTAATAATTAATTAAAGTTTATAGTGCTTTTTTGTGAACTTTTCAAATGTCGTGCTATTTTTGGAAGAAAAACTTATTTTAGTGCTATTTTTGTCAATCTCCCAATTTTGTTTATTGGTGTAGTTTTTTTTTTACAAAACGATGATATTTTTAAACTTTGATTTTTTTTATATATTCGTCTGATCTCCATATATATTGGTATTGGTCTTGTTTTAAACGTTAGCAACTGCAACCGTCCATCAACACAGTGTTAACGGGAAAACCAATCATGTCGTAAGTATGTTGAAATGAGAAGGATGAGCTATGATCGTAAACGTCGCCTCTTTATATAGCATAATGGAAAACCGAATACTGTGTACAATACCTGGTTGATTTGGGTTTTACACTCAACCACATTAAATAAACAATTGAGCGAATAGTTTCTAGGGCTCAAAATGGATATATATATATAACTTGGTCTAAATTTGTCAATCTATGTCTAAATCGTTATAATAATCCTCTTTATACAAAGTCAACTTTAGAGTAACGTAGGTACGATGATATTATCGTCTCGAAATTTAATAGGGTTTCTAAAAATAACTAGATATTTGGGCTTCTTAATTAGTTACGAAACAAACATAAACTATTGAAGGGTTATTGTATATTTTGGTTGTTTAATTATTTTGGCGTTTTTGAAACAACCACCGTTTAAAAATTTGTAAGACATTAATTTCGCCATAAACTCTTTTTCTTATGTATTTCTTCTTTGAAAAGGTTTCAAACTCATGTAACAACAATTTCATGGAGCTGATATTATTATTCTTCCTTCTTATGGCATTATTGGTATCTATCTCCTCTTCAAGTTCCATATCGGGTATGTCTTTTTGTTGTCTTCCTTCTCCACCCTCCATAATGAATTTGTTTCTAATGGGTCGTCGCTTTCTGTAGATAGTGTGTTCGAATCACAAACCTCGGTTAGTGGAAGGAACCTCCTTCATGCCAAGAAAAGTAATAGCATCATCCTTTTAATTTGTTAGTCAGATTTGTTAATTTACTTCTGCTTTTCATTTTATGTTTTCGTCAATGGGTGAATATAGAACAATTAATGTACATATATATGATGTATGTTATGTATTCCACGTAGACTCATAACAAAACAAATTGACAAAACAATTTTTTTGAGCTATTAACCAAAAACAAAATCAAACAAATAGTTTAGTCCAATCTTGATTTCAAGGACTATTATTTTGTATCCGTACGGTTGTCAGAGTTTTTGAAGGAAAACTTCAAATTCTTTAATTTGTCCTATTTATTGAAGTTCTTAATTTAATTTGGTCATATATATAGCTTGGCCTGGTGATGATTATGACGTAACGTAGGAACATCGTACTCTTACATGAATTTTGGGCCCTGTCTATAAGCTAGCAGGGGCGGACCCACATGGTAATTAGGGGGTCAGCTGCACCGGTTAAATTTTGAAATTCTTTAATGATCCTTAACAAAATTATTGAATGCACCCCCTAAAAGTTTTTGTTTGCACCCGTTAAAATTTGTCTCACCTTTGGTTTCCATTTTTTAATGGCAATTACTTAATGCTATGAGAGAGAAATGCTCATATGAGAAAATTTCATTTATATCCGAGAGTAATTACGAGATAACTTTTGTTAAGACTAATGACAAAAAAATCTCAATTAAATAGTATAACAAATAACCAATTAACAACTATCTATTTTAAATATGAAGAATCATTTATTCATATCATTCATAAATATTTTCACCAAAAATATCATTCATAAATATATTTGGTTTTACCTTTTTGATAGTTTAGGATATTGTTGTCTATTGAAAATACAGTAGCTTTGGCAAAAGTGGATATATGATGCAATTATTGTTTTACTTAGAGAAAACAATGCTGATTAACATGAAGTGAAAAGAATTTTTAGCTAACTTTTCTTTTGCTGCAAAAAGTATTAATAAAAATGAAAAAGAAGAATAGAACTTCTATAAATTTTACTTTTCTTTCATCTATTTTTCTACCTTTTTTTTTTAATTTTGTACTTCATCGTTTATTTCAATATTTATTATCTTTTATGTTTCTGAAATATTTGTATATTTTTTTGTCATCGAAATATTTGTATATTTTTTATTTAATATATATTTATTTTAAATATATATTTTGACCCGGATAAAAATATTTCCTGGGTCCGCCACTGTAAGCTAGATATGTTTAATCTGTAGACTTCGGTTATGTTTTGGATTTTTCAGCTTTGGTTTCAGTTAAAAAAAATCAAATTGTATCATTAGTTAGTCTTCTTAATTAAGAAAAAAATGTATATATATTTTTTGTTTCGGGGTAGATTTGGATTACCAGATGAAGAAAAATGAATCAATGTCAACCAACCATCATACAATTCGGTTTGGTTCACAGATAGGTTATTTGGTTCGGTTTCAAATCTGACCGGATCAGTTATATCAAGTTTGTGTAAATATAAGCGGTGTGACACTTGACTCTTGTCTTTGTTTGCTTGGAAACAGAATGTGAAGTGAACTTTGAGTATATGGACTACAAGTCCTTGACAAAGCGGTGCAAAGGTCCAGCATTTCCAGCCAAAGAATGTTGCTCTGCGTTTAAAGAGTTTGCATGTCCTTACGTGAGTCAGATCAACGACATGAATAGTGATTGTGCACAAACAATGTTCAGCTACATGAATATTTACGGAAACTACCCTCCTGGCCTTTTCGCTAACGAGTGCAGAGAAAGGAAAGATGGAATTGTTTGCCCTTTACCACCTCTCTATTCTCCTCACCTAAATGCCTCAACCGCTGATTCGACCCCTCCTCGTCTCATCTCGCTGCTGATCTCTGCTGCGACCGCTGTTTTGGCTTTATTAGTGTTGACTTGATCAATCGAAGGAAATTGAAAGAGCTAAAGAGTGATTGCGTTTTGATACCATATTAGCTAACAAACTAGATAGAATTATCAAATTGTTCTGTTACTGACCAAGTGTAAAGAAGAAGCGAGATTTATCTTTGATTAATTTTATTACCAGTGGCAAAACTTATAGCCGAAATGTTAACAAGAAAAGCCAAAAGCCAAAAGCCAAAACAAAACTCAGTTTACATCAAAAATCAAAGCTCATGTGGGTACAACAGTATCTGGCTCTGGTAACAATTGAGACATGAGCAACAAAACTACTGTTGCCAGCAATACTAACTGTATAAGAAAGCATGAAGTGATCTTGCATGCTCTCTTCTTGATGGTTCCGGTGATTTCTATGCACTCGTTTTGCAGGTCTTGAGCTCTGTTTGTTAAATTTGCAGCCTTCGTTTGTACTCTTCCTAGCTTGTTCAGTGTCTCATGGTTTTGCTCTTCTGCCAACGACTCTTGTTCATCAATTAACTTCATCTGACTGTCTAAGTTATCGATAGATCTTGTATATATCAGATATTCAATCTCAGCCTCAATCTTCTGCCGAAAGATATCTTCAACTGCGGTCTCTGTTCCTCCCCACGAGTGTTTGTTTTGGTTCGTGGTGGATTCAAGCTCACGGATGTGTGATTCTTTCACCTCAAGCATGGACCTTGTTTCTTCTAGCATGTTCTCCAGTTGTTCAACATTGTTTACCAGGGCTACAATCTCCGAGTGAGGTGAACTTGCTTCGCTGACTTGTTCATGATGTTGTGGCATTGGTTCGTTCCCGATCTCCTGGAATTGCTGAACCTCTGCAAATGGAATTGCATAAAGAGTCACATTAAACATGATAATCATTGTTCATGTGATGTTATTAGTTGATTCCAACATGAGAATGCAGGCTTATAACAAAAAATAGGTATGGAACAGCAGTAAAAATAATGCAAGTTTAGATATAATCCACAACAAAAAAATTCAGAATGGCTACCTTTTTCAAGAGCATCTTGCAAGGCCAAGAAACCGTCGATGGCCTCTGTTAATGGATCAAGTTCCTCTGAGTAAAGATTGTTCGTGTTTATCGACTCTCCTCCTTCTCCTCCCGCATCATCTTTTCTCATTGACGTTTCCCCATTTTCTCCATTGTAGTCCATCATTTTTCCACTCTGCTTTCTTGAGTCAGATTCCAAGCTGGAATAAGAGTTTTCCTTGTCGATATCGACACTTTCTCCTCTCTGTTTCTTACTATTCTCTACACAAATTTTTCCTCCCTGACCTGAACTAATCATTGGCTTCTCATACCTAATAACCTTGGGAGCTCTTGCAGCCGTGGAGGACTTACTACTCCGATCATCATCTATCTCTAAATCCATACCAGCTGAAAAACCAATCCCTGCGACAAACCTAGAATCATAACCAGTACTCCCAAGTATATCAAAACCATCACCGGTACTTTTCAACATATTCACAGACCCAACAGATCCCTGACTCTCTTGTTCGACTTCCGGTGACTGAAACTGCATTTGTTTACCATGTGAATGACCAACAGCCGACAACACTCTCTTCAGAGCTTTACTATTCTCAATATTGGCAGACGTGTCCTTAACAAGATCTCTCCTAATCCTCCTCCATTTTCTCAAGCCTTGTCCTTTCAAAACCGGAGTGTAAGAACCACCACCACCTGGTGAATCAAAATTCATCGGTTTACCGATCTCAACAGATTTAGAAGTGGAAACCAGTTTGACACTCTCATCAGAGCAAGACCCGTTATCCAAACTCCTACCATCATCAGCAACGTTGCTGGCACTTTGTTGAATCATACCATTATCATCAACAGACTCAAGCGCAGAGCTTTCACTCTCTAAATCCATCTTCCCCCAAATTCACAATCTTCCAAAATCACATCGATTTCAGAAAATCAATAACCCAAAACCCGAAATGAAATTCAATCATACGGAATCAAAAAGTCAACTCAACAAGTTACAAATTCATTCACGGTTAAATACAAATATAAAGGTCTAAAATTTCCTACCATGCCACCATCTATCGGATCAAGAAGAGAAGAAATGATTCCAAAAATGAAAATCCAGCTCAATGGAAGAACACAGATTTCGAATTGAATCGCAGAATTTTGGTGTTTTGGAGAAAGGGTACAGCAGAGAGATGAAAAAGGAGGGTGTAAAGTGAAAACCCTAATCCGATGATCGGATTCGCAGATCTATAATTCTCTCCTTCTTTGTGGCAAAAAGTTTATTCCTTTTTTCCTCACGATCATTTTTTGTTCCATTTTTAAATTACGGTTATTTATTTTATTTAGCATAGACGTGTGGGTGGTTGGAATATAACACGTGGCGAAATCGCCTGCCTTCTCAGCGCAAACTTAGTCATTTTTGACCGTCAGATTCGACACCTCATAAAATATACCGTTGACATTCGTACATACTATATCAGTGGTATTACAATTTCAGAAATTGTTGAACTAACCTAAAACATGGGGGGACACTGGAGAATAAACAGATAGAATTACAAAGGGTACATACAACCATAAAACACCAAAAGTCACAATCTTACATCTGAGAGGATTGAGATTAGCACAAACCATATTGGGCTACTACACACTCATTACACAGATTGAAGAAACACAAAAAAAAAAAAAAAAAAAAAAGAGAATCAGAAAGGCTTCTCGTACTCTCTAGCCGGAGGTTGGTGGTCCCAAGATTGCAAGAATGCTGCACAATTGCAAAGAAATAATGAAGCCAGCTCTTTAAGAAGCTAATAGAAAAAAAGAAAGATACTAGGGTTTGATATGGCCTTACTCAATGGTATTTCTCCCAGTGACATGAAGATCGAGTCATCGTCTGTATTATTTGGTACTTGGTCATTTCCAATAGCTCCCTGTGACGTTTTCGGTAAGTTAGTAACAAAAACCAATTCTCATATGACCCAACACTTGACAAGTAGAGTTAAGTACCTCTCTGTCTTGAAGGCTAACTGCGTTGTTATTCTGTGGAACACTATTGGTCTCCTGGTTTATTGGAGGAATGTTTTCAAAGGAATCAAGAAACTCTACCATCATGAGTCCTTCATTGTAGTCTGGGACGTCATCGATGCCCATATATGGAGCAGCTTCTTGCCTGTTATATATGTCAAAAACCCATTAACCAAAATGTAAAAGGTGTGTGTATATAAGTGTAAAGCAGGACTTAGCCGTACTTTCTTCCCGGATCATTGCTGGACTTTACCACTTCAGGGGAATCATCATCCAAATCAATCACTTCTATCTCTTTACCATTGCTCATCCGAGTACTCGTACCAAACTCAAGAGACTTACTAGAACTGCTGATTGAGAGATCAAAATCAACAGCTTGACGAGATTCCTTTTTGCCATCATTCACATCCGACGCTCCCCCTAGATTTAGGTCACAGATCTTAAACGAAGCAGGAAACAGCTGATGTTCTTCAGCATACCCAGGACCTGTTTTGCCAGTGCGTGTCCTATTGTGTGTAGAGTTATTAACCAGACTTTCATGGCTGACCCTTCTTCCAGTAGCACCATCAATCAGTCTTTTGTTGAACGAGCTTGTCTTTTCTTCTTCTTCTGGATTGCGTTGCGTTTTGCTTGTCTTAAATATGTTGAAGCGTTCATTGGCTTCAGGGACTGGCAAAGGCACCCAATCTCTCTGTCTTTTTGCTTTCTCCTCCAAGTCACTGCCGCCTTCACCAACCCGTTTCTCACCTACTTTCCCCACCGAATGTGATCTGTGCAGATTAGGCAATTCTAATCCTGAATCTTTCTCACTGTTATCCCTGAGAATGCTACTAGGGAAAGAATTAGACCTATGACATTTACTGTTCTCATCATATTGAACAAGAGCCAAATCTTCAACTTGGTCATTGAAATTTTCATCACCAGTACTATCAGCCTTTCCAGATGATTGGCCTCGAGTCTCACATCGATGTTCAGTTTGATCTTCTTCTAGAAGTCCAGAATTATGAGAAATATCCTTGATAGTTTGACTCAAATAAAGCTTTGGGCCTTTTGCAGTCAGAGAAGAGCGTGTTCTCGTAGGCACCTTCTCAAATTTACACAGCGTTGCCAAATCAATACCACTCTTGGTGAATGATTCATCAGCCCCACACTGTTGATCAATAGATGCATCTTCAGAACGTTGATGGATAGATCCATCTTCGATAGCAGACTGGTTCTCATTCTCTCCACCATTACCACCAGACCTACCTTTCATCTCTCCTGATCCAGCACTCAAACTAGAAGAGCCTTCTGATACTTTTGAGATTTCACAATCGTGTACTATTTCTTTCCCGGCACTCGAGGAACCTGTCTTAGACTGTGCCTCATCTTGGAGATTGTACTTTTCCAACACAGACTCGGAATCACCAGCTCCTTCACACTTTCTCAAAAATTCACCGGAGGCTGACCGCTGAACCGAGCTAGCAATATCTTCAGCAAGCGGCTGCTCTTCTTGATGCCCAGACACAGAGTCGTCACCAGTCTCAGTCTCAAAAGCTTTAGTTCTCTCTGACCAAGATCCGCTCCTCCCGAAATCCGAGTCATAACGGTTGGATCTCCTTCCTTTCAAGCTATTCCTGGAGCCAGCTGAGCTATAGCCATCAATATACCTCCTCTTATCTGCGGCTGGAGCTGAAACATCCATTCGAGCTGCTTCTTGTGACCTGGAACTCTGAAACTCTCCAGCTTGCTTCCTAAAATTAGCATTCTGCCATTTACTGGAAAGCACAGTTGGTGGTAGAACACCCTGAGAAACCAAGTACTCTGTTGCTAGACGACCAGCCTCCATGAAAACGTCACCACCACCGCCACTGCTTCTACGCTGCACCGGTGGAGGAGGCAGAGGCGGAGGCAGCTGATTGTGGTATGATTTAGAGCGTCCCCTTCCACGTCCATATCCACGGTTAAAGCCACGGTGTTGGTGTTCATAGAACCCATGTCCTCTCATAGGACGCTCAGGGGAAATTCTAGAACCAGACATCCCCATTCCAATTGAACCAGATCTGTAACCATTCCCAACATTGCGTTGCCTAGCATGCATCTTTGTCCCTAAATATACAAAAACCCTAATAACAGCTCTGATTTCAAGGAAGTCACAATAGTAGTGAAACCATTTGTCTCAAAAGAAAGTTATTTCAGAAAAAATAACAACTTTGAGGTTTTTGCAGCAGCTCAAATAAGTTTCACCAGACAGAAACTAAGAACACAACAGCTTCAGCTTGAACTTGTTCTTTTCGGACCAACTCTTGTTCAGTCACAACGAGACATAGAGAAAATCAAACAAAACGAAGGATCTCGAGTTCCAGATTTCGGTGAAGATCTAACCTTCTCTCTTACCGAATCCGACGATCATTCGATTCCCTTGTCCGATTTCGAAGAAACATCATCTGATCTGATGGGAGATTTTAATGGTCATTTTCACTTCAGTTCTTCTTCATCAAATAAGAACCCTAGAATTCCCCCACAAACCCACAGTCAAATGTTACGTCAACAGAAATCAAATCGAGGTAAAATATTCCGATCTATGGTATCTCCGATGAAGAACACGAACAAGTGTGTATTAATCAGTCTCCAGATTTCAGCGGCGAAAATCTCGATCGCTGCTGATTGGGATTTTGGGGTTTTCGCATTTTTATTTGCGTCAAGTTTTTTCTACCATATATTTTAGCCCAAAGACTGGAAAGCATGAAAACGCCACGTCAGCTTCATTGGTAAACTAGCACTAAGTTCATTTCCACCTCACGCGTCTTCCGCCGCGCCTGAGTTACACTCTCCTTCTTGTACTTATGTCATGTCCAAATTATGTTATGGTTATGAGATTACAATTTTTTTTTTAAATGGCATGTTCGAACTGTTTTATTTGAAGATACAAAGGGCGAAAATATATATATATATATTCGAAGATACAAAGTGAGATGGTGCAACCAGAGGAGAGCTATCATCCTCGCTTACAATGCAAAACCATACGGAAGCTAAAGAAACCAAAAATCTAATGTACAACCAAATACATGTAATACCAATCAAGAAATTCTTTGTGCAACTTCTTATCCAGTAATTCAAAGTTATGATTGCTAGAACTTAGAATATAAAGAACAACACTTCTTTATTAGATTTAGAAACTCTCACAAAATTAAATCTCTTCTCTCTAAATCTCATGGAACATCCTTCCATTGACCCTTGTATTATATAGAACTTGGACATCTCCCAAGTCTATTAGGATTAGGTCAAACAGAAACTCTAACTAGATACTTTATCATTATCTAAAACATATTTGTGAATATCCTTACTTATCTCTATAAGCTTCTTCTTCTAAGAGATAACTTCTTCTTTTAAGTCTTGAATTATCCAACAGTAATATTATCATAAACAATCTAAATATTTACGACGAAAAAAATAAAATAAAAATCGCAAATCATCGTTTTGTCGTTATCATCTTTAAACGTTAGATGGAAATTTAATGGTACGAAGCCTAAAATATTTTGTTTGGTTTTCCAAAAATATTGATTTTTAAAAGTCACCTATTGTTAGTTTACTAATTCTTTACAAAATTAAATTATTTTCATATTTATCTTTATAATAGAATATAAATTTTGAAAGATATTTGGTACATTCCATTTGAACTTTCATTATTGTCCATATTTTAGCTCCACGACTTGTTGACTGAAACAAAAACTAAAAATCCACGACATGAACTGAAATGATAAAATGTGGATATTCATGTTCTACAAATTGTCGGCTTTTACAGTTTAGTCTCTCACAAAATCAGAAATATTGGAACATTATCTAAAAATTCATAAACAAGATATGTCTCACCAAAAAAAATTCATAAACAAGATATGTAGGTAACAAACTGGCTAGAGTTTCTAATTTCTATATATGAACAAGAACTGAACTAAGCTACTGCTAGTTCGTTTTTTAAACTAGCGAAACCAAGTTTACTGGCCAAAATGATAGAAATGTTATTTTTCTGTGGTTGGAATATTTTTGACAAATTTATTTCCTTTTAACTGATTATTGTAACTTAATCACTTATATACTAAATATAGTTTGCAATTTAGATTTGTTGTTCCATGTTTTTCTAACAACTAGCTCTAGCTAGTAAAGCCAACAACAACCCGAGTGGTGTTTTAATTATTCTATATCATTCCGTAGAAATAGTACTATAGACTATGCTCGTTTGATCTAATAAGTAAATGGTAGAAACATCAATTTGCCAGTTTAATATTCAGCTCTTGGTAATAGTTAAAGAAAGGCTCATGTCATGCATGGTATTACTGATGGACATGCACTGATTAGACTAAATGAAGGATATAGCTTACGATATACAAAAGAAGACTAAACACAAATAAATTGTATCTCTCTCTAAGAGACAAAAGAAGATAAAATACAAGTACTTTTTCTATATTAAAAATAATAATAAAAAAGGCTAAACAAAAATCGGTATGTGGAGAACAGTAATCGTCGTCACGATCGGAGTTAAAATTTAACTATGTGATCTAAAAGACTCCAAAAAATAGGCCATTATCCACAATCCTCTATTTTCATCTCATCTTCACTTAAAATTATATATATAAAAAACGCTGATTATTCTTTATAAAAAAAAACACTGATTATATTTAGATATTTTTTAGAAACGTACACGAATATTTTAGATTTATAGAAAAGCACGCAAACAATGTTAAGTTCAGTTTAACACTCAAAGCTTCACATTTTTTATACACAATTAACTTAACAAATGTTTATTTAATTAGATATCTTTTGTTATTGTTGTTAGTAGTTAATAATGTTTCCAATATGTTAATGCATGTTAAGCCGACGGTGTAAAACACAAGAACTATGAGTCTATGACAAGTTTGAGTACTAAAACCGAACTAAATGTTTTATAGGTGTCTGTTTAGAAAACAAAAAGAATAGTGTATATGTCTAAAAATAGTTAAACTGTTGGTGGTTTTTTTGGGAATTAATTAATTACACATTGTAGAAAAGAATTTGAACTTTTTCGTTTGTTAGATAATTAAGGAGAAAATTTATCAACCAAGCTGTGTAAATCTCTTGTAGTTTTTTTTATACATCTTCATTGTGTTTAGGGTAAAAGATAACCAAGAACGAGAGAAGAAAGCAAGAGATTTCTACTACAGAAGATTTATTGTATTCCTTTTGATCATTTTGTGTGATCAACCCATAAGAACAGAGAGCAGAGATAGGAAGAGGAACAGAGAAATGTCCCATGTTTCGATCTCTCTTACTGTCTAAACGGCGAAAAATAAAATCTGATCGGTGTCATTTACTCCATGAATATTAATTAATCAGGTAATAATCACTCTTTTATCTCCATTATTACAAGTTTTCACTCTTTTATCTCCATCGTTGTAGAGTTACGTTGTGTTTTTGGATGCGAGACGCATAATCTCACCTTTTACTTGAAACTTATTACAAAAGGCTACTGTTCTGTTTCCATTTTTAATTAATTTTAAGTGTTTTTATGGTACATAATGTCATGTATCACCTGATCTCATTTCAGGTTGAGCCCAAGTTAAAGCTGAATCTTGGGTTTGTAATGGCTGGTTTTGATAATGAAGCTGGTGTAATGGGAGAATGGTTTGACTGTAGTATTAACCACAGGAAGAGATCAAAAGCGGAACTTGGTAGAGACTTTTCTTTAGAATACATCAAGAAAGAGGATTCTTTGCATACCAGCTTTCAAGAAACACCGAGTTGTTCACGAGGAGCTCTTCGTGAAAGGATTGCTGCGAGATCTGGGTTTATTGCACCAAGGTTAAACACTGAAGATATTCTTCAGTCGACATATTTAACCATCTCTTCTCCTGGTCTTAGTCCTGCAACTCTGTTAGAGTCTCCTGTTTTCCTCTCAAACCCTTCGGTAACTTTTTCTTTTCAACATTTCATTATCGTGTCTCTCTTTCGTGGATCCGTGTCTGAAATCTCTTATCACTTGTAAGCTCAGCTATCTCCGACAACCGGGAAGCTCTCATCACTACCTTCTGATAAGGCTAAAGAAGAGTTATTTGACGGCATTACCACATCCTTAGCCTTCCAATCCATTTCAGGAAGTAGCCTTGATCCTACAAACATCGCTTTAGAAACCGATGATTCCCAAGACTATGAGGAAAGACAGCTCGGCGGTTTAGGAGACTCGATTGCTAGTGGTGCACCTGCAGATGATGGATACAACTGGAGAAAATATGGACAGAAGCTAGTTAAAGGAAGTGAGTATCCGCGGAGCTATTACAAGTGCACGCACCCGAATTGTGAGGTCAAGAAGAAGGTTGAACGGTCTCGGGAAGGTCATATTATAGAGATCATATACACAGGAGCTCATAATCACCCCAAACCTCCACCTAATCGCCGCTCAGGGATTGGATCATCCGGTACAGGCCAAGACATGCAAATAGATGGAACAGAACAAGAAGGTTATCCTGGAACCAATGAGAACATAGAATGGACATCACCTGTATCTGCAGAGCTGGAATACGGAAGCCATTCTGGATCAATGCAGGTTCAAAGCGGGACTCAGTTCGGATATGGTGATGCAGCAGCTAATACCTTATTTAGAGATGAAGATGAAGATGATCGCACGTCCCACATGAGTGTTTCCCTGACTTACGACGGAGAAGTAGATGAATCCGAATCAAAGAGAAGGTGAGAAAAGTTGCCCTAAACAACCATTAAAATACTTAGAAAGACAAGACCTTCTGACTTCTGATGCCATTCACATATCAGGAAACTCGAAGCTTATGCAACAGAAGTGAGTGGAACAACCCGAGCTAGCCGTGAGCCAAGAGTCGTGGTGCAGACCACAAGTGACATTGACATCCTCGATGATGGTTATCGCTGGCGCAAGTATGGGCAAAAAGTCGTCAAAGGAAACCCGAATCCAAGGTTCTTGTATTCAAATACTCTGTTCTGCTGCTCTTTCTTTGTTGCAGCTTTTGTCCATGAATTTCATCACAATCTGTTTTCTATGATATGTATCAGGAGTTACTACAAATGCACAGCTAATGGATGTACCGTAACAAAGCATGTAGAGAGAGCCTCTGATGACTTCAAGAGCGTACTAACGAGTTATATAGGCAAGCACACCCACGTTGTGCCAGCAGCACGCAACAGCAGCCATATCGGTTCAGGCAGTTCAGGGACTCTCCAAGGTGGTTTAGCGACTCAGACCCATAACCACAATGTGCACTATCCAGTGCCACACAGTAGATCTGAGGGACTGGCCACAGCCAACTCATCACTATTTGACTTCCAGTCACACCTGAGGCCTCCTACAGGTTTCTCCGCTTACATAGGCCAATCTGAGCTTTCTGATCTTTCAATGCCTGGTCTAACTATTGGGCAAGAGAAGCTTACCAGCCTGCAGGCGCCAGACATTGGTGATCCAGCTGGCCTAATGTTGCACTTAGCAGCAGAGCCAAAGGTTGAAGCAGTGTCTTTACAGGGACTTGATTTGTCACCGAGCTCATTGATATACAGAGAGATAATGAGTAGATTACCACAGATATGAAACAAATCTCTTTGTTCACTGATTGTTCTAATTTTTGAATAAATGGTTCTGAAATTTGAGGGAAGGTAAAAGCTGAATTGTTTTTAAAGTCTTGTCGAAAAATTTAGTTAGGCCTAAACTTAGCTTCTGAGTTCTGTCTAAACAAAGCTTAAGCAGAAGAACTTCTTTAGTTGTTTGGTTCCGAAAAGGAAATGCCTTAAAGAGTATTAAATTTTCACTTAGGGACCAGACCACAAAAAAGAAAAAAAAGGGTTTTACACTGAAACTAATCTTTACATGAACACATTCCTACCGCCGCCTCTTCGGCTGTGTTTGTCGTATGCAGTGTTGAATTTGTCAACCACCTCGTTCATGTTGCTGCAGTTTGGAAAACAAAAAGTAAGAGATCAAATATACAAAGGATTCTTTCAAGATTGGTCAAGGTATAGCACAAGATTAGTTTTTTTTTTCAAAAAAGGTTTATATTCCCTTAGTTCCTACGTCTCACTATCTTAATTATAACAAGGATGGTTGAGCAAGGTCCTAGATTTAGTTCTTAACCTAAATAACACAAACTATCTCAGTGTCTACCTAAACCAAGTACTTGTGATCTTATCTGTCTTGGTATCGTAAAACATTACATTGTATCAAGCAAAAGACAAACATTTGCATGTCTGTCCATCATTGTTCTTCACATAGTTTAATGGAATATCATGTCGAGTACATACCTGGTACAATTCGTGATCATTGCTAGGTAAGACATCAGCAATTTGTCGTTGTACTCCTGCAAAAAAAGAGAACATCATATATATAAAGATATCATTCACAACAACAAGTTACATTAAGAATTTAAGAGATTCGAATGCCACTTTTTTAACCAACATTGCTAGAAAAAGGTAAGGCACTACTTACCATCAAGAAATTTTCATGAAACTTCTCTGATTCTGCGGCAGGCAAACTTCTGAGCAGACTAGATACTTGTCGAAAAAGTGCGTTGTCGCAAGGAATATCACCTAGATGCAGAATCACATAAGTCATAAGTACCACATTACTCTTGCTCAATATCATCTTCTAACCCCCTTTTTATTCCTTCTTCCCCGTAGGAAAGAAATATTTCAGGTAAGATCAAGGGACAGGTCACAAAAACGTGATAAACAAATTGAAGAGGAGACTGGAGAGTAGGGACTTGAGCAAGAATACAATATACCTTTCTGCATAGCGACAATATACTGATAGAGCACTCTGATTCTGCTATTAAGCATCTTGATGGCACTATGTATTCCAGTAAGATGAGCAGCCACTGCACAACATCGAGGAATCAACCTAAAATTCCACGCAGATGAAAAGAAAAGAAAAGATTGTGATAAATATGGAGGGTATAGTAAGTCTTACATTGGGTCGCTGCTGAGCCTCCATCAGATGGCTTGAGATGTGCAACATGATCAACCGATATTCTTTCAGCTTCAACTGTCTGCACGCGTTTACAATCATTGCTATGTTATTAAAAGTCCACTCTCATATCACATAGATAGATTACAGATCAAGTGACATTAAAACACACACCTCAATAGTGTAGCTTGTATGAACGAAAATCGACTGAGGAACTCCATCAATGACATGGAATTCTTCAAGTTTTGAAGACAATCAAAGACAGGATTAAAAAGGTTACAATCTTTAAAAGAAAAAGATAATCAATGATGCAAATAACCAATTTACCGCTTTCGTAGATAGTCACAGGAAGATCCTTCTGTGCATGATTGATAGCAGGATTTAGAAGAACATACACAGGAGATTCGTTAATGTCCATCAGCTGTAGATGAAAACCTCACACAATCAGTACAATGAGACCCCAAATTCAACCATTCATATTAAACAAAGAAGCTACACTCACAGCTTTGTGGATATGCATATCAGATTCCGTAGCGTCGCTTCCCGTCGAATACCATCCCAATACGTAGAAGTCAGGGAACACCTTCTTGTCTAAATCCGAAAAAAACTCACAAATTAGCATAGCAACAACAGAGAACAAAAGTGAGACGATAAAGAGAGCGAGTGTCAGCAAACTTACAGAGTTCTTGCTTCTTCTCGAGGAAGGATCTGTCGAGAGTATCAGTAGTAGGATCGAACAATAGCTCGAAACTGTTGAAGATCTCAACCGTACGACCTCTCTGGAGACCGATCACGCAGCCATAAACCCTAGGGTTTTGCAGGAACGTCGCGTCGGCGTTGCTGGAGCCATTCCCGGTGGCGCAAGAAGCGGCGGGAGGACTAAGCTGAGTTTTAACCCTAGTGAAGTGATCGGATATGTTAAGCATCACCAGAGGATGTAGCTTGAACGTGAGACCGCTCGACGAAGAAGGCGCCATTGTTGTCGCTCTCGATTTTTTCCCGGCGCTTGTGATCGTCTCCTTTAGTCCCAAATTCCCAAATCGGATCTTAAAGTCGGGTATGAATCTTTATATAGTTGTTGGGCTTTCTTCCTAAGTGTAGCCCATTTAACCTTTTTTGTTAGAAAAAATAATGGCAAGGATTATAGCATGATAAGTTTGTTGTCAAAAAAAAAAAAAAAAAACTTACATATATAAAACTTTGAAAGAAATCTCTATTTTTTTAATATGAAATTTCTTGTATTTTAATTAATTTTTAAAAATAGACTGATTGGATTTTGAGTCATTACTCTTTGTTGTTGGTTTAAGTGTATAGAAATAAAATAAAGATCATCATGACTTGATTTTATTTAACATTATTGGATATGTTTGTAAGGTTTAATTTTCATATTTTATTATATGTTTAATCTGCTTTAATTATTATTTTTGTAATCTATTTTATTTTAAGTTTCATTCAATAAGAAAACTATTGATATTTTAAACTTGTTTTATTTTAGATATCGCAGATAATTATATATTATGAGTATTACCTATCAATATTTGACATAAAATAACAGTTTTACGTTCTTAATGAAAAAATTTAGAATAAATTTTCATGTATTTTCAAAAATTAGTTAAAACTTTATTATAATCTATAGTAGTTCAATTTATTTATTTAATCAAAAGGAAAATTGTATATAGTGCATGTGTGAGAAATTCCACATTAAAAATGAAAATAAACTTCAAGTAATATACAAGAGACATAAACTTACTCATAGACAATTAGTGTTAATAATATGTTATTTTAGATTTTATATCTACTATAACTCCTATGATAAATCTGTCATTACATCGTAAATTGCTTATCACTAGACACCAAACGGCCCCGTATCAGCGCACCGGCCAGCCGGAGCCTCTCCACCCTTACTCATATCAGCAACACACTTTTTTTTGTGTGGAAGTACCATTTTATAGATTAAGTACGGTTACAAGATAAGAACTAACAAAAGGTGGAACAAGAAGAACTACAACAAGCTTGATACACATCTAAGGCTGAAATAATTCAAACCAAGTAGATAAATAAAACACTGATGAAGGAAGGTTTCGTTGAGCCCTGAATTAAAAGAGGATCGAGTCGACACCGGACTGTGTTTTTGATATCATCAACACATTATTGGCTTTCAATCCTTACTTAGTTAATTGTTTGTGGTTAAATCATTCAAGCCTTCCTACAAATCATATGCTTCTTAAAAGCTTAGTTCATTTTACGGTAGATTTTTTCAACCTTATTGATCAAAGAATATCCGACAATATAATCATGCATGGGATCTCGTCAAACTCAAACGACATGCTTTTTGACTTATGGTTACTTTTTTCTTTTCTTCAGTCAACATCATCAAGTCATGGTCTCCGTTCTTTTCCACCATAGCCTTGACTTTGAAGAAGCGTGAGTGTAGTGCTATATGGAAAATTGGGAATCTTTGGGTGTATAGATATATATATATATATATATTTGGGTTGGATATGTAACATATTAGTATTACTATGATTCTTTTTTCAATTTATATAAACTAGTAAAGAGCACGATTCAGTTTTCTCACTGATTATTAGCAGATGATGGATTTGGTCGGTATTTAAATAACAGACCTATATATGTTCCGTTTTCCCGAAATCAACTGCCAAAAGTTTTCAACAAATTAACGATTAAGAAATATGAAAGTGACACATTAACACGTTAGATAATGCATTAAATATTCTTTCTTTTAATTTCTCTTTCTTCATTCTTTTTTCTTTTTACCTTCTTGTTTTTACCAAAATTTTGTTGATATTGGAAAAAAAATTGGAATAAAGAATCTACGAAGTGATACTATGGGTGTGACTGGAAGACATTAATAGAAGAAAAGAAAAAAGTAGAATTAGTTTTCTTCTACATTTACACCAGTCAAGAAGAAAATGTTTTCTTCTCAATTCTTCTGAAAAAGCCAAAAAGTAGATAAAACTTTTCCTCTACAAAACTAAAGTAGAAATAATTCTTCTAAAAATTTATTTTCTTCTCTCCTTATAATTCTTCTCAATTCTACTTAAATTTTCACCAGTCACACCCTATACTAAACTCGCTCTATGGTAGAATGTCTTTGCACCCGATAGCAAAAGTTTTCCTAGAAAACTAATTTATGCCTAAATGTATATCAAAAGAAGAAAATAATCTTTAGTGGACACTGACAGACAACGACTAGTTCTATTTCTATATGTAACCATCAATTCATCTTTCTAGATAAAACCAAAGTTAAACGCAACTGCTAATCTCTTCTTCTTTTCTTTTGTCAACCACCAACTGCTAATTTCTTTAGACTCTAGAGAAAGCGACATATCTTCATTATTTCATAATATAAATACAATTTTATTAATACTTAATTCAAATTGCTTGGGAAACATTGATGAAATTAATCTAAGCATCTACTAACAGAAAGTTTTGTAAATTTCAAAAATTTTCTCCTAACGTCCCTCTCAGAAATTTGGGTTCTCTATTCTCCTGATGCTTTCTGCTTTTGCTAAAAGTAAATGTTTCTTTTTTTTTTCACGCTATAACCCATGTTAGTAAAATCATATACCAATCAACTAATTCTTCCATGGAGACTAGCATTATTAAAACTAATGGCCACCAATTTATGGAAAATCTCAGCTCAGAAGTTTCATTCAACTAATTTAATATCCAACTTGTTCCACACTTGTGCAAGTTTCAATGGTTACCACTAACAAGTAACAACTAGTAAGACTTTTTCATTAAAATTCTCTTCTATTTTCGGTTTTAGGAAGAGTTTTCGAAAGTCTATAAATAACACAAACCAAACCACTAGTTAAGTTATATATATATGTCGAAAGTCCACCTAGAATTTTAGGATTTTGGTTGTAATTTTTTAAAAATAAGGTATAATATTTTTTTAAAAATTGTTCATAAATTAATGCAGTCCAATATTTCTAAGTTATTTGAACTTTGAAGGACATGTTATGTCTTAAATTGAAGTTAAAATAAGCCCTTTAACAAAAAAAAAATAAAAAAATTTGAGGTAATTAAAACGACGACGCAGTATACCTTGATCCTTATTGTTACCGAGTGTATATATAGAGACGTTACGTTTGATCCTTATTGAGCCATCAAGATTTAAAACCAAATAGATACTTATTTAATTTACTTAATTGTTAGTATAACGTTCACACATTTTCTTACACATCTACAACTAAATATGGAGTCGTCACAGAGCCTCGAGCACGTGCTCTCCATGCAAGGTGGCGAGGATGACGCCAGCTACGTCAAAAACTGTTACGGTCCTGCCGCAGCTTTAGCCTTGAGCAAACCAATGCTGACGTCAGCCATCAATTCCATAAAGCTCACCGAAGGTTACTCCTCTCACCTGAAAATAGCAGATTTAGGCTGCGCAATCGGAGACAACACGTTTTCCACGGTGGACACGGTGGTTGAGGTGTTACGGCAGAAGCTTGCCGTGATTGACGGTGGAACCGAGCCGGAGACGGAGTTCGAGGTCTTCTTCTCTGACTTGCCTTCCAACGACTTCAACACGTTGTTTCGGTCGTTAGATGAGAAAGTGAACGGTTCGAGCCGGAAGTACTTCGGGGCTGGCGTTCCCGGCTCTTTCTATAAACGTCTGTTTCCGAAAGGAGAGCTCCATGTCGTTGTGGCTATGACCGCTTTACAGTGGCTCTCTCAGGTATATATATATGTATCATCCACTGATTAGTTCAACATCTTTTGAATTAAGTTTACTGTATTCACTTATGTTGATTTTGATGAATATATGAAGGTGATGAATAATATTTGGGTATATAACATGATTTGAAGATTCTGTTTAAAAAATACTTTACTAGACTAATGAAACTGTATAAAACAAAATTCTAAATTATCGTTTCTTCTGATGTTAATGAACAATACCTCGAAAACAACAATTTAAAAGTCCGATTCTGATACTCGTTTACATATGACCGAACCAACTTAGTTTCTGTACCTGATTTTATTTTTGTTGTATCTATGGATAGAAAAATATTTCATCTTTAGGTAAAAAGAAAAAAAAAAGTTCATTTCCTTGTATTGGATATGATGATAGATACCCGAAAAAGTGATGGAGAAAGGATCGAAGTCATGGAACAAGGGAAGGGTGTGGATTGAAGGAGCAGAGAAAGAAGTCGTGGAGGCATACGCGGAGCAATCAGACAAGGACTTAGTCGAGTTCTTGAAATGTCGCAAAGAGGAGATTGTGGTAGGAGGAGTGTTGTTTATGTTGATGGGTGGTCGACCTTCTGGGTCAATGAGCCAAATCAGTGATCCTGATTCGAGTCTCAAACACCCTTTCACAACTTTGATGGATCAAGCTTGGCAAGATCTAGTAGATGAGGTAATCTCATGATGACGCATGATGTTACTACTTTTTTTTTTACGGAATTGACAAAATTAAACGTCCCCTTCTTTTTTAATTGGTGAGCTTGTAAAAGGTTTTGATAGAAGAGGAGAAAAGAGATAGTTTCAACATTCCGGTGTACTTTCGAACCACGGAGGAGATAGCTGCGGCGATTGATCGTTGTGGTGGCTTCAAGGTAGAGAAAATGGAGAATCTGAAAGTAGCTGACCACATGAATGGTAAGCAGGAAGAGTTGATGAAAGATCCGGATTTGTACGGTCGAGATAGGGCTAACTATGCTCAAACCGGTTTAAAGCCGACGGTTCAGGCCTATCTCGGTCCTGACCTGACCCGTAAGCTCTTCAAACAGTACGCAATTCGAGCTGCTGCCGACAAAGAAATTCTCAACAAGAATTGTTTCTATCATATGATCGCTGTTTCAGCGGTTAGGGTTTGATGTTATCTAGGTTACCACTTACCAGGTACATGCGTAGTGGTTTGGCATGGTGAAATAAGTAATTATCTAATTATCACACTAGGACCCTTGTATTTCAAATAATATTATAGTGTTTCCCATAACTTTTGAAATCTTACAATCTTTCCCCTATTGTGTAGTTTTAGTGGACTGGAGAAATATGTGGATAAATCAAATAATATTTGAGGAAACAAAAATTATACAAAGAATTGATCGGAAAAGTGAAACAAACCATTTATATATCACACAGTACGTGAAAGATGAGAAAAAGAGAACCTCGTGACCACCAATGACACTTTCCCACGTGACACTCATTAAAACGTCAAAATAAACTTAAAACTTTTTTTAACCCAAAACTTGAAGAAACTAACTCCCACCACCCCCGTATTCATTCCTCTCACACCACACACCACACACCACGATGGCTTCTTCTCCTTCACCATCAGTTTCAAATCTTTAAGACAGTAATATCTCAAATAAAACAAATGAAAGATCTTTCTTTCTTCCTCAAAAAATACTCTCTAGCCTCGAGAATGCGAGGACGAGGTCCACGAAGCGGCTTCGCAAGCTCTTGTGGCGGCGATGGTTCAACTTTGACACTAAACCAACATCAAAAGAACGATGTGGGGCCTTCTGTTACACCTGAAAACACTCCTTTCGGTGGAGGATCGCCGAGAACTCTAGAGGAGATGATACTTCAGCTAGAGGTTGAAGAAGATATTGTTCGTAGAGCTAGACTCCGTGAATCTTACTACGGTACTTATGATAATTGTGATGACCATGATGATGTTAATGATGATCAGTTGTATCATCAGCCCGTTCGGATGTCATGCGTTAACAGTTCCGATATTTTAAGGTGCACATGCTTATTTATATTTATACTTAGTAAATACTCTCATTAGTACTCATGAGCTCTTCCGTATAATTAACTTTTTTTTAGGTGGTAGTAATAAAGATGAATATAATAACGTTTTCAAGAGAAGAAAAAACTTTGGTTTCATGATCGATTATGTGAGATATTCACCGGTTTAGATTTAAATGTACGAAACAAGTTATATGACTACATTTTAAAGTGTGTTTTTTTTTTGAATTTTCTAGATTTCGTATCTGCTGAAATTTGTAGTGATGATAAACGAACTACGGGAAGAAATAGAAGGAATTTTATTGTGTATGATCAGTACTGATATCAACTTATGTTCGTCTGCTGTTAAGGTCGGCGAGGAACGCGTTGAATCAGTATCCACGTTTCTCACTGGACGGTAAGGACGCAATGTACCGGTCGTCCTTCAGGCGCCAGCTTGGTACCAGTGCTGACATGACGATACAGGGTGGACGGAGATCCCACTGCGGGGACCAACGGACCTCAAAGAGATCGAGCCAGATGAGCTTGGAGACAAAGCGCCTGCCACGGACAGTGGCCGGAGAAAGTGTGGTTTGGTGCAAGACTGGGGTTGTTGCAAAGCTGATGGGCCTGGAGATGATACCTGTTCCGGTTAAGGGGAAAACGGGAAAAGATAAGTTAGGGACTCTGCTCAAGAGGGAGCGTCTAAGGAGGAGAGAACGGACGCTGGACATTAATGGTCGGACCGGTCCGACAACAGAAGCTTCTTGCTCGTCTGGAGGGTTTAACATTACGAGACCAATCGGAGCAGTTGGGTCGCCTAGTCGCGTGGGTGGATGGCCCACAGTCCGTCTCCCATAGAAATACGTTTCAAAACTAGCCCATTTAAAAGACTTCATGTTATCTATAACTTTTCATTATGATTGATCAGTAACATTTTATGTTTCTAATAAATCTTCTAGACTAATAATAATTAAGGATTCTCCAAACCAAGCACACATATTTTTCTGACTCAATTAATTCTCTCTGAGCTAGAAATCTTAGGAATCAGGCAGAAAACACAGTATACAAGTTCTGTCTCAAGCTCAGGTTTTGGTTTCAGACAGAGTAAGATGTTTTATGGACGAGAGTACACTGCGATTCAATTGGAAAATACCTAATAAACTTTGTTTGAGAAAACCCAAGAAATTGTGGGTTTGTGTTGGATATATCAGACGGGAACTCCTAGCTCAGACATACTCATGATCCTTTTGTTCAATGCAATCCTCTTTTGTCTCAAGAGCGAAGTCATGGAAGCCACCTAATGATTTAAGACAAGAGAATTTGATGAGACGTTCATTGCAATGAAGCTAAAACAATGAGAGAGAAGAAAAAAGTCAAGACTCACTTCAGCTCTAAGCTTGATAGCTTCCCTTCCAGGAATTTGCCGAAGTCCGTCCATCAAATCTGCAGAGAATAGAGATCTCTGTGTGAATTGAAATCTGACGTAGTGGCATTATCAAAGATACCATTGGAAGGGAGAAGGGAGTAAAAATAAATCTTGTTCAAGATTACCTGCAGCTTCACATTCAACCTTGTGGACGGACTTAGCAAGACGATGTATATCGTTTCCAGAGTTCCTATTGATATAACAGTAGTAGCCATATTAACACAAATGATATCAATAACTTTTAATAAAATAAGTGGGAGCGTCGATGTAGGGGCATACATGAGTTCAGAGAGACCGCGTTTCATATCCTTCTCTGCTAAAGCCGTCCTCTCAAGCAATTTCCTGCTCTCCTTTTTCATCAAGTCTACAGACATGTTTAACTCCTGAACATGCTTCTCAGCTTTCAAGAACTGTGCCTGAAGAGATAATTTTGAAGTGGATGTAAAAACAAGAGAAGGGACACAGACCAGGGCAACTAAGTATAACAACGCTAAGAAATAAATTTGAAGCTAATGGCATGGTAGATACCTCTTCGCTCTGAAATCGGCCTAGTGTATGACGAAACAAGAATCTTCTTGGGCCTGTAAGTAGAACAATGGAAAACCAGATTCAGACAAGACACATCTAAGTAAAAGAAATGTAGTACTATTTGGATGCTCCTAAGTAAAGGTATCTAAGTTGTAAAAGTGATAAGAGAGTAGAGGTTATACCTCGCATCAGAACGAGACCAGCAGCGACACCAATCCCAACAGTAGCAGCCGGATGTTCTTTTGCGTATATCAATTCTTCTGCAAAGAAAACAAAAACAACAGAGGAGGATTGATCATTCGAAATGACAAGAAGATTCTAGTATCAGAACATTGTAAGCTGCACTACAAACGCATATAAAAGTTATGGGCAACTATCTGTTATATCTCAATGGTTTGATCTAAATACTCGTTCCTATGCATTACTGTAGTCTACAAGTACAACTTTTTCACGAAACTTGGCTGCAAGTTACCTGTTACTTTACTGAAGAAAGCATTCTCATAGGTCTTATATTGAGTCAAAGCATGTGGAATGAAATCCTGCAATTTCAGAAACAAAAGTAAGATTGTAGAAGAGAAGACGGAGACATATGCATACAGGCACAGCTAATGGAACTGTGATCTTAGACAGAAAAGGTCTACTACATAGCATATCTATAAGCTACATTAATAGACTATAGAAATAGTTTCTTTGAAGAGATAATCAAGAATGCCTCATCGATACATTGCAGACTTCTAAAAACCATTTGAAAAAACAGAATCAGAATCCAGGAGAGACTCAGATCACTGCTAATTACTTCTAATCCTATGATTCAACAAGATTTCACCCAAATGAACAAAACCTAGCACCATTCAATAGATAAAACAGATAATTGGAGCAAAATCTGTTTTGAATCGAACTCATGTGTAGAAATTATAGCTTATGAGATATTGAATACCAAATCCATGGTTTGAAATCATGAAAATTGTTGCTAAAGAATCTCGACTCGCAAAAGAGAGATTATAACCTGTATAGAGCGGAACTGAGAGGTAGAGTTTTCACGGAGGGAACGAGCAGAGCGCATGGCGGAATCCGTCGATTCCTTCACCGTCCGTTGGAAATCATCCACCCATTTCTCTGCTCCTTCTATGGCTCCTTCCACCGATTCAACCACTCCGATCGCTGTATTCACCGTCGCATCAGCAGCAGTTTCACTCGCAACCGCTGGAGCCGAATCATCGGTAGCGCCGGTTGCTTCGGTTTCGCTCATCGTCTCCGATTTGCCTTTCTCGC
The DNA here is from genome assembly GCF_000004255.2 of Arabidopsis lyrata subsp. lyrata. Taxonomy (NCBI): domain Eukaryota; kingdom Viridiplantae; phylum Streptophyta; class Magnoliopsida; order Brassicales; family Brassicaceae; genus Arabidopsis; species Arabidopsis lyrata. The sequence goes on from NW_003302549.1 coordinate 6,684,011, forward strand.
AACGAACAAACGCTTTCTCCTCTTCTTTCAACTTCACCCTTCACCGGTTCGGTTCGGTTCGGTTTGGTTCCAAATTAGAAGTTGGTTTAAAACGGTTAAGTTAGACCCAGCCCCTTTATATATTGTTTGCGGTTAATGGGCTTTAAGATTGGGTCTGCGTCTCTGCGATACATTACATTCTCTTTTCTCTTCGTCTTCGTCTTCGTCTTCCTTTCCTCCTCCATTCCTCTTTTCTTCTTCTCCCACCATTTCTGCAGAAGAAGACAAATAAAGAGCTCTCATTTATCTTGGTGGAGATCTAAAAAAAGGGAGAAGACATTTTTTTCCTCTGGATCTCCTAAAAGTAAGAACATTTACAAGGTTTGTTTTTATATTTGTTTTGTTTTGATTACTCCGTGAGAATTGAGAGTTTTCTTTTCATGGATTAGCTCTGGTTTCTATTGTTCTCTCTTTATAGAGACAATTTTGGTTGATCAAGTCTTTTTTTGTGGGTCAATTATTGCATAGAAAGCTTACGTTTTCCTGTCTGAATCTTGAGCTAATGATCTTGATGAAGATGATAATATCCTCTTTTTATTGAAACTTTTGGGAATGCCATTCTCTCTATTGAGATCTGCTGAAACTGAATTCAAACGGATGAAACAAAGGTGGAAACTTTATAGGTTTTTCTTCATCATGCATTTTTGTGTTTCTTCTGGTTGTTTCAGAAACGAGATATTTAGGTGGGGAAGGGAAGGAGGGAGAGGCAATGGCAGCTAGGTATTGGTGTCATATGTGTTCACAAATGGTGAATCCAATCATTGATGCCGAGATCAAATGCCCCTTTTGCCAAAGCGGGTTTGTCGAGGAAATGAGCCGTGAGATTAATGGCGGCAGCAGCAGTAGTCTAAGGGAGGTTCAAGACCCAGAGATTGATTTTGGTACAGACCGAGCATTGTCTCTATGGGGTCCAATCTTGCTTGGAATGATGAGTAATCCTCGGAGACGTAGAAGGTTTAGGAGGACAGAGTTTGGTGTGGATAATGATGAGGTCAATGGTGTTGCTGATGTTGATGGAAATGACAGCAATGTCGATAATGATCGACATCATCATCGTCGTCAGCGCCACAGGCAACAAGGTAGAGAGATTGATTTAGACAGAGAGTTTGAGTCTATCCTTAGGAGGAGACGGAGAAGCTCAGCTTCCATATTGCAGTTGCTTCAGGGGATTCGTGCAGGGATTGCTTCCGAGTATGAGAGCTCGGACCGAGACCAGTTTAATCAATCAGCTGTTGTTCAGGGATCGACTAGTTTGAATCAAAACCGGAACAATACTTCTCTTTCTGCAATTGGAGATTACTTTGTTGGACCCAGTTTAGACCACTTGCTTGAACATCTAGCTGATAACGATTCAACCAGGCACGGGAGTCTTCCAGCACGGAAAGAAGCCGTGGAAAATCTCCCAACGGTTAAGATAAGTGAATCATTGCAGTGCTCGATTTGTTTGGATGATTTTGACAAAGGAAGTGAAGCTAAAGAGATGCCGTGTAAGCACAAGTTTCACATCCGGTGTATAGTACCATGGCTTGAGCTTCACAGTTCGTGTCCCGTGTGCCGATATGAACTTCCTCCTGATGATGAGACCAAAGTTGATCCGGTAAGACCGAGAACAAGAACTCTAGAGATCAACATAAGTAATGAGAATGTGGAAGATAATGCAAGGGACAGTAATGTGAGTGAGAGAAGGTTCTCTTTTCCATGGCCGTTCAGCGGGTTATTCTCTTCATCCTCTTCGTCATCCGCATCGGCCTCGGGGTCATCTCATCTCGGTGAGAACTCATAATCAGGATAAAAGAAAAGATCAGTAACAAAACACAATCTCTGCGTTTCTCGTAAACCACTATTCCTCAGCTTATATAGTACATAAAATCTTGTTCACTCAGATTGTTGAATATACAAATAAACACTTTGGAGGAATGGAATCTTTCCTTTGATTGCTTTATAAGTTTATATCATCTTGCTTGATTTCATGTGTTGCGGGAAAAAAAATTATAACTCTCAAGATATTTGCATTTTGCACAGATGAAGCTGATGATCATTTGGGTTTGTTTGTGTTTACATTAGTTTGATAGTTTCCGTTAAAAGTATCCTTTATTTATTCTGTAAAATTTTAAAAGATGGACACAGGTATTTATGTTGAGAGGGAGAGGCATGTGACTGTGAGTATGGTTGTTGACTGCATGCATCGCATTATCTTCAAATACGAATCCCAAAGTTGTATGATCACGAGCCAAATGACTCACGTCACACATTTTTGAAAAATCTATTTAAAAATGGGCTTTTTAGTAAAGTAGACACTTTTATAAAAGTAATTTGAAAAATAGGTAGTTTTTTTAAAAATTTGTGAGATAGACACTTTTTCTTTCTTTTGTGAGATAGAGGTTGTGTGTAATAGAGTAAAAGACAAGAAATAAGTCAAATACTATTTTACCCCTTGTCTTTTGTGAGTTAACTTTTTGTGTGGGTCCAAATCTTTTATGTTATTGGATTAAATTATATTACATCATTACTTTTTTTTCTTAATTTTTTTGGTTTTTTTTTTTAAAAAAAAATCTTAAAAAAAAAATGATTTGTATATATTCTTCTACCAATCTCGTACACCAGCATTTTAAACATAGTTTTGTACACTAACTTGTACACCAAGTCATTAAGTACATCTTTTTGTTTCATATTTGTAAGTTGAAATAATTATTGTTCATAATATTAATACAAACACAATGGTAATATAAATCATATGTTATACTAAATATAATGGTGTACACCATCATGTACACCAATGAATATGATGGTGTATACCATTAAATTGAAATAATGTTTGTATATTTCTACTTAGTGTACACTAACGTTTGTACACTCCTCTGTACACTAATCTCGTACACTATTGTGTAAATATTGTTTTGTCCATTATCCCTTGACAAAAATGGTTCTTTCTTTGTATGTGGTGTACAAGTACAAAATAGGTGGGTGTACGATATTGTAGATTACACACGAGGTGGTATATGGTGCGACATACTATCTCATCGTTTTATGTACACCATATTTTACATCATCTCTGTACACCATCGTATTATGTAGGTGTACACCACTATCAATTGTCGTTTGTACACCACTATCAATTGTCGTTTGTACACCACCTTGTATACTGTTTACAAATTATATACCATTTTTTATTAATAATATACATTAATTTTTATATTATCGCCGTACACTACAATTTGTACACCACTTTTTACATTATTGTGTACACCGACGGATTGAAATTAAATTTAAAAAATATAAAATATAGCAAAATTGAACTTTTTAGATTCACTTAAAAATTTTAAAGATTAATATGTTTATGTAGTAATTTTTTATGAAGAATTTTTAACAAAACAAAACAAAGTAAAAGTATTTAAGTTTAAATTAAAAGAAGAAAGAGAAAAAATAATAGTATTGAAATTAGTTTTGTCTTTATCTTTGAAATAATACTACAATTTGTACACCACTTTTTACATTATTGTGTACACCGACGGATTGAAATTAAATTTAAAAAATATAAAATATAGCAAAATTGAACTTTTTAGATTCACTTAAAAATTTTAAAGATTAATATGTTTATGTAGTAATTTTTTATGAAGAATTTTTAACAAAACAAAACAAAGTAAAAGTATTTAAGTTTAAATTAAAAGAAGAAAGAGAAAAAATAATAGTATTGAAATTAGTTTTGTCTTTATCTTGCTACATACAAAACAACAAAGGATATATAAGTCATTTACTAAAATCTCTATTAGAGAGAAAGTTGTATTAGAGAGGAAAGAGAAAAGTACTTATTCTTCTAATTTCTAAAAAAATTACCTACTTTGCAAATTATTTGTAAAAAAGTGTCTACTTTACATAATTTCTCTTTAAAAATAGCCTTTGATTATGCAATTGCACTCGTACCAAACTAATGTACTTTGTAAGCAGAGTATGATCCAAGAACATTATGTAGTGTGTGTGTGATCCACACAAAAAAGGAAACAAAAGAGACTTTGAGTTTTCATCTCAAGACTAGTCACCGTGATGAATAATATCCAAAACGCTAAGAAACACCGGAAAACGCAAATGGGATCACTTGACTGTCAAGATCTTGATAACAATGGCGTTACCTGTTCGGAAGAGAGCCACAACAGAGTCTCCGGTCTTGCACAGTTGCTTCTTTTTCCCGTACTCTGTCGCGAACTCGATCGTTTCTTCAGTTGACTCGTCTATCGAGGCTCTAGCCGAACCAGCGTACAGAACTGGGACTAAACCCCGGAAGATGAGACTGTGTCTTGCTGGTGCCTCGTTACTACACGACCAATCAAAAGAGTCGGACGTGATTTCAGGAACCACCACCGACAGAATGGGTATCCCTGGTCTATACTTAGCCACCAGTCTCGCCGTGCTGCCTCCTCTGGTCAAGACCATCATGAGAGTGGCTCTTGAGGAAGTAGCGGTTCTGACCGCAGAGGAAGCAAGTGACTCGATCGGGCTCATAGGGACCGCAGCGTGAAGCATTATCCTCTTGAAGATGTCTCCATAGTCCAATGTGCTCTCTGCTTCCACACAAATCTTGGCCATTGTACGGACAGCAAGCTCTGGATATGCTCCTGCTGCGGTTTCACCACTGAGCATGACACAGTCCGTGCCATCGAGTACAGCGTTTGCAACATCAGTGGCTTCTGCTCTTGTTGGTCGTGGGGATTTGATCATAGACTCGAGCATCTGAGTCGCTGTGACCACTGGCTTCCCCATGAAATTGCACTTGTAAATCATCACCTTCTGAGCTAAGAATATCTTCTCAATTGGGATCTCCATTCCAAGGTCACCTCTCGCGATCATAAACGCATCCGAGTTTATCAAAATATCATCAAAATTCGCTACACCTTCTTGGTTCTCAACCTGACAATATCAAAAGTAACATATCATAAAGATTTGAGTATGAAAATGTGATACTAGTTTGAGTGGTATATGTATATATACCTTTGACATGAGAAGAATGGTTTTTGCATGTTTTCCGAGTAGCTGCCTAACTTGTACCAAGTCTGAACCTTTTCTGACAAAAGACAGAGCAATCATATCGATTTGATTTGGAACTCCCCATTCAAGAATGTCTTGCTTGTCTTTTTCAGTTAGAGTTGGGAGATCAACCACTACACCAGGGAGATTGACGTTTTTTCTCTCACCGAGCATTGAAGTGTTTTCACAACGACAACGAACGGTACCCTTTTCTTTGTCACAAGAGAGGACCTTTAACGAGATGGTACCATCGGCACAGAGTATGACCATGCCTGGATTCACATCTTGCGCTAACTTCTTGTAGCTCATGCAAATCGTTTTCTCATCACCCTTCATGTCATAGTCAGTTGAAATGGTGATTTCTTGGCCTTGTTTGAGCTGGATAGGTTTCCCATCCTTCAAGAACCCAGTTCGAATCTCTGGTCCCTGCCAGGCAAATACAAAATCCTTATAGCATTAGTCAGAAACCAAAAGGGTCCCCCAAAACATATATATAATTTTCAAGGCCTCTATAAGAAAGAGTGTCTCAGCTAACATTAAGCTACATATTCACTTCACACTTTTATTAACTTTCCTTGCCATAAAGCCAGGTAACAGACGAGAGAGTGAGAATGTGAAGCATATACTCTATTGACAGAATCTTCATCTTCAAGACGACAAAGGTATCCAGGATGCATCAAAATTGTATTAAAGTTCTGGTCTAACAACCAAACATCAGTTCTCCATTTGGTTTCTATAACCAGAAAAACATTATCCACATATTCTGTCTAAATCATGCTCGGACTAGAAACAACGTACCATACCACAACTGACAGAGACAAAACGAGTATCCTCAGATCAACAATGAAATAAACCAATCATAACTCAAATAAACCAAGAAATATGAAAACGCTAAAATCAGGTAAGACATAAAAATGATGGAGAAACGATCAGAATCATGCGTGAACAGAGACCAAATCAAAAGAAAACGCCTCAATGGCATTGTTATACAGACATACATGATACATGCACATATGAAAAGTTTTTATAAGATTGACCTTGGTATCGAGCATGACAGCACATAGCATGCCAGTGTTAAGCATGGCTTGACGAAGATTGTCGAGAGTCTCCTGATGATATTCGTAAGATCCATGAGAAAAGTTGAAGCGAGCCACGCTCATCCCCGCCATAAGAAGCTTCTCGACCATTGAGACAGATCTGGAAGCTGGCCCGAGTGTGCACACGATCTTCGTCTTTGGCCTCTGTTCCATAGCCATCGAAGTAGACTAACAGATCTCGATACACAAAAATGATAACAAAAGACGATCACGGAGTGTGATACTGCGTCCGAGAGATCTGGTTTAGAGGACAAGGCAGTGACAGATCTCTTCGTAACGTTTGATGTGGAAATGCAAGGCCGTTGGTTGGTGGTGGAGGTGCACAGGCAAAACCTAAACGCAGGTTGCTGCTAAAAACTACTTGGGGGCTAAAATGAAGTAATTTTTTTTGTGAAAATGAAAATAAAAATATTTTTGTTATTTACGATTACCACGTAATAATAAAAGTAAATACACGTAATATTCAAAAATAAATTAAATTAACCATTAAATTTTATTATGAAAAAAATACTATTATTTCCGTTTTTTATTATAGAATCTAGCTAGTATTTTTTTTTTTTTTTTTTTAATCTAGCTAGTATTTTTAGTGGAAGAATAAAAAGAACAATATAGTATTTTTCTAAGATTTTGTAGAATAAAAATTTATACAGTAATAAAGAGTAAATCGAATAAACTCCAAAAAATCTGAAATTTCTGAACACTTGATATTTGTAATTCTTGAATAAATTATACTTCAAATTTGTAAGCACTTGATACTTGTCTTGAAAGAAACCTGCCACAGAATCGCAATCTAAAGCAATTTCATTACTAGTATTTAACCGTACCACTTAAGAATGTGATGGCCTATTAGCTCAGTTGGTTAGAGCGTCGTGCTAATAACGCGAAGGTCACAGGTTCGATCCCTGTATAGGCCACTTTTTTAAAACTTTCATTTTGGTCAGACTAAAACGCCGTCGTATGTTTCGGCTTCTTTCTTCTTCTTTGTTTTTTAATCCTTTTTCCTGAGATATTTCTTTTTTTTTTTTTTTTCAATTTTACGGATATCGTTATCTGCTTCTCACACTAACACGACGAAGCAGAGAAACAGCTCGAAACAAAAATGGAGGGAACCATCTCGCCGCTTTGCTTACGTTCTTCTTCGAGTCTCTGTTACTTCTCCAGTAATATCTCACCAGATTCTCACCGTTCTATAGGCTTTACATTGGTTGATTCACTCCGGCCAACGAACTTGGTTTCCCTTCGCACGGGAAATAAACGGTCGTCGTCGTCTCTACGGCTATTTCTCTCTCCGACTAGAAGCGCTCTCCGTACGCCGACTATTTCCGCGGAAGAGGTGAAAGATGTCCCGATGCCCAAGATTGATAAGAGCGGCCGATTAAGCAGTCCTCGAGCCGCACGCGAGCTCGCTCTGTACGTATTACCTCTTTCTCTTTGGTTCTCAAATAGTATTCGCTTCGTTGATTTGAGAGGAATTGGGGATTTTAGCTGGAAATGAAAATTCGCTTTTACTAGAATTGGAAACGGTTCAGTCATCTATGCGGCTTGGTGTGACTAAAATAAGGCTCAAATTAGAGTTCCATTAGCTTGGGTTTAGTTCATGCTTTTACCTAAAACCCTAAACCCAGAACATAGCCTCTCTCAAAAAATCAATTTTCTTCAAGTCTAGAAATATTAAGCCATTCGTTCTCTCCAAAAAAATCAACTTGTTTATGATTCTTTGCTATTAGTATGAATGATGAATCTGCTCTCTCTGATCCATGTTGCTGGATGATCTTGACAGTGTAATACTCTATGCCGCATGCTTAGAAGGTTCTGACCCAATTCGTCTCTTTGAGAAGAGAATAAATGCAAGAAGAGGTAAGTGTATCAACTAAACATGTTTTTTTCAAAAAAAATCTTGTTTTGTTTACTTCTGCAACACAGTCATGAATGTAGGAATCTCATTGTAACTTCTGTGGTTTTTGTCACTACTGTGGATCAATTGCTTGATTCTTCTTGATTTAAATGCTTCAATGTATATTGATTGGTTTGTACAGAGCCTGGATACGAGTTTGACAAGACTTCTTTGTTGGAATACAACCACATGAGCTTTGGAGGACCCCCAGTTAAAACTGAAACAAAAGAAGAGGAAGATGAGCTTGTGCGCCATGATGAAAAAGAATCGAAAATCGGTAGGTCTCTTATTCTTAAAATTAAGTTTTCCTGTTCTGCTTTACTCATATATGGCAAAGAGACTCTTGTTTGGATGGGCTCATGGAAATTTCCCATCTTGTAACAAATGAATTGTTGTTTATCCTCCCTTTTCTGCAGAAGCCGAAGTGCTTTCAGCTCCCCCAAAGCTGGTGTATAGCAAACTTGTTTTACGGTAATCTATAAAATGTATCAGTGGATAGTAATTGCTGCTTACTCTGAAATAAATTGTGTATACCTTATTCCCACTTTGTGTTTTTACGAAGGTTTGCAAAGAAACTCTTGGCTGCAGTAGTTGATAAATGGGATAGCCATGTCGTCATCATCGAGAAAATTTCCCCGCCGGATTGGAAGGTATAAGTTGATACGCTTAAAGTTCAACTCCGGTCAAGTACTAGATTGTTGAAAATTAAGGAACCACCAAACTCAAAGCTTCGTTGCTTACTATTTTCTTCCGTTTTCTCTTTATTGTGATAGCTCACATAAATATTAGCTGTCGGCATTCTGAGCTCAACAGTTCCTTTTGAATTAGCTTGACCATCTAGAAGCAGTTTCTTATTTTGGCTGTGTTATTGTTTACATATCTTTTCATCTCTAAATAACTTAAGGATGTTTTGGCACCTATTTGCAGAGTGCACCAGCTGGAAGAATACTAGAGTTTTCAATTCTTCACTTAGCAATGTCTGAAGTGGCAGTACTTGAAACTCGACACCCAATAGTCATCAACGAGGTAACATACATACATTATACATACATCTAAAGTTAGCGTTGCAATGTGATAACCTTGCTCTTGTTGTGAACTAACAATGTTACAAAAATGATGTGAAAAGGCTGTTGATCTTGCAAAACGGTTCTGCGATGGATCAGCGCCACGCATAATCAACGGATGCCTAAGGACATTTGTCAAGGATAGAGCAGCGACATCAACACCTCAAGCTTTAGAATTGAAGCAAGAAGTGTCAGTTTAAATTAGAACAAAACCTGCATCTTCGTTAGGAGGCAGGCAAACCTCAGGAATTTGGTCGTCGGAAGTCGCTAGTAGGCAAAGTGTTGATCCGACGATCTTATACATGGACGGAGTCGCTCTCTGTCTTCACAGGCCGCTTCAGGTCCAAGCTTTTGATACCTGAGACTGAATCTATCTATTGCAGGTCAACATGATTATTGATAAGAACACAACATAGTCATGTCTGTATTAATATATTGCCCCTAAGATAGTAGTATAATTTATGTAGTGGTTTTCATGTTTCTGTCTTTGTATCCTCCTCCACTTGTGTCCCATATTTGAGAACAAAAAAAGCTGTATAATCAGGTTTTTCGTATAGATGTTTTTAACTTATGGTTCCAATTTCAGGATTAGAGTGGTTTTGCCCAGCTCCTCACAGTACTAATCAGAAAGAAGAGTAGAATAAAGTAAATAGCCCGGCCCATACAGAAAGATAAAAAAAAAAACCATGAGAGCGAGCTAGTGCTGATACGGCAGCGTATAGAGATTAGGGCTTCTTCTCGTAGTCAAACCTCTTCGTGGCGCCGTATATATATAACTTTTTCTCTCTTCGTTATAACAAACACTACACGGCCTATTCGTATCTCCTCTCCTCTTTAGATTAGCGTTCTTATTTTTTCTCTGAAATTCGATTTTGGTTACCTCATTAGCAGAGCTCAACTCTAGTTTTCTTCTTAGTCGTAGATTTTGAATGTTTCGTGAGTATTGATAATGATGTGAGGATGACGAAAAAAATCATTCGGATTCCCTTTGAATTCCTCCGGGAAACATGTGATTATATAACCAGCTACTTCTGACTCATCATCATTATCATCGCAATCCTTCTTGTTTTTTTTTGTTCTTCGCCGATTTGGAAAACGATTTTTGATGTCTTTTATGAAGTTTTTTGGTTGATAATCTTTTGATGGTGAAAGATGACGAAAAAAATCGTTCGGATTCCCTTTGAATTCCTTGGGGAAAGATGTGATCACAAACCAGCTACTTCTGATTTTACCATCATTGATACAAAATTTTCCAATGTTATTTTTTTTTTCAACTTTTGATTTTTCGTGAGGCCAGTGATGTAATCAAAATATTTGCTACTCTTGATGGAGAACGCTCTTCTTTCAATTGATGATTGGTTAACCACCAAGATCTCTGAGGCCTTTGTTTTCTACTTTATTTCATCTATAAACTTGTCTCGTTACAGGATTTATTAACTCAACCGAAATTAATCTAAATGAACCTAAAGATTTCAAACAATAGTAAATAAACTCTGTTTCAGTACGTCGAGCCAAACCGAAATAAAACATGAAAATTAACAGTAATATCATTCTCTAAAACATATGTTGTGGAATCCAATCATCAAAAGTTTCAAAAACTCAGAAACAGAAAAATTTGGCCACTTACAGCAATCCGAGGGTTTTGAACGACCAATTAAGAAAATCATAAAATTTAGCATCAATCATTGGGAAAAATCTTTAATGAGTATAGAAAGATAAAATTTGAGAAATTGTAGTTTATGTGAAATCTTGGAGAATATGAGTAAGAAAATCAAGGTCTCTTCTAGACTTGTACTCTCCATGTTTTGGAGAAAGACTTGTGGCCACAACAACTACTCCTGTTCGGGACAAATGATATTCGGAAGAGCAAATCATCATCGGGAAGTTGACTGATGATGTCCATCTGAAAACATTATCCACTGATCAGGTTTCCATCTCATAATCGATTCTCAAATACAAATGTGAATTAGTAAACCGAACTATAAATGTTATAGGTTAAAAAACACACAAATTGAACCAAACCACAAGTAAACAGAGCCATTATAATCTTTCTTTAAAATCTATCCTTTTCATCACTCCTGTTTTTGGGGTTCAAATATGGAGAGCAAGAAAGCAAACATCTAAGAATCAACAAGATCTCTGATATATCTTCAGACTAATTTGTTCGGTCGAACAGAAGCCGACATGATAGCGAAGGCTTAGGTACAGATGCTAACTCCTGGAGCATCCGAAACTTCTCTCTAAAATCAAATGTTTGTGAAGAGAAAATCATTTTCTTCAAACCAGTAGCATTCCTCAGGATATATGTTGCAACTTCTTTATCTCGTTGTCTCCCATTATACCCACTCCACTTGAAACCTTGAAGACTGGACAATAAACACGCGGGAACAGCACTCGGCCGCTTCCAGCAGGGCGGTGTCTCTAAACTAGGAAGTCCATAGCAATGTTCCTAAAAATACCATGTAAGAACAACTTAGTTATCATCACGATCAAAAGCATACTTACAATAAAGAAAAAGACTACATACATTGGTGAGTGTGAGAAAACGTAGTTTTGGGGAATCTTGGAGCATCTGAGTAAGAAGATCCCACCAACCATGAGTACATGTACATATCTTAAGGTCAACAAGGTTACGGAAGATCACTCCAGAAGGATTCGTAACCTGTTTTATGTACAACAACATAAGTCAAAATATTGCGAGGAACAATACAAAAAATATATATATATATATATATATATATATATATATATATGCAAATCACAAGGTTTGTTGTTACCTCTGAAAGTGATAAACATAGATAAAGGCTTCCGAAATGAGTATGCTCTTTCAGAAACGTGTATGTTCCATTAGTAAACGCAACACGTAACACGTCCAAATCAGGCATTTTTTCAATCCCACGGATGTTGTAAATATAATAACCATTAGAAATAGAAAAGTGTTGCAAAGGAGCATTGATCACATTACTACTACCCTTTCCAAACATGTGATCAAACATACTCTCAAATATTTTCCTTCTTCTAAAGGAAGGCACATCAACAGTGTAATCTATAGTATGGCCTGCCTTATGTATCATAATATAGTCGCCATCATCATCAGGTCGTGCTAAACACAACTCTTCAAGATTAGTGCAACCGGATATAAGCCTAAGAAGAGATGCGTTGTCTGCCTTACCAATACACCTAAGGTGTAGTTTCTTGAGGGAAGGGAGACAACCCGCAAAAGGAGCAACCACAAGAACGCAATGTTTAATGGTGAGTGTGAAGCTTTCAAGCGTTTCACATGTATATAGGCTACTAGGCAATCTGAATCTTTCATCAGAATAATTAATAGAAATTTCCAGCTCACGAACACGCCGACTAACTGCAATATCAATCCATCCTCCAATATCTACGGCACGACATTCAGGATTAAGGCTAAGATTCTTGAGATGCAAGCTCTCGAGAACTGGAGCTTTATTTTGTAGCAAAGACCTGTAAACAAACTTTATGTTTTGACTTGTAAAATCATATTCAAGTTTTGGCACCCATCTCCAAAGAGATACCCATCTTTTGGATAAAAGACTCGTGACAATGACATCTTTTGTTGGAATAGATGACAGTATTCGCAAGAGCAAGTGATCCGGACATTGACTGATGATGTCCATGTCAATTCACTACAAAACCAAAAGATGAAATACCAGAGGTTATATATATATGATCCGAATCAAAGACACAACAAAAGAAAACAGAGAATCACAGAAAATTACACTGATTGTTTGGAGATATGGGTAGTTCCTTGTTTGTTAAGCTTTCTAGGTTTGTTTTTTTTTTTTGTCGGCGACTAATTAAGGACTAAAAAATAGACGAGAGGAATATTAAACCCTAGAAGAAAATAAACCAGGAGCGCAAAATCGCGAACTAATGGTTAGTCGGTCGAAAACCTCTCTTTCTTTCGCCATTTACCCTGTTTCAGTGAAAAGTAAAACCCTAATCTACATTCAGATTGTGCTAATTTTGAAGTCACCAATCTTTTGAGAACGTTAATATTCTGGGTCAAACATAGATGAGAAGAAGGTAAAGCTGTGTAATGTAATGTAAAAACAGAGATGATCATGCTTCGTTTGAGATACCACAACCATTCGACGCCACACTTTTTGAGTTACATGAGAGAAGCAAACTGGGTTTGACATGGTTCATCATGACTTTTTTTTTTTTTGTTAAACCAGTCTTGACAAAAACTAAACACAAATCATAAACGAGATACCAAGAAAACTAAATATAACTATTCTCAGTCGAATAGAAGCTTAGACGAAGTTGAAGCTGTAGGTACTGATGCCAACTCCTTGAGCATATGATACTTCTCTCCCACATCAGTAGATTCTGGAGAGAACTTTGCTGTGCTCAAACAAGCAGCATTCTTTAGGACATAGGTTGCCATCTCTCTATCTCCTCGTCTCCCTTTGTACCCAATCCACTCAAATGCCTCAAGACTAAACAACAAACACTCGGGGACAGAACTCGGCAGCTTCCAACCAATTGGGGTTTCTTTCCCACAAAGACCAGAATCATGTTTCTAAGACCAACATCAGACAGAGTTATCAGTCAATAGTATTGGGAAACTAAACCAGATAAAGGCATATTATGGAGACCACGTACATCAATGAGCTTGAGAAATCTTAGTTTGGGGGAATCTTGGAGCATATAGGTAAGAAGATCCCACCAACCTTGAGCAAATGTATACAAGTTCAGATGAACAAGCTGATAGAAGATCATTCCAGAAGGACACATAACCTGTTTTTCAATATGCACAACAACACAAAGTAATTCTTGAGAGGAATAATAATATGAAAAAAAAAACAAGATTATATTCAATATTACCTCTGAAAGTGATAAACATAGAGAAAGATGTCGGACAGTAGTAAGAGCCCTCAGAAACTTGTGAGTAACTCCTTGAGTAATCTCAACATATGCCTCAGTCAACTCAGGCATGTTCTCAATTTGACGGACGTTGTAAACTGCTTCATCTGTAATGTTCAGGTACTTCAAAGAAGGGACATCTATCACATATCGACCACATTTTACATAATTTTCGTCCATCATAGATAACCGTCGTAAGGAAGGCACCACGACAGTGAAATCCATTTCTGAGTCTTGATCATGTCGCTCCAGACATAATTCTTCAAGATTTGGACAGCCTGATAAAAGATTTGGAAGAGATGCGTCGTCCTCGTAATCAACAGTCTTAAGGTGCAGAACTTTGAGAGACGGGAGACAAACTGAAGAAGGAACAACCAATAGAACGAAATTGATCACTCTCAAGGTCTCTAGTGTATCAGAGGTATATAGGCTACTCGGCAAACTGAAAGACACATTCTCGAAAGAAGAACGAATATTAATTTCCAGTTCACGCAGACGGCGACTAAGAGCAATACCAATCCATAGTCCAATATCTATAGCGGGACACTCAGGGCCAAGATTCAGATGCAGATGTTCTATAACAGATGCCTTATTTGAAAGCAAAGATCTGTAAACAAACTGAGAGAAGTTCTTATAGTCACCACTGTGATTGATATCATTGTATTGAAGTTGTGGCACTAACATCCAAAGAAACTGCCATCTTTTGGACAAAAGACTTGTAGCCACAACATCTTTTGTAGGAACACAAGACAAAATCCGCAAGAGCAAATCATCCGAAAGTTGACTGATACGGTCCATATGGAAACACTATCCCTGAATTCTCAAAGTTTCAGCTAGTGGCCAAAGGAAAAGTCTACGATTGGAGCTTACAGATTAAAGAGGCTAAAGAGTTTCATAAATCCGAGTGGAGAAAAGTTACAATAAAACAACAAATTAGTGGTCACAAAAACTTACAGTTGACTGTTTGGAGGTAAACTTGTAGTTCCTTGGTAAACTTCCTGGAGGAGACCAGAAGAGTAAGGAGAGAGATGATTCAGGAGCTGACCAATGGCCTAGGCCTCGTTGATTTTACCCTATTTCTCTAGTCGCAAACGCAGTTTTACAGAGAAAACCCTAAATCCAAGGTTTGTTTATTTTCTCAGGAGAGGATAACATAGGAGCTAAAACAACCCTAGATTATATAGCCACAAATACCAAAACCAAGACGATAATAAACGTTGCCACAGACAGTGAATGAAGCAGCGAACAGCGAAAGGTCTCAACTTTCAATTTAGACTGTGAAAATGAAATGGGTTCATCAATCGTACCAAGTAATAATCTATGTTGCATGGAAACGGGAGCGGATACGCGGAAACGGAATCGTTTAGAAGCGCTGAAGCGATTTTTTAGAAAATTTTACGGAAGCGGTACGCGATAGAAGCGTATAATATATATAAAGAATATATATATATGTATATATATATATATAACTATATATTAAACATTATATGATATTACAAGTTATATTAACCCCATAAATCTAATAAATAAATTTTAAAAACTAAATTTAAAAATTAAACCAATTTTTACAACAAACAAAATCAAATAATTCAAGAAAAAAATTATAACACTATATTCATTCTTTTTTTAAATAACATCAAACAAAATCGTTTCAAATTATGTATATTATAGGTAAAAATATGATCAAACTCAAGTCTCTCGAAATTAATCTAAATTAATTAATCATTTATAATATCTCTCACATATTAGATTCATGTCATTGCTATTTTCTAAACATGATTTTGTTAAAAATAAAATACAAAGATTAGTATGCAAAATTTTTAGTTTGAGTTTGTTTGATTAAAAATAATAATTTCATGTTTTATTTGTAAAATTGAATTTATAAAATGGAAGCGCAAGCTTCCAAACCGGAATCGTAAGCTTCCAACGAGCTTCCAAAGTTGAATTTTTGGAAACGCGATGGAAGCGAGATTCCGAAAGCTTCCAAGAGCTTCCGATTCCGACTAAGATTCCGAAGCGGGAAGCGGACCTCCGACGAAGATTCCGTGCTTCCTAGGTAATAATCAATCTCAATCGTAAACCGGATGTAAACCGACCTACAATTTCATAGTAGACGGTTTCAGTAAAAACCAAAACCGAACTTCAAACGAAATCCAAAAAAACAAACCAAACAAAGATCATCACAATGATCGTAAATTGCGTCTGTGAATTACAAATGCTTAATCACAGTACAAATTTTCTTTTTCATTGCGTCTATTTTTACATTTTTCTTCACTTATTGTTCCCGGGGAACTTTGGTTTGAACCAGAGTATATCTTCTGATAAAACGATGACAACACATCCATCTTTCAACGTGAGCCCAACATTACATGTCTTTCTCAACTGCTTGCAGAAGGCCTAGCGTTGCTCAAGAACACAACCAACGGACTTCTAACTCGATGTAACCCATCTGTCCACATGATCTCCCCAAATACATACCGACCAGAGTAAATCTCAGTGGGCTTGAATGTAACATAATATGAGTGTTCTTGTTGGCACTTCGAGAACACCAGAATCCGCGGCCAGATCACAACTTCCACTCCCATGGGTCTAATGATGTCCACGAAATAAACTGTGTTTTTGTTTGGACCAACGTTGCTTAAAGTGCGTTTTATTGTCCTGGTGAATCTCAAGCTCGGTATGGTAATAGACGGATAGTTGAAATCTGCATTTGTTCGATACAAGTGAGACGGAAGACATGTTGTGGAAGGCTCTGGGTGGAGAACCATGGACTTAATTTGTTGGTCCGTGTAGCCAATGTTGCACATGAAGAGCACATACTCTTCGGTTCTGGTAGTGTAAACCAGACCAGGGTCCATGGCTTTTAAAGGGTTTATATGCCCGGCACCAATATCAAACGGGTCAGTGGACTTCATCGACCCACCAGAGAGGATCAAGTCATAGGTTGTGTCTCTTGTATACGCTGGAAACGGAATGAAGAAAGATCAATATCAGATATATGTTTGTAAGAACAACATGTGAGAGGGCCTATTAGAAGTAGAACCTGTGGTCATGATAGCGCTTCTGATTGCAGAAGGTGACCAGTCAGGATGAGCTGACTGGAGAAGAGCCATAATTCCAGCCACATGAGGACATGACATTGACGTTCCCGACTGGAAATTCCACTCAATAGATCGGTGGTCTCCTGGTAACAGTGTAGGTGGAGTTTTATGAGGCCATGCTGCTAATATCCCAATACCGGGCGCTGTAATATCTGGCTGCACACACCAAAAACCAATATTCACTAAAGTGTCAAATCTGGTTCTTGTTTAAACGTACTATATCTCAAATACTTCAACACAATTGCATTCTCAAACATACAACTTAATGCAACAAACTAAGTGAACCAAAATATTAGATGATTGTACCTTGAGAATATCAGGTGATAGTGAGCTAGGTCCTCTTGAAGAGAAATATGCAACGGAGGGTGCTGTAGTCTCTCCAATAACCGTTTTGCTCGGTCCAATTTTCAAAATTGGCACTCTTCATTTTTCACCAAAGGAATCTAATGAGTTTATTTTCTATAATCATATATCAGCTTGGCGCATGGAAACAAAATGCATAACCGAGTAGTGTCGCTTACGTAGGCAAACGAGCAAGATAGTTCCTGATCATTGTCCCGTGAAGAATATCCACACGAACTGTTGGGATCATGTCTACTTCTTCAGCGAGCTGTCTGGTTGGTGAGGCTGCAAATATTAGCGCTAATGCGTTCGCTCTTATGGCAGCAGCTTGTGCCTCTTCAATGAACTGAACCGGACCCAAAGTAGAGAAGCACAGAATTATTGTCCCATTGGCCAATTTCTTCAACCAGTTTTCCCATTTGCAAACCCTGCACATATCAGTCCTTATAGTCATACACCAATGCTGCTAATAAGCTACGAATTTGCAAGTATCTTCTAAAACTGTATAGAAAGTGACATGAATTGAATTTTGAATACAAATTTTAAAGAATTTTGAGCAAATACCCTCCATTGAAATACGTTGTTGCAAGAGCTAATGTACCAGTGATCTCCTGAGAAATCAAGCTCTGACCCTGAAAGATTGATTAATTCAAAGTTTTGTTCTTTTAAATTCTGTGACTAACAAGAATCAATCTTTCAGTAATTTGACTTTGACTTCAGGATTTAAGGTGAGTACCGTGAGAGTGAAACTGCCGTCGATAACAATTCTAGTGGGAAAACTCCGATCAACTGTCGAAGCTGCGACGGAAACTGCCCAAGGAGCGACATTCTGAACAACACCGGGATCAGGGCCATCGTTTCCGCCAGAGAAAACCACGCTGATTCCTCTCTCCGCCGCGTGAAAAGCCCCAATGTCTGCGCTCGACTCGAAAAACGGAGATAACGGCGGCGAATAGCCAAAAGAGGCCGAAATCACGTTGACACCGTTGTGGATCGCGTCGTCGAAAGCTGCCAAGATATCAGCCTCCGTGCAAACACCTTCCAGATCCTTCCCCCAACACGTCTTGAACACTGCTAGCCTCGCCGACGGAGCTCCGCCACGAGCAGTGCCGCGTCCCAAACCGGAGAAGCCGGAGACGTTGCGAACAACGGATCCAACGGCGGTTGAAGCTGTGTGTGTGCCGTGACCGAGGTAATCTCGCGGCGATCGGTATTCAGGATCTCGCGTAAAGTCAATCGGTCCATATGTCTCTTCGAATCCTCTGAGGTAAAATCGAGCACCGATCAATTTTCGATTGCAATGTACGGAAGGATTGAACTCTTCTCCTCCGACGCAATTTCCTTTCCACGACGAAGGTATGGATTTTGCCTCCGGCGGTTCCCTGAAACTCTCCGATTCCGGCCAAATCCCTAAATTGAAAGTAACAAAAGTATTCAAGGAAATGCTAACATCGAGAGCCCTGAAACAAAGAAGAGTTGGGGAAAAACAAAAGACCAGTATCGAATATTCCGACGACAATGTCGGATCCATAGGCGAGCTGCGGCGGAGGAGTACGACGGGGATAGTCAACGGCGAGACCTAAGAAATCCCAGCTCCTTGTTGTGTGCAACTTCAAGCTTTTGCTCTTGAAAACCGTTATGACCTGGTCCAATTCTATAACAATTTCCCGGTTAACAAAACCGGTCTCCGTTCTAATTTTCTTATTAATATCGATTTTGTAACCGGTCCTAGTGTAACTGAACGAAATGGAACTGGTTCCGCAAAAACGATCGTTAGTCAAGGATAACCAAAACCAAACCGATTTCTTTAAAGATGAGAATAATTTTGCCGCCATAATGTAAAGATGGAAGTATTACTTGCTAAAGAAGTAGCTTGTGATGCGTTGAGTTTTGCAGAGAAGCCTGAGAAGCCATTGTTGTAACTGTACAACATCGATTGTTTCCCATCTTCTTTGCTACAACAACATCTCCAAATATTTGCGGACGAGATTATTGACCGAGAAGAGAAAAGGACTGTTAAAGAGATGAGTTTTGGTTCAAAAAAAAAAAAAAAAGAGATGAGTTTTGAAGAAGGTAACCTTGTGAAGACTTTGGAAAGAAGATGAAGGTGGTGGTTTGAAGCTAAAGCAGCGTTTTTTAGCCGGTTAGCGCCTAAATATACAACGTAAACCTGGAAAACATGCCAAAGATAATCAAGAATATAGTCTGCAAATGAATAGATATTCATGCACAGGTTTAGGTTTTTAGTGATTTACATGAGAGATTGATGTTGTTGCTTGAATTGAGTGAAGTATTAATGTAAGAGCAAGAAAGTTGCGACCAAGAAATCTTTCCATTGATGTTATACTGCTTGAGAAAGATCTAGCTTGACATATTGCTGCTACAAATCACTCGGATTCTTATAACTAACTAATTCAAACTCAAGCTTAATTATATTAATAATAATGTATTGCATAGTCAATCATTGTGACAAACTCAACAAGACATAGGCTCACGAGCCACATCATTCTCACTTTAAGATCTATACGTGTTACTAGATAGATGCCTAGATTGTTTAATTACACTAACAGTATAGGCATGTATTGAAAGATGTTTCCATTTTTGTTAAATAGTATAGCTTACCTTTTATCATTAAAGCTATAACAAATTTTTAGGGATCAATTAGAGCTAAATGTACGTTCCTTTGTAGTGTTGTAATTAGAACAAAGAGTAGTAACTTGCGACTGAGGTGAAACCTATAGAGAGTGTAGCTCAATGGAGTAAGGTGAAATCTATAGAGACGGTAGCTTGCGAGTCCCATCATTCTTACTTCTACTAGAAGTTAAACATTCCTACAAAACTTTCTTCCAAAGAATTAATATTTCATCAATTCACTACAGAACAAAACCCAAAAATACAGGAACTAATATTGAGAGATCTCTGGTAGGTTTACTTATAATAATTTGCAATAATTCTTATTGTTGAAGAATCGAAACCAAATATGGTGTAGAATGCCTAAATTTTTGTTCAACCACTAACACAACAAAGGCTTCATTTTTTATTTTTTAGTTGTTTAATCAATAAAATACTAAAAAAATGGATTAGCTAGGCACTATTCGATCAATGATGATGTTGATTAAACATGGAAGTCAACGTGGCAAGATCTAGAAAAAACCCCGACCTTTGTGCATTTGTATACACAAACACAGACAAATCCGACGAAAATCACGGAATCATCATCCAGTTACAGTTTTGTGTGAATAAAAACAGTGTACAAACATGGTGTTCAACGGCCATACGGTTATGTCCGTAGCTCATTTGTCGGCGGAGATTTGGCAGCGATTACGACGGATCCCACCGTCCGATCGTATAAGCAGCCGCGAGATGCTTGAGCTAGTCTGCTTCTTCCCGCTTCATCAATTGGGTCGATTCGCTTTATGTCTCTTGACTTTTCTATGTCTTCCTTCTCCAGGTTTGCTCTATCCTGAAACCGACGAAGACGATCGTGATCACGCTTTTGTTTATGGTTCCTCTTCATCTTCCATTGCTACATATCAGCATCACTTTCATCTGCATTTTGAGTGATCAAAATCAAACTCTATCCTGTTCTCTTCTTTGTATAAGTTTTTTTTTTTTTTTTTTTTTCCTTTTGTAATCACTCTGTTTTTTTTTTTCCGGTAGTTCTTGCAATTTGGCGAAAATCGAATCTTGTTTCTTGATTACAGTTTGTATGCATGTGAATATGTCTAGATTTTTTTTTTTATAGTCTAGTCCTTGATGAATAGAGCATCATTTTTTTTGTTTCATTTGCATTTGAAACATCGTTGAATAGGTTTTACCTAGAAATGTTTAAGACAAATGGTGTTGTCTTTGATTTGTTTTGCGTTTGTTCATACCTTCTGGGGGAAAATTGAGTAAAGACTAAGAGAGTTTTGGGTTAATCATCAAGTTTAGGTGGTACTGAAAGTAGCTAACTCGGTTTTGGTGTTAAAATTTATGTACTCTCAGAAACTTGAGGTTCTACGGGAGAATAGTCAATTAAACATTTATCAAATCTCCCAGCTTTCTTTCCACATATAATAAAATCGAAGATCAAGGACGATGTTGTTTAAGCTAATTTTCTTGGGTCTCTAGTTTGGTGAGTTTTTGGTTTCTTGGCTTCCAAGAAAGAAGCTTAATTGTTTATTGTTAGTGTGAATGGGAGAATTTCATGGTTTTCCATTTCTCTTTTTCTTGCTCAAATATTTGAAGAGTCTTGCTCAATACCTAATTCATATGTTGACTAACAAAATGAAAACTCACACTTATAAGTTCTTGTTTCATCGAATATTGAGCAATAATTGGGGCCTTGGGGGATAAATGGATTGAGTCAATTATATAACTGAGCGCACATGGAAACATCAATCAAATTCCATATTCTTTACCTACAAAGAAACAACCAACCAAACAGCTCATTGCTTCTCTTATCTATTTTCTATTCATTTCTCGACCGTCACAGAAAAAACCAAACAGTTTACTATTTCTTTCACTCTTTTTAGTTTTTATTAAAGAAAACGTTCCTAGAATGAATTGTATTATTTGAAAAATACTACCTTTTGAACTGTAATCTTTGAACCAACATATTATATCCATTTCTCCAAGAAAAACAAAATACAATATCACAACTTAAATCGGCTGCACTATTCTTTCCAACTGTTTATTTTTCTTTATTTTTCAACTAAGATCTCAGTTGGCTTTACAGAGATTAATGTGATAGTATAGTACTTTTATTTACCAACTACAAAGAATTGGAACAATTCGAAAATGATTAAGTGTTGGTGTTAATCAAACTGTAAAGTGCTAGTTACACAGTTGGCCTTACATGCATCCATGTGTATATATAACTCACAGTCACAACACATCAGAACACACCACAAAATACTAAACATATAATCTCTTTGTGCTTTCTCAAGAACCACTTAGAGATAAATCAATGGAGGCAATGAAGATGAGACTCTTTGTGGCGGTTTTGGTGGCGGCGATGGCTTTTTCTACTGTGCAACAGGTTGCCGCGGTGGAGGCTCCCGCTCCGAGTCCTACCTCCGACGCTTCTTTGTCCATCCCGGCTTTCTTCGCCTCTGTAGCCACTTTGGCCTTTGGGTTTCTCTTCTAGACAAATTTGTTTTTGTCTTTTTGATGTGATAAAAACCATATTCTTGATTTTTTTTTTGTTTTTCTTTCTTATGTACTGTTCTAAGATTTTCCACATTTGAATATCAATAAAAATATCTCTATCACTTTTTTTAATTCACCTTAGCTTTGACAAAATCATAAAAAAAGGAAAAGAAATTAGTTTGACAATCATAAGTTGTTGTTAGTGGTAGTCATATTAATTCAGTAGCTTGGTGATTAAATAAGAGATTAAACTAGTTGAAATCTTAATCTGAAAGCATTATAGTGGGAGGGGACAACAAGCAAACAACTTGTAAGCTTTATAATGATGACATCTTCTAAGAAAAGTAGTATGAATATAATTTTAACTTCAAGGTATTGATTTTTCTTTTGTTCATAATAATTATGGGCTTACAATAAAAAAGCTTATGAGTGAAATGGGCTACTTTTAAGGCCCATTACATTGAGAAGGCCTCGTCCGTCTTGTCGCTCATGAAACAACGCCGTTGCCATTATTTCTCTCTTAACGGCGTGTATGCGATTTATATCATCAGCATCAAAACGACGAAGTAAACCATAAGTTCTGTCTTAACGGCGTCCTTGCGACAGCATTTTAAACGACACCGTCTTGTTTTTTTTAATTGTTTTCTCGATCAGTTCCCGATTGCAAGGGTTAAACGGAGATGAGAGGGCTGCACCATTTGAAGAGAATCTCAATAGTTCGATCTCTCTTCACCTTCTCTAATACCACTTCTCCCGGAGCACTAACGACTAGGAGATCACTGTATTCTTTGAGCCGGTTGTTGTCATCAACCCCTAACGCCGCCGGTGGATGCTACCGAGAAACACCTTCGCTTCAGTCCCCGTGGTCTGCTGTGCAACGCCGCGGTGTTAAAGTTAACGCGATTCAGGTAAAGTTTAACTGCGGAGATAAAAAGTTTATTGCTCATTTGATTAGCGAATAATTATTATTGCGGGCTCTTGAACTGTTTTGAGCTCACACGAGTAAAGATTAGCTGTGTCCTCTGATTTATTGGGTTTTTAATTTTTTCAGCTAAGGGCAGGGAATGTGATTGAACGAACAGGTTTGGTTTTTGAAGTTTACTCCTTTTGATTATACATGTCAACGTTTTTGGATTAGTATATGATTTCACTCAATTTTGATGGATCGTTGCACCTTCAGGACGTACTTTTCGGGTTAGTCATTTGGACATTTTGTTTTATATCTTGAGTTTTTTAGTTCTACGGATTGAGAAACACCAATTATCTTTTTTTTTTTTTTTTTTTTTTATGTTGTAGGTTGTAGAAGCAGAGCATAAGCAACAAGGTAGAGGAGGAGCTTCCATACAGGTATTAATCTCTACTCGAAATGTCGGAATTTTCATATTCTATGTGAGAGTACCAACTACCAACTTAGGAATCCTGATTTAGTGATTATTCAAGTGAGTTAGAATTTGATTCATGCTGAGAACCATATTGTTAAATACGGGTCTCCCTTTATCTTAGCCTCTGCTTCTTGACTTGTTTTATGCGATCAACAGTTTAATGTTTTGATCGTTTATAACGTATTTTTTTTGTTGATATTCTGTCTCTTAGCCTCAACATTTGCATCTCTCTTCTTTTGGGGAAACAGGTTGAGCTTCGTGATGTTGACACTGGGAATAAGCTTAACTTACGGTTTGGATCTGAGGAGTCGGTTGAGAGTATGTTGCTTATTCCATAGCATTCATAGCTTAGTGTTAATTAATCTCTTACCTACTAAAATTTGTTATTTTTGGGTTTTCTAACCATTTTGCTATTAGCATTGTAGGATAGGTCGATTATTTTGATGTGGTATTGATTGCTTGCATCAATTTCCTGCAGAAGTTTTTGTTGAGGAGAAATCTTTCACGTGTTTGTATACAGAGGGAGATACTGCATTTCTGATTGAGTGAGTCCATTTTTTGTGTAATCTCCTTACCTGTTTTATATCATCTTAAACATTCGGTAGGACCTTGAGTTTGCTAAACATTATTTCTTTAATTATGTATATCCAACAGGCCTAATACGTTTGAACAAGTTGAAGTGCCACTGGACATATTTGGCAAAGCTGCAGTATATTTAAAAGGTTGGTATGATTTCATTCGTAGTGCATGTCATGCTTTGAATCCTTTGTTGATGGTTGTCTACACACCAATATAGAAAATCTGAGAGCAATGCAGTCATTTTTTGAGGATTTTCTTTTCCAATTTGGTTTGTTTTGCTGAATCCTAGCTGGCATGTGCTAGAAATACTTAACATATTTGCTATTTACTCGTGATTGACAGAGGAAATGAAAGTTCAGTTGCAGCTGTATGATGGAAGAGCTTTATCTGCATCTATCCCTAAGCATATTACATGCACAGTTGTAGAAACACAAGATCCCATGAAAGGCCTAACATCAGCTCCTCGGTATGTGTTTTAAAAACATCAGTAACGCTATTTATCTATACAGTATATGCGTGTAACATATTACTGATTTGCACATGTACCATTGTTTACTCAACACCATGAATCAATCTTTTTTATAAGTTATATGAGAAAACGCCTTATTAAATTGTAGGTACAAGAGAGCGCTCCTGGATAATGGTTCCACTATTCAGGTAAGTACTCATTCTGGGAAGTTGCAACTTTGATCTCCAAACTACATGCGATCAGGAACTAGTCTGGTTCATCTAACTACCAAAATAACAACTCTTGGTTCCACCTTGAATACCTCAGGTACCATCTTATCTCGAGGCAGGTGAAAAGATTGTGATAAACACTGAGGATGACTCTTTTGTTAAGAGGTATTAATTAAGTCATGGCTTTAATTTATTACACAGTTTGTTGTTTGCTCACATTAGTTTTCTTCTTGCATTCTTACAGGGACAACAAATGAAACTCTTTTGAGTAGTCGTTGAATGCTTCTCTTGTGGAGGTGAAGTTGAGAAGCATTTGATAGAAAGATTAGGGGTTTAGTGTTTATTATTATTCCAGTTGTCATAATCTCGGAGCTTCTGAGACTTGCGTTGCTTAATGTGTTACAAATTATACGTGAAGTTTTCCTTCCAGATTACAGATTCATAAAAGGTTCTTAGAAAACCTTTTTGCGTTGTAGAACGCTTGGAACGAACCTAAGATAGGTGATATATAGTGTTAGCACGAATCTGGTTTTACTAAAATAAATATTTTGAGTTTGAATCGAGGATCGGTCCGGTTATTCAGAGATTAAGCGGGTTGAATAAGTTTAATCTAAATCAAATTGCTGACCAGATCGCAAGCATTTATTGGTCGGTTATAGCTACACTCACAACCGCCATCAATAGCCAATTTGCCGTAAATCGTGCTTTTATTGGTTTAGACCAGTCGGGTCGACGACTGTAAGTAAATTTCTCGTTGGTTTGTTGAACTTTCGCCAAATGTTCAACGATTTGTCGATCGCAGACACTATCTTGGGCCTTCTATTAATTTTCGGCCCAGCACCAAATTTTTCCTTACAAATTTTTTTTTAAGTAAAAAAAAAAAAAAAAAAAAAGGCCGAGAGATAGAAAATTGGCAATGGCAATATTAAGCCAAACCCTTTTTCCGGTCACAGCAACACCGCCGTCTTCTCTCTTCTCCTTGAATCGTTTTTCTCGGTCCCATCATCACTTTGCTTATTTCTCTTCTTCTCCGACTGGTAAAATCCTCTCTCCGAGCTCTTATCTCTCGTTCCATCTACTTGTTGTTATCTGTGCTCTGCCTACATTTCTCCGTTTGCTTCTTAAGTTTTTAGGTCACTGAATAACATTTCTATTGCAATATTTGTGAGATTAGATTGTTGTTATTAGCAGTGCAAGTCCATTTTTCTTGTAGTTGTTTTGTTGCTAGCATATTCTGATTTTGTTTTCCACTTGAAATGATACTTTGTTTGCTATTTGCGTGTACTGATTTCGCTATGTGGTTTTGTAACCTAGTCAGAAAAATTGAGAGCAGCGGCTTGGAGATTTGCTTTCGCAACCAAAGCTAAGTCCGTAGCAACCATGGCAGCTGTAAGTCAGCAGTTTTGTTTTTATATCCACGAGAAAGTTTTGAAATATAACATGACTGATTTTTTGAGTGCTAATGACAGAATGAAGAGTTTACGGGAAATCTAAAACGCCAACTCGCTAAGCTCTTTGATGTGTCTCTAAAATTAACGGTTCCTGATGAACCTAGTGTTGAGCCCTTGGTGGCTGCCTCCGCTCTTGGAAAATTTGGAGATTACCAATGGTTCTCCTTCTTTTATTTAATTCATTGAACTTCAATTAAACTCTTTTCCGTTTGTTGAATTTGATTCTTTCATCATATTGTTGTCTGCAGTAACAATGCAATGGGACTATGGTCCATAATTAAAGGAAAGGGTACTCAGTTCAAGGGTCCTCCAGCTGTTGGACAGGTTGGTTTATATGGATTGTCTTTTGAATTTCGTGGCTTTTTGTATCTTGTATGTCGTGAAGCAGATTCTTATCCTATTTTGTATTTGTTCTTTAACTCTTATTCTGTTCTCACATAGGCCCTTGTTAAGAGTCTCCCTACTTCTGAGATGGTGGAATCATGCTCTGTAGCTGGACCTGGCTTTATTAATGTTGTACTATCAGCTAAGTGGATGGCTAAGGTACTCCTGTTGTATTTCTATAGTCATTTTCTAGTGCTCATATAAATAATAGTATATGTTAAGCATAACTGTTTTCTTATCTATCCGCAGAGTATTGAAAATATGCTCATCAATGGAGTTGACACATGGGCACCTACTCTTTCCGTTAAGAGAGCTGTAGTTGATTTTTCCTCTCCCAACATTGCAAAAGAAATGCATGTTGGTCATCTTAGATCAACTATCATTGGTGACACGCTAGCTCGCATGCTCGAGTACTCAAATGTTGAAGTTCTACGCAGAAACCATGTTGGTGACTGGGGAACACAGGTAGCTACTTTTCTGCTCTTCAAATGGTTTTTTAACCTTTTTTTTTTTTTTCTTTTTTTGTAATTATTGTATTCCAAATATTTGTCAGAGAAATAAAAGCTGCTTTTATTCTGCAGTTTGGCATGCTAATTGAGTACCTCTTTGAGAAATTTCCTGATACAGATAGTGTGACTGAGACAGCAATTGGAGATCTTCAGGTCAGCTGCCTTCCATCATATGACCTCTCAAGCTTTACAATTTTATTATGTAGCAATATTGGCATAATATGCTTGTGTGAATAACCAAAGCAATATAGTTTCTACTAACCTTAGATGTCGTTTGATAGGTGTTTTACAAGGCATCAAAACATAAATTTGATCTGGATGAGGACTTTAAGGAAAGAGCACAACAGGCTGTGGTCCGTCTACAGGTAAATAAAAATTCTCTTTACCAAAATCACTGGTCTGTTATTCTGTTTCGCAGTGTCTCAATTTGCAGCTGCCTTTGGTTGCAAGATCTAAATTATTCACTAGTCCAATATTTTCCTTTCTACTGTGCAGGGTGGTGATCCTGTTTACCGTAAGGCTTGGGCTAAGATCTGTGACATCAGCCGAACTGAGTTTGCCAAGGTTTACCAACGCCTTCGAGTTGAGCTTGAAGAAAAGGTAAAGAAATAGCTGACCTGTACTACATTATTTGAGATATAATGGAAAAGAGATGCATGGATGGGTAAAGAAAAATACATTGATTCAATTCATGACAGGGAGAAAGCTTTTACAACCCTTATATTGCTAAAGTAATTGAGGAATTGAATAGCAAGGGATTGGTTGAAGAAAGTGAAGGTGCTCGTGTGATTTTCCTTGAAGGCTTTGACATCCCACTCATGGTTGTAAAGAGTGATGGTGGTTTTAACTATGCCTCAACAGATCTGACTGCTCTTTGGTGGGTTATCTTTATGTTAATTATTCCATGAAATTCGGATTTTAGTAGCGATATTTTGAAAATAGAACTCATATATAATGACTCTCCGTTTCTATATTTGCTGAAGTTTGATCTGAACTTGCATTTTGTTCAATTGATTGTCTGCTTGTGCTGAATTCTGTCTGGCCCAGGTACCGGCTCAATGAAGAGAAAGCTGAGTGGATTATATATGTGACCGATGTTGGCCAGCAGCAGCACTTTAATATGTTCTTCAAAGTAGGTTTGATGTATATTTTATTGTTTTTGACGTCTTGTGAAATGTTGTGTCTTGATTGAAACTGTCAGTCGTAACTGTAGCTATCATGTTACTCTGAATTAGGCTGCCAGAAAAGCAGGTTGGCTTCCAGACAATGATAAAACTTACCCTAGAGTTAACCATGTTGGTTTTGGTCTCGTCCTCGGGGAAGATGGCAAGCGATTTAGAACTCGTGCAACAGATGTAGTCCGCCTAGTTGATTTGTTAGATGAGGCCAAGACTCGCAGTAAACTTGCCCTTATTGAGCGCGGTATCTAACTTTGTCTCAGCACTCTCTAATTGTTGAACCATTCACTTGTTCAGTTATTATTTGGTCTATTAATCCTTATATGCTGTTTCTCTGTTTAGGCAAGGACAAAGAATGGACACCGGAGGAACTGGACCAAACAGCTGAGGCAGTTGGATATGGTGCGGTAAAGTTAGTATCATCTCTATTCTACTGCTGATGATAGTGAATTCTATTCAGTATCTTCTGGTTTTCTGTGACGTTTGTAATTAAGGCCGCTCAATTATGATGGAATTATTTGCCAGATGCTTTGACAGTTGGCTTATATTCATTCTACAAGCTAATTTGCGGTTTTGTTTAATTTTCTTCAAGGTATGCTGACCTGAAGAACAACAGATTAACAAATTATACTTTCAGCTTTGATCAAATGCTTAATGACAAGGTACTGGAATTTGCCACCTAGTTTACATATTTGCATTATGCAGTCACTTACACAACCTTATTGATCACATGTCATGAGCAGGGAAATACAGCCGTTTACCTTCTTTACGCCCATGCTCGGATCTGTTCAATCATCAGAAAGTCTGGCAAAGACATAGATGAGCTGAGAAAGGTATTTTAGCTGCATGAACATGAATCACTTAATTTTATTCTTTGTTCCTCTTGGCTGCACCTGAAACTTCCCATTGTCTCTATCAAGGAAATGCGACATTATAATCTATTTCTTTTGAAATTGAAAGCTTAAACAATTTCCAGATGTGTTTTAACTTTTAACTTAATACCAGTGTCTTAGTGAGCATTTAAATCTGGGAGTCTCAAGATTCATTTATATACACCCTGAGCCTTATTTTGTCTTTTCTATTTTCTTGGTTGTACTATCTTTCACATTTTCATAATAAATGGATCGTCGAACATCTACGGAGACTGTTATTAGTTCCTACCGTACGCAGTATGATAGGAGTTCTTATGTTTCAACATCTGATTCATTGCAGACAGGAAAACTAGCATTGGATCATGCAGATGAACGAGCACTGGGGCTTCACTTGCTTCGATTTGCTGAGGTAACACATGCTCTCTTTAGATACTTGTTTCATATTTGGTTTCATTTTTCTCGGCAACAAAATGAACAATTGCACAATTCATGTGTTAACGATTTGCAGACGGTTGAGGAAGCTTGCACCAACTTGTTACCGAGCGTGCTGTGCGAGTACCTCTACAATTTATCTGAACACTACACCAGATTCTACTCCAATTGTCAGGTGTGCATTCACAAGATTCTACATTTCTATTTAAAATCTTGATATTAAACCGCATAGCTGCATAATCAACCACCATTATTTTGATCTCACTTAAAAACATGAACTTTCGCAGGTCAATGGTTCACCAGAGGAGACAAGCCGTCTCCTACTTTGTGAAGCAACGGCCATAGTTATGCGGAAATGCTTCCACCTTCTTGGAATCACTCCTGTTTACAAGATTTGATGCATCACATCGCAATTGAACGACCTAAAAGACAAGTGTTTTTTTACTCGTTTTGACAATTTTTCTGCACAATTAGTGAAAAGGTGTTATTTAGCCCTAAATTATCTCTGTTCTCATTTAGCTTGGGCAAACTTGTATACAAATGAATACAATGTTAAATTGAACCCAGAAGGTTGTTTTGTCATGTCATTGAACTGATTTTGGTGAATCATGAAATGGTTTTAAAGTTAATCTTGAATTGGAATGACTTGAGGATGTTCTTGTGGCTTTCATGGAGATTGTGGCCTTTGGTCCATATAAATAATCCCTTTTGCAGCATGACTTCGTTCTTGATCCTCTCTTCACAAGATCCTGTAAGCTTGTGACAGTTGCTAGAGATGTGAATGACTGAGATTTGCCTTTATAATACTTTGAAAGTCCTCCTTTCTTGACGTGGCTGTAAACCAAAAAAAAAAAAAAAAAAGACAACAAGAAAACAAATTGTTAAGACTTTGAGTCAATGGAGATAAGATCGATCAAAGAGGACAGTGAGATAAAAGATCAAAGTCATTACGTGAAAGGGAGCTGAGAGATTAGGTCTGATAGGTCGTCAAAAGGCCCATTTGGAGAAGAAGAAGAAGCATCCTCTGTTAAATCAGATGAATAAATAGAGATAGACGATGAAGATGAAGATGGTTCTTTTTCCGAGGATTTTGAAACTCCTACAACACCACCTTCTTCTTTTGTTGTCGAAATCAGATTACCATCTCGAATGATCATTTCTTCTGCTTCTTTTGTCAATTATGTTTGGATTCTGAATTGATCTTTTTTTTTAAGTCTTAACCAAAAGGAAAACAAGAAAAGGTTTCTTGAACGATAAGAACAGAACAGAGAGTTCTTGTCGAGATGTTTTGTGTTTTGTTCTAGTTTTTTTTTTTTTTTTTTTTTTGATTAAGGTGTGTTTTGCTATCTATATAGAAAGAAAGAGAGGATTACATAAATGCTTGTAGATAAGCGAAGAGATACGGTTTAGTAAGAGAGAAAAAAAGGATAACGAATAAACGATAATAATGTATAGGTCTTACTTACGTGCAAGCTGTGGCCTATGGATAACGTTTTACTCTGTTTCTTCTATCAAACTTATCAATTATATGTACTCTATTTTTCTATGGCCTTGCATAAAAACATAACGTTGACTCTTTTATCTTGATCCCGTATTCGAATTGAATAATAATATTATGAACGACTGAATTCGAATTTCGGATTGGGCTTTTTGATCAATTATCTTGATCACATAAAAATCGGTTTTATATAGGGTTTTGTAAATTTTGGATTGTCTTTTTTTTTTTCCATTTAAATTCGAATTCAGTCATATATAGAAAGAGTAATTCATCTAAATCCTATTTGGTTTGGCTTTTAAAATTGGTTATTTCGGTTTGGTTTATTTGAAATCCAACATTCCAAGGGTGAGATAATGTAGAATCGCGATACTGTTCTCGAAAAAAGGGGAAAATGGTTGTGCATGATGTCTAGTCCCAAGTCTCTAAGTCTTGGTCTTTCGAACAATTACCGCACATTATTAAGACCATGAAGATGAGTTTAACATTCTGAAATGTGAGTCGATGTTGACCATTACTGCATTACATTATTGATCTGAAATTGTCGTGATTACTTTAAAGGTAAATGCTGGTAATTATGATGACCATTGAACGTTATTACTTTAGCATGTTTTTTTTATGCTATCAATGATGTCATGTAAATAATTATTCTCCAAGACATGCCTACGTTTTCCGTGAGTTCTAATTGCGATCCAACAATCTAGTCTTAATTCTTCTGGTTTAGTACCGTCGCATCTACCCTAACATGTTATGTATGGTCATCTATTTATTTTTAAATGATGGTTTAATTATAAATGATGATTTTATGCATTTGTGGTGTTGTATAATTCTATGAATATAAAAATTGTAAGCTAATGATAAATTCTATATACACGTAAATTTTACAAAATGTTAAGTAAATTTGTTCCCTCAATTTTGTATATTTTCTTATGAACTGTGTCACATCTATATTTGTTTTTCAAGCTCTGGTTAAATAGCAGAGAAGTGTAGGCCAATAAAATTACCCTTCCCGCCAACTATTTTAGTAAGGAACCAACGTTTAGTAGTAACACACAAACTAAAATGGAACAATTCTCTTATGGTTACGTCACACTTAAACTAGCCAGTAACCACCTTAAAAATAAAAATGAAAGCTGCAGATTGCTAGAACCTGTAATCCAACTAAGACATTATCTTGCGATAGGAAATGATCTATGATATAAAATTCTGCATTATTAAAAAAAAAATGTTTCAGTGATTATTTATATTAATGCTGACATTGCTAAGTCATGTACGTTTGAATATAAACACTCTCGATTAAAGTGATATAGGTCTGGACACTGTATATTCTTGAATCATCAAATGACCATTCGGGCAGGCTGAGACAAAGGCTGAGGTACTTAGATAAGAATCGATGGTAGATTCTAGTTGGAAAGTGAATGGAGTCCTTCGCAGCAGGAAAAAAAAAAAACACTTTTAGAATCTTTAGATTTTAATGTGCTATTATCTTATAGACAAACAAGAGAGATTTTATTTTAAAATTTTAAATTTATAGCTATCGTAAAAGGTATAATTATATGTTGTTTAAGCTAGTTATAGGAAGACATACTTTTGACGAGTAGAATAAATTAATTTCTTGTATGTATTACACTTCTAGTATAAGAATACATGCACTCATAATTTCTGATTTATTTGCCCCTACCACGTTCTCTCTCTCTCTTTCTTCCTTTTACGTCATTGCCTCTCGATTCGTGAGATACATGTTCGTAACTATACAAAATAAATATCTTAAAACTTAAAAGTGATGTGTAAACGTTTTATTGGATCAACTATTTTAACATTTTAATATAAATAGTGATGCTAGCCTAGGGGTTTTGAAGCAAACACACAATTTGTATTCAAAAGAAGTAGCTAAAAGTAAAAACAAAAGAAAAATGGAGAAGTGGATGAACTTGATGAGAGACGAAGACTTAACGGAAGAAACAAAGACTCTAATCTCTTCACTTCCTTCAGAGAAAGCCTACCTCGGTCGAAACCTCTGCAAGTACCAAGGTTCTTGGTATTACTACAACTTTCTCCAAGGCGTTCTCAATTTCCAGAGAGGTTTTAAGCCTCAAGACACCGATGCTATCGTCGCATCGTACCCAAAATGCGGCACCCTGTGGCTCAAGGCACTCACAGTTGCGCTCGTTGAGAGATCAAAGAACCCTTCGTCTGATGATCCTACGAGCCATCCTCTTTTATCCAACAATCCTCACAACCTCGTACCTGTCCTTGAGATGAATCTTTACCGCGATACCCAAACACCGGACTTGACCAAGCTCACATCATCATCTCCAAGGCTGTTCTCTACTCACACGCCTTTCAATACGCTCCAAGTAGCTCTCAAAGACTCTCCTTGCAAGGTACTTTACATTTGCAGGGACGCGAAGGATTCTCTGGTGTCACGTTGGCATATCGTTTGCAGGAGTCTGAATAAAGAAGAGGACAGAACCATTCTTGAGTCTATGTTTGAGTCCTTTTGCAGCGGAGTCTGCTTGTTTGGTCCGTTCTGGGACCATATCCTGAGTTATTGGAAAGCTAGCTTGGAAAAGCCAAAGCAAGTGCTTTTCATGAGGTACGATGAAATAAAAACAGATCCTCATGGTCAGATCAAGAAACTTGCAGAGTTCTTGGGTTGTCCATTTTCTAAGGAAGAAGAAAGGAATGGATCAATAGATAAGATCTTGGAGATGTGTTCTCTGCCTAACCTGAGCAGTTTGGATGTGAACAAGACAGGAAAATCAATCAATGGCATAGAGTACAAGAACCATTTCCGCAAAGGGATAGTTGGTGATTGGAAGAATCATCTAACTCCGGAAATGGGTAACAAAATCGACATGATCATGAAGGAGAAACTCAAAGATTCCGGTTTGGAATTCTGAGGTTTGGTTTGAAAATGCATTGTAATAAATTAATAATTAATAAGTGACCCTTTTGATGCATGGCTTTAAAATTCTGAATGATGTTGTGTTGTTTGTGTTTTCCTTTGAAATGCATTGTAACAATAAGTACCTTTATGGCTTTATCCTTTGATCATGTAACCAACAGTTGGAAAAAATCAATAAAAGGTAACAAAATAGAAACCAATATCGACCAAATGACTTGTACTAGTCGTCGTCGTTACACACACTCTCCAATATTATTGCGGCAAAATCCGTCAAAGCCCGCCACATGTTTGATCAATAGTCTCCAAAGCAGTGACCAAAACCACCATTTCCGTACAAATTTAATACCTTTAATGGTTTTCTCTCGCTCTCTCTCTCTCTCTCTCTAGCTGGCTTGATTTGTTTTACCGACTCCAATGGTCAAAATTCTCTAATCCTATAAAAAAGGGTCGCCTTGTTTTTCATCTACGGATTTGATTCATCTTTCTTCCTGATTTCGTATTCAATTTGTCGTTGACGAGTTCAAAGTCTCTATACGAGAAAAAAAAAATTCGATTTTTAATTAAGTTATAAGACTTTTCCCCTGAAGTTTGTTGTTCCTCTGTTTCGTGAGTCGTTATGAGTACTGTGGAAAGTAGCAAACCGAAGATCATCAATAGTTCTTGTGGTTATGTTCTAGAAGATGTTCCTCATCTCTCCGATTACCTTCCTGATCTTCCTGTATGTTAGTTAACTCTTGATCTCTTATTCTGGTCTTTTTCTTTTTTGATCTGATTTGACTAAAACTTTAGCTTTTGAGCTTTACTGTTGCAAAAGATTGAAACTTTAACTATATAGGTAGATATTTGTGCATGTTTGTGTATCAGTTTCAGCTGGTTGATAACTGTTTAGTTTTTTTTTTTATTTGGAAACTTTAGATAGACGAAATGAATTTCTCAGATTCTGATTAGTATAAGATAGCCCAAGGAAAAAAGAGGGATCTTTTGTATCTGGGTCTCAAAAATTATGAACTTGGATCAAAATCTGTGACATGGTTTTAGACTTTTAGTCATTATCATGTTAGAATCAAATGATGGTTTAGTTTGATTAATGGTAAATTTCTTTTGGCTCTATGTTATTGCAGACTTATCCTAATCCATTGCAAGACAATCCAGCATACTCAGTGGTGAAGTAAGTTCTTTTCACAGATGTTTTGGTGACTATGGTTCCTAATTATGTTCTATGGTGATTCAATCATTAGCTTGCAGTTGTTACATGAGTTTTTTTTTTTTTTTTGGAATTTTCAGGCAATACTTTGTTGATGCTGATGATAGTGTTCCTCAAAAGGTATATTTGGTTTGGAGCTTTCTATAATATCCATGGCAGCCTGAGAATTTAGAGCTCATGTTTTTCTTATTGACTCTTCTCCTTGTTGTTTAGATCGTTGTTCACAAGGATGGCCCAAGGGGGATTCATTTTAGACGAGCCGGGCCACGTCAAAAGGTTTTTTCGTTTGTCGAATTGCTATAAAGTCCTTTTTCCATTTCAACAGGATCTGTTGTTGACTTAGTTCTCTGTAGGTATACTTCGAATCTGATGAAGTGCATGCTTGCATAGTTACCTGTGGAGGTCTTTGTCCTGGCCTTAATACCGTGATTAGAGAAATTGTGAGCAGTCTATCTTATATGTATGGAGTGAAGAGAATACTGGGAATAGATGTAAGTTTTTGTGATTGTAATCTCCTTTATACCAAAACAAACACGGTCTTTGTTTCATTTTCTCATGCTTGAGACTTTTTCAGGGTGGATATAGAGGCTTTTATGCTAAGAATACTGTCTCCTTGGACTCTAAAGTCGTAAATGATATCCATAAGCGTGGAGGGACTATCCTCGGGACCTCGCGAGGTGGTCACGATACCACAAAGATAGTTGACAGCATTCAAGATCGAGGAATCAATCAGGTTTGGATATCCACCACCTCTTTACACAGTGTTCTGTTCCAAAAGTATATAAAAACTCGTTCTTGATGTAGTTTTTTTTCATCGTTCAGGTTTACATTATAGGAGGAGATGGAACTCAGCGAGGAGCATCTGTTATATTTGAGGTAAATTCCATTTATACCTTACAAATTTGTACAATTTCAGCATTTACTGATCTTTTGGTGGTAACCATGTAGGAAATTAGACGACGTGGCCTGAAAGTTGCAGTTGTTGGAATCCCGAAAACAATCGATAATGACATACCTGTATGTATCCCTTTCTACTTCATCTCTATAG
Organism: Arabidopsis lyrata subsp. lyrata; assembly: GCF_000004255.2. NCBI lineage: Eukaryota > Viridiplantae > Streptophyta > Magnoliopsida > Brassicales > Brassicaceae > Arabidopsis > Arabidopsis lyrata. The sequence continues at coordinate 6,720,716 of NW_003302549.1, forward strand.
AAGAGCTGTATTTTTTACGTGAAGAAATTGAGAACTTGACTTTTGTGTTTGTGCAGGTGATAGACAAATCATTTGGGTTTGACACAGCTGTAGAAGAGGCTCAACGAGCTATTAACGCAGCACATGTGGAAGCGGAGAGTATAGAGAACGGTATTGGCGTTGTCAAGCTTATGGGCCGCTACAGCGGTGAGTGATTCACTCTTCTACTTCTTCTTCTTCGCCTTTTCAAGCTCTCTTATTAGATTATCTCACAAGGGCATGCACTCTTTTAACAGGTTTCATAGCGATGTACGCGACTCTAGCAAGCAGAGATGTGGACTGCTGTTTGATTCCGGAGTAACCATTTTACCTGGAAGGTGAAGGCGGGCTGTTTGAGTACATAGAGAAACGGCTCAAGGAGAGTGGTCACATGGTGCTCGTGATTGCAGAAGGTGCAGGACAAGATCTAATGTCGAAGAGCATGGAATCTATGACACTCAAGGATGCATCTGGTAACAAACTTCTTAAAGATGTTGGTCTTTGGCTGTCACAAAGCATCAAGGTAAACCATATATTACAGAGAAAGCATCAAACATTCATGTAAAATCAGACTAAACTCACCTACTTTTAAATTTTGGTTTTGCTCGGTTGTAGGATCATTTTAATCAGAAGAAGATGGTGATGAACCTCAAGTACATAGGTACAACTCATATCTCTTGCATTTCATTCTCTCCACCATGAGTTTCTTGATTGTTTTTCTGATTCTTAGATCATTTCTCTTGTCTTAATTTCAGATCCAACATACATGATTCGAGCTGTTCCCAGCAATGCGTCAGACAATGTTTATTGTACACTTCTGGCTCAGAGTGCAGTGCACGGTGCAATGGCTGGATACACTGGCTATATCAGTGGTTTAGTGAACGGACGACAAACCTACATACCCTTCTACGTAAGTCACAAAACCGATTTATATTTTAATGATGTCAAAACATCGGTTTGGCAATCGAAAAACAGAGCACCATCATAATGTCATCTCATCTGTTATCATCACCGTTATAATCATTATCCTTATACCTTATTACTATAAAATTATCATCATCATCAATTTATCATCATTTGCATGTAATTCATCATCATTGTGTCGATTCGGCTGTGATGTTGCAGAGGATAACGGAGAAACAGAACCATGTGGTGATCACAGACAGGATGTGGGCAAGGCTACTATCTTCGACAAACCAGCCGAGTTTCTTGGGCCCCAAAGATGTCTTTGATAATAAAGAGAAGCCGATGTCAGCTCTCCTGGACGATGGCAACTGCAATGGCACGGTCGATGTTCCTCCAGTCACCAAAGAGATCAACAAGTGACCTGAACATAGGAACAACGACATAAGCTTTGACGTTTTCAAATGGTGTTACAAGTTTTAGGTAGGAGTAAAATAAAAGGGTTTTGACGGTTTTACCCTTTTTGGCACAACATAGATGCCTCATGTTGTAATTTTCCACGTCATGATGAAGCAGATATATAAATAAGTTCCATCTATCCGATTTTACATTCTGCGAATACAAAAATAAAAATTAATAGCTTATATTGATTATAATCATCTAGGGTCCATAGTATTTGTCAATGCATGATCATCATGTGAATGTGATTATGATTATTTTTCTATTTAAAACATTAAAAATGTGCGGGACTAAAATCAAAATGCAAATATTCAAATTCTTGCTTTCAACTAACATGGTGAATCCTTCATGACAGTAAGAAAATTATCATCGTCAGATAGAAAATTACGTACCAAACATGCTTGCTATGTAGCTAAGGATCATCATCATCCATGACCAAGCGAGATTGCAATAAAGGTCTTTACCGAGATAAATTTGAACATTCCCTATCTGAGTGTGTATGAGCTTTTAAGGACATGACATTGTTCGTATTGATGTATCAGTAGTACTGTTGTACACTTGTGTGTTTTCTTTCAGTTTTTATTCCATTCACACGATTAGTTTACTTTACATTGCACAAAATTTAACTTTGTTTACTTTACATTGCACAATTTGTATACCATGGGTCCATGGATTATAAATAAACTTCATTATTTAAGATCTTATATCACCCCAACGGACAAACTCTTTAGCATTCACGAGGGTTGATTGTAATTACAATTCAGAGACAGCCTGAATATATAATTAACATAAGATATAATATAACAATTACCATAGATTCAGATTAACTCGACAATGTGTAAAAATATTTATAAGTAGATAAAACGACTACTCCTTCATAGCCTCTTTTCCTCCACCGAATTCACCACCTCAAGTTTTCCGGGAAATACTGCAAATCAAAAAAGAGAAGAAAGAATATATAGTCAGCTTTCAAATAAACGATTAGTTTTGCATATGTTTCGCATATATTTCGCATATATTTTGCATAATTAAAATATTTATCACAAAATTAAACTTGATTTACCAACAACAGCCCATTGAGGAAGTCCTCCGAATTGTGGAAGAAATATATATATATGAATGCTTTCAAATAATTATTAATATACTTTCATTATGCAATATATACTCACTTTCTTGATAAGAGACATGTAGTAGGGCTTGACCTTCTCCACATCAACATGAACTTTGCTCTTACTGTACAAGTCGTACTTGCTGTAATAAAAATCATATATACCAATTAGAGATCCTATTTAGAGAAAGAAGAAATCACTTAATCATGTTTGAGATAATGTAATTACTTGAAAACGTGTAGCCACTTCAGGTTCTCCTTGTCTTCCTCGTTCATAAGATGGGTGTATTCTCCAGCCGTGTGCAATGCTGCATATATTCGATTAATTTATAAAATAAGCTTTACTCATAGTTACAAATTTATAATGTTGCTAAAATCATATATTTTTAGTTGAAGTGCTTACGGTAAAAGGAATGGTATCGTATGATAAACTGTCCAGGAGACGGCAAGGTACTTCCGTTTTCTTTAGCAACCTGCGAAAATATTAATTAACACTTATAAATAAAATCACTTGATCCTTTACAATAATCAAGATTGATAAAATTTGTAAGAAAATCATTACTAAACAATGGAAAGGTATTAATCAATTAACTACCAGGTACATGTAGTCGTCATGGCCCCAAGACATCATGACATTGTTTAATCCACATCCTTCGGAGTAAATCCCATTTTTAGTGTTGTAGGCTTTGTTGTGAAAATCTGGGTTATCTATAAAGTACTGCAGAAAAGAGAAACAATGTAAATATATGATTTATGTTATTTAATTGTTGCTTGTTTTGGGTATAAAACTCATGAGAAAGTAATAAAAATCATATATTTTAAGTATGTAAAGAACGTTTAACAAAATTAATAAATTAATTTTTATCAACAATTTATGAGATTGTATCATTTATGTACCTTGTGATGTACGTTAGATTCATCAAAGGCACAGCCAACAGGGAATGTGTCACCTGTAAGTTTTTGTGAAAGGAAATAAACGATTAGTTTCGCATATGTTTCGCATATATTTCGCATAATTAATATATTATTCACAAAATTAAACTTGAATTACCAACAACAGCCCATTGAGGAAGTCCTCCGAATTGTGGAAGAGTAATAACCTTTCCAAGATCTGAAAAATTCAATAAATTCTATAAATAAGCTTATCAGATTACACAACTAGGTGTATAAAATTCAATCGCTTAAATAAATAAATAAAAAAGCGATCTACATATCATATTTCTTTTAAAATTTTCTATAATACAAAAAGTCTAAACACTTTAATTCATAGAAAAGACCATGAGTTACATTATAACAAAATTTACCATGAATAAGAGCGGTTAGATGAAGCCAATCCTCATTAGGGTAATCTTTGCGGATTGCTTCCGCGGATTGAAGCAAATGCTGAATCTGAGGCTCGTCGAGATCTGGATCACTCTCATCCACAACCTCATTAAGAAGCTCACAACATTCCCAAATGCTCATCACCTTTTTATCTAATTTTCCATATTCAGCCCTCATCTTTGTCACCTACAGAATTCACAATTATTTTATTTTTCTTTACTAATGAAATAGATTATGACACAGACACATATTCTACGTGGATCACATAAGTTTTAATAAGATTGTCATTAAAAACATAAACCCTAGTTTTAGTATTTAAGAGTTCTTACAAAGTCGACAGTTTGGTTAATGTGTTGTAATCTGTAAAACTCTTCGACGCCCTTTTGCCTCTCACTCTCAACATCGTAGTCCCTGCGACCAAATACCAATGTACACGTTATGGATCAAGTCAAGGTCTAGATCCGGCCAAATACTAAAAAAAAAAAAAAACTCGATTTGATTTAATTAAATATTCTTGAATTGAATTTATAGATTTGGAAGAAAATTAAAGAAAAAAACCTGAATTGACGTCCAAATGCATTCATCTCAGGTGCCAAAAAAGCTTCATCGTCTTCGGTGTCCATTTTCGGCATCGAAAATCCTCCGTCCAATTTGAACTCTCCGATCTTGTCCCCACTCTTCTTGAATGCAGAACCCTCCTCTACTTGGAAAAACAAATCTTTGTAAAATATAGTATATAATTTCGAAAAGAAGAAAAAAAAAGATTCATGAATATTTTCCCCAAAACTTATTGTGGTAGCCCAAAATCCATTATTTTTGAGGAAAAAAACTTCATTGTTTTCCTAGAAAATCGTTGATTTAGCCGGAAAATAATACGTATCTTGATAGAGACATTTTTTTCCCAAATATCGTGGGAATAGATTCTTACCAAAAATCGGCTTCTCAACAGAGATCGTCATCTTTTCGAAGAACGGTTTTTTAAAGAGAAGAAACGAAAACGAAAGAGAATGGTTACGACGGTTTAGATTTAATTGAGAGAGAAAATAACTTTTGATTATATATACTTTTGCGATGAAGACTTTACGAGTTTATTTATGACTTACGGTATTTATAGTGGTGGATAAGGATTATGAGACAATTCCCCTCCTTGATATTTGGAGAAAATCTAAGTCCTTATTGACGAATTATGTATTTTCCCTAAACAACTACTTTTTATATTTATCCAAACCAGAAACGACTTTCTGTTTTTTTCCTTTTTTTTGTATTGTCTAAAGTTAACGATAAGGAAATTAATGATCAGTCAGTGATTTGATTTTTCTGGTGTAATTTTTGCTATTTTTGACTGATTTTGTGCTATTGTTTTGACTGTGTTTTAATCAATTTAGATAAGAATCGGTAGTTTCTATTTTTGCTTATATGGATTGAATATACGTTGTGATTTGGGATTTAACTAGATGACGTTTACCAAAATATCTTTGAATAGTTTTCAGTCTAGAAACTGATTTATGGTTGATAAATATAATTCTAAACGGACATTAATGTCCAAAAAAACACCTCCACAGATCAGAATAATTATTTAATCAAGAATTTTTCATTTTTTGTTGTACATTTATTTGAATACTCTTTCTTAAAATGTTATGTTGGTTGAACATAATTATAGATTTATGCAGAGAGTTTACTTAAAATTGAGAGTATATAAGATAAGGTTTGTATCCGGTCAACAGCCTTACTTGACCAAGAACCAATGTTAGTAATTTGCTAACACTATCATAATTTAATAGTTGAGAAATCAGTAAATCTGTTTTAATATGCCAACAGTTTATAAAATGAACAATTAAGTTGTCCTTAATCTTAAATAAGCATGAGCTTAGTCCTCAAAAAGTATGAAAAAGTGTTAGCTTGATTGTAGCTTGTACAAGTCAAAATGTTCTTAAAATAAATATAGGATTTGAGTCAGCATTACGTGGCCTTCATTTATATGTTATCTTAATTATACCGGTTTGCTTTTCCACACATGCATGACGAAATATCTACTCATCATCTATTCAAATGCGTTTCTTTTAATTTTAAGGCTATCTATAATTTTCTACACATTCAATGTTACAATATAATTGTATACGTCAACTATATACTGAGCGTATATATAAAAAAAAAATATATATATATATATATATATATATATATATATACTGTGTAGGTAAAATATCTCTCGTATATATACAATTACAATTACAATATATCGCATCCCTTGACATGCGATAGCCCATAATATTAAAACCATTCATGGGTGGGTAATTGGATATTGACTTATTTTGGGCTTATAATTTTATGGGCTAGACTCTTAAATGGAGCTAGAATTAAAGAAAAATCAAATGAAGAAGTTAGCGAGAAAACGGGGGAGAATTCTTCGACAAGAAGAACAAGTACTTCTGATCTGCTATGGAGCTTTCCTCTTCTACTCTATTTTTTAAGCAGTTCATATCACCATGGAAACTGGTATATGATAATTTCTCACTATATGGATTACACACTAATTCTCCCTGTTTATGGAGTTATATTAACTTATACATATACAAATGTCTTTTTATTTAAGATATTGTACCGTCTGTATTTCATGAATTCTTCTCAAGTGATGCCATTTTTTCCTGTGTATTATCATGCGTTCATTAATCATTATTTATGTCTCGCCATTCTTAAGGTGGTATGGCCGATAGTGACCTTGTGTTGAATGGTGTTTAAGCTATTGTACCAATATGGGAAAATAACAAATATGTGACTATGTTTAATGAATATTAATCTCTCCCCACTTTCATAGAAAACTCTGTCTGTAGTTCTTTGAGTATCAAATGTCATAGGAGATGATGATAGATTAATGTAGAGCGAGAAAGAGTGTGTTCAGTTTTAGTTTCTTGGACCTTAGGCACCTAAAAATACTTCTTGATACATGGTTAGTAGAACCATATATTATGGCCATACTTTAACCTTACTACCATCAGAGAAAGTTATGCTGCTTGATCTTCAATTCGATTTTTCTGTTTTTCGCATATTTTCAATTTTTACATGCACACCGGTTTTTTGGATCAGAGTGGATTGCTATCTTGGCTTGCTCCCTCTCAGTTACTGGGCCAATTAGATAAGAAGAATGGTCACAGACGACGGTGGTTCTGGTACTCGTTTGTTATTGTCTCTGTATTGACAATCTTTTGTTTTATTACTTACTGAGGTAAAACTAGATTAGTCCTCGACATATATACATTTCACTAGTATCACCTACCATCTTACAATTGATCTACCTTCATTATTATTACCGTTACTAGATTTAGAAGAAAGCTATAGCAAACATATAGAATCATTGTTTCATACCAATAGTGATGTTTCTCTTCAGTTCCTTTCATTCGTGCTCTCTGTAGATTTGTGCTAATAATCTGTTCTCACACTCGTGTTCTACGCTTCCACAGTTCCAGTAGGATGCTATCTGGCTTCCATTTGGGCCCCTTTTAGTATGTGTATCTATCGCGTATATGTACCCGGTGTCTGTAACACTAATGTTGTATCAACTTACTATACTTTGAAATTGAAGCGGAGCTGGAACATGTCGATGTGGACCACCTACTGAAGGCAAGGAATCATCTGAAGAAGTGAAAAGCCTAAGCAACTGTATGTATCCGTATAAAGCAAGGTAGAGAATAGAGATAAAGGCCATCACAGTACTCTTCAGAGTAAATTTGTCATAGCAAGAGTGCAAGTTTTGACTCTATCATCCCTCTTAATAACATCCGTCTGTTGCTAAATAGTCCATTTGTATAATGAATCCGTGATTGATTCACACAATTCACTTGAAAAAGAAAAAGAAAAATGAAATTGGTGCCTTAAAATCAGACTCATAGATGCATATATATGCATGTGGTCATGAATCGAATATTGCCAGATGGTCAAACTTTAATAGAAAAAATGAAAGGATGGTAAAACAGAAGTTGTCATATTGAATCGCTCGCAGTTCATGAAACATGGATCAAGGATTTTTAAGAAGATAAAATGGATTGTTCAATCCTGATTAGAAGTCACTCCAACGTAAAAAAAAAACCAAAACTTGAAAAATACAAGATTGTTCAATCCTCTTCTTCAATGAGTTAAGTGCCCCGGCCACTAAGTCCTTTGGCAAATCCTGCATGGCCACTTATTTTCTTCTCCACACTCCACCACCACCTCCGGAATAATACTGTAAAAAATCGAAAAAACAATTAGTTGAAATTCATATTTTTCTTTAAAAATAGAGAGTACTTACTACTTTTTTTTGGTAAAGAAAATGCAATATAAACTTACCTTCTAGATCAGAGACATAAAATAGAACTTGACCTTCTCCACATCAACGTGAACTTTGCCCTTGCTGTATAAGTCGTACTTGCTATAATACCAATAATATACAACAATTTAGAGACCGTAGTTATTAGGATCAATACATGATTAAGTCTTGCTCCTAATATCTACAACCTCTAATTGCTATATATTATTGTTAATACAGTAAGGGCGACTTATACAGCAAAAGCAAAGTTCATGTTGACGTGATGAAGGTCAAGCCCTAACTATATTTGTTTAATCCACATCCTTTAGTATAAATTCCAGTTTTGGTTGTCAGTCTTTAAATTAATCGTGCTTTGGTATCGGATCTTCTTTAGTTTTGGTTTTGGTTTCAATTATTGAAACTAAATTAATCTAACCATGAACTAGCTGAGATACTCATATACATTGTTCTAATTCAAAAAAAAAAGGCACTATATATTAGTAATAACAAATTACCATGAATAAGAGCGGTTAGATGAAGCCAATCTTCATTAGGGTAATCTTTGCGGATGGCTTCCGCGGATTGAAGCAAATGTTGAATCTGAGGCTCATCAAGATCTGGATCACTCTCATCTACGACCTCGTTAAGGAGCTCACAGCATTCCCAAATGCTCATCACCTTTTTGTCCAATTTTCCAAAATCAGCCCTCATCTTTGTCACCTGAAAAAGTACATTGTCTTACTTATATAGATATAACACATATATATATATTCTACGTGGATCACATAGATTTTATTTAGATGTCTCGTATAAATATATAAACCCTAATTATTATTTTTGTCAAAAAAATATAAACCCTAATTAGTTTAAAGAATCTTACAAAAGCGACAGTTTGGTTGATATGCTGAGCTTTGTAAAAAGCTTCCACGCTTTTCTGCCTTTCAGACTCAGCATCATAGTCCCTGCGACCAAATACCAATCGTTATGGATCAAGTCAAGGTTTTAGATCCGACCAAAAATAAAATAAAATAAAATAAACTCCAATTTTCAATCCTTATTTTTATATTCATAATGTCTTTTATAATTCGGTGTATATAGATGAAACAAAATAAGAACCTGAATTGACGGCTGAATGCATTCATTTCTGGTGCCAAGAACGCTTCGTCGTCTTTGGTAGCTAGATGTGAATTTTTTGCTTTTGCTGTATAACTCGAATACTTGCTGTAATAATTAACAAGAATATAAAGAAAATTAGTGATTCAACTTATAAGGATTCAAGTCAACCAAAAGAATAACTTAAATCATGTTTAAGAAATGTAATTAATTACTTCGAAAACGTGTATAGCAACTTCATGTTCTCCTTCTCTTCCTCGTTCATACCATGGGTGTATTCTCCAGCCGTACGTGTGCAATGCTGCGGATATGTAAGTAATTAATAAAAATAATCTTTGCTCTTAATTTAGTACTATTAATTTAGAATGTTGTTTAGACATATATTTAATTGAAGTGCTTACCAGTAAAAGGAATGATAAACTGTTCTTTGGACGGCAAGGTGCTTCCGTTCTCTTTAGCCCACCTGAGATTATATGCTTATCCTTTTGATTATATAACTTTTGTGATGAAGACTTTAATTTACGAGTATTTATAGTGGTGGTGTGGAGAAAATCCTCCGCCTAGTCACTTCTTTTTGAAGGGTTATACATATGCACACTGCAGATACACATGTGGGTTTTGTATATACTTTATACACGTGATAACAAAAATAGAACAACATAGGTACAATTATTGTTGTCCTTATTCAATTACTCTTATCCATTTTTGGGTATTGTCATTTAACATGTAGAAATAGACGTGAACCTAACGCCACTAACCAAAACAACAACTTCTTTTTTTTTTTTTGCATCCAAAATCACAACCTTAATTTTTAAAAAGATATACGTACTCAAAACCGCATAATTTATAATTGCAAAGAAAACCACTATATACGCACACTTCGCCCATCTTTGGCATCGAAAATCCTCCATTTAACTTTAACTTTCCGGTTTGTCCAAAAAAAAAAAAAAAAAAAAACTTTAACTTTCCGGTCTTGTCCTTGCTCTTCTTCTAAAATTAAAATGTAGAAACCTCCTCTACTTCGAACAAAAAAAAATGGAAAATATATCATGAATTTTGTTGAATCCCTAACATTTAATTCATTTTAATCAAAAAGGAAAATAAAAAATATTCATTGTGTTAACTAAGCCAGGAAACCATGTAAATTACGAAGAATAATAAGCTTCTCAAGAGAGCTTTACATCTTCAAAGAACGGTTTTAGAGAGAAGAAACGGACAAAAGAGAACGGGTACGAAAGGGTGACGAGTAATAAAGAGAGAAAATATATGGTACATCCTTTGACTATAGTGGTGGTGCAGAGAAATCATGGTCTTCACTAGAACATTTTATGGAATAGAAAGAGAGACGAGACAAGAGAGACACGCGCTCGTGGTTCTCTTTTTTCCCATGTAAGCTCATCAGCAACATTCTGAATTCATAACCGCAATTCCCTTCAAGTAGATAATAGATTAGGATTGGGAGACATTTCCTCTCCTTGACAATAACAACATCGGGGAAATATATTAGCTTACTTGTAGAAGCTTATACAAGTCAAAGCGTCCATAAAATAAAGTTGGGGTTGACTCAGCAATACATGGCCTAAGATGTTATGATCTTTGTTTGTTTTTTTTCTTTTGGGGAAAACAGAGGCTAAACAGCTTTGGTTTCTATGGTTGTTGAGTAACATATGTTTATGATCTTAATTCTACCGATTTACTTTTTTACACATGCACGACGAATTATCCTTAATATAAAAAAAAAAAAAAAAAGTTCATTTAATTATAAAATTAGTTTTTTGGGTAGCTTCATCTACCATATAGAACTTGGCATAAACCTGACTCCACTAATCAAAACTACGTCAATTTTTTTCGGCATCCAAAATCACACCATCAAAAATTTTACGGCGAAGACACACATACTTGATACTTCAAAACTATTAATAATTATACTTAAAAGAAAACCAGCATAATAAGACACAACAAACGACGATGAGCTAGGAACGCATGCAATAACTAATATTGAGCCGCAATTATATATACTTGATTCTAGAGCAGTCTACTACCGGATACAGTGATTGTATATTAAACAAAATCATTTACGCTAAACGACACAATGTGTCCGAATGAAGCATGTATAAAGAATAAATCCAAACTCCACTTCATCTTCTATATGCATTGGCTATAACAAGATTAGCTAGTCAATAGTATACTTGTACTTGTTGCAAGTTTAATTTTATTATTTGTAAGTTCTCTCAATGGTATCTTTTATAGGGGAGAAGAAAAGAAAAGATGAATAAAAAGATGTTTAATTTTTTTTTTTTTAACACAAGTTAATTAAAACACATATGGCTTATGAATTGCGTATTCTAATATTTACACAATTACACTCAAAAGAATATAAACCGATGTAAACAAACAATATGCTAGGAACGTAATAACTAACTGAGATTTGCCTTTCAATCCTTGTATTATGTTGTCAAACTTTGTCTTTTTATAGGGTATCGATGACTAACTGATCTAACACAAGTTAATACACATGTGGCCTATGGATTGTGTATTATTACAATCCTACTACTATATCGTTGGCATATTGTTCTAGTCAAACCAACGATATAGTAAGAACAAACTTTGATAAACCAACGATATAGTAGGAACGTAATGACTAATTGAGCGGCAATTATAAAGATTGATATGCTTATAATAAATTCATGAGCAATTTTTTATTTGACATAAAAATCCGTAAAAATGTTTGTATATTTATTTTTTATATGGATCAAGTACAATAATTGGATATTAGACAAAATCATTTAAGCTCAACGACCCACTATGTCTGAATGAAGCATACATAACGAATAAATCCAAGCTCTACTTCTCTTTTTTATGTAATGGCTATAACAGGAATAGCTAGTCATCATTTCAAATTTTAATCTTTTAAATGGAAAAACCATGTTCAAGCGATGGTGACATATTACAGCGACGTCGTCTTATCAATCAATACTAATGTAAAATTTCAACAGTTAAAGTATCCGAAATCAATATCGGTTCATGACGATCAGACCGATCAAAATTATTTAAGTATGGACAATATTTGGTCAATGCATTTACTGAAATTAAAGAATATTATAGTTTTAAACCACACTAATATATTGATTTATGAGGTATAGGTTTTGTTTGGTCAACTGTTAATTAGTTATTCATTAAATACGCTAATATTATGAGATACCGTTTCCATATAAAATCTAGTTGGATACTGGAGGGAACGATTCATAAGTAAGATTCATATTTTACGGATTCTTTGATTAGATATGATTCATTGTCTTAGTTATTATTTTCTTACCATATTGGTAGGACTCGGATTGTTTCAGAATCGGAAAATTTTAACTTATATGGAATAAGTAATAATGTCCTTGGGATCATTTTGTTTTAAATTATACTCTCCTTTAATTTTCTTGTATACTAAAATCCGCATTAATTTTCTTGTATCGTATAATCTCTATATCCTTTGTTTGATTATTCATTTAATCCAGTGTCATAAATAGTAAGACTTTAATGTATCGGATTACTTGCTGAATGTAATATAGAATTACATCAAGAAAGAGTCATTTTAATACGTACCCTCGAGAAGCTAAACTCCTTACCGTTTAACTTCGGTAACCAAAAATTTGAAGCTCCTTAGTCCTTACCGTTTAACTTCGGTTTTGATGCATCGGTGTTCTTTAGGAAATGTGCATACTTCTTAGCCTTTAACCAAAAATTTGTTAAAACTAGTTCGGTAATTACATACACATCGAATGGTTAATTTATACAAATTATCACTTATATCATTTATCATCCATTCGTCAACTACCATTGATGTATAAAAGTTATTGTCGAATAAAAACATAATTAAGTTGTTATACAAAAAGCAAAAAAAACGAATGGAAGAATTAAAGCCAAAACAACATTCTTATTATTGATTAAAAAGAGAAGTAAAGGGGTGGTCAAGGTCGACATTGACACAATAGTCAAACACAAACACAAGACCAACCATTCTAATCTCACAAACATCAAACTCAAACGAGGTTGCTATATATAATTATGATAAAATTATATATATAGCTAAACCTCTCATTAAAACCAAAAAAAAAGTTCCATAATAAAGTCTCCACGTAAAGGATTGGTTATGCGGCAGATGGGGCAAGGCTCGTAAGGACATCGCCAACAGATTCCTTGGAAGCCAAGGTTGCTGTGATCGGACTTAGCTTAGGCTCAGTCTCGACAAAGTTCTTGTAGTCTAAACTCGCATCTTCGTAAATGTCCCACCATTTCTTCACCAACATTTTTATGTCTTCACGATCCATATGCTCTTCAGCTTCATCGAATTTCCAAGGCTTCGAACCCTATACAATTGATTAAAATATAAAATTTTAGTAACAAGAATATATTATATACGTTAATACATATATGTAGAGATGAAATTAAGGATTTAAAACGAAATAAAACGTACATTAGCACAGTAATGAACAACACTGATTTGGTCAAGGTCAACGTGTTCAGGATGACGCCAAAGCATAGCCATTACGAGGTTATAGGTCGAAGGGATTGGCTTGTAAATGTCTCTAAAGTAATCATTCAGAAAATCCTACAAAAAATAAGCAATAATATTAGACTGTATAATAAAGAAAACTCAAATCAAATAATGAAAAATAAAACAATATCATATAATGAAAAAGCAAACAAAATCGTACCTGTTCGGCAAAGTAAGTTGGAGTGGTGATTTGAACAACACGAAGAAGATCCTCGTAAGTGACGAGATTTGGTTCAAAAACCAACATACCGGCGTTGAAATAAACCGGCGGTGGAGAACCAAGGCTTTCGACAGGCCAAGTCACCTTTTCAGGACACTGTTGGCAGTAACCGATCTTGTATTGAGGAGTTTTGGACCAAGAAACCTCGCAAAAACAATCTTTGACAGCGTACAAATAGCCACGAGGAGTATCAAAAAGATGATCGATATTACTAAATACTTGAATGTCTCCATCTAGATAGATCATCTTCTCATATTCCACAAACTGCATTTAGATATATTAATAAGTCGTTAGATATGGCACATATATCATGTGTAACGATTATTGGCGAAAAATATACACAGCGACTTTTTGAAATATTAATTATATATATTTGTGCAATGTTATTTGATAGATCTACATGGGACATTAACGTTCGACACGTGATTAATCAAAAAATCGTCCACAAGTGATATTAGGCGGTATTGTGTTTTTCTAAACTAAGGTAACAATCAAAGTAATTGGTAATAACAATCACACACAAAAAAAACGATACGGTCATATAATGAATAAATATAAATATATAGTTATAAAGATTTTTACCTCCCAAATACGAAGCTTGGAGTAGTTGATAACATAATAAGCCATAGAATAACCGGTTTTGTTTTCTGGGGGATAGACTGGTTCGATCTCACGGATGATGCATCCCTGAGCGACCAAGATTTGACGGTGTTCTTCAGGCACGTCCGGGAGAATAGCCACCACAAGAGGATAAGCAGATTTCACCTTACGAAGTCCTTTGGCTAGACCAACCACACCCATCCAGTAGTCTTTGTTCCCGGCAAGGAAAGTGACATAAGCTCTTTTATCACCATCAGGGCTCATCATCACGTCATCTTCGATCTTCTTCTCGATCATTTGGGCCATCTTTAGAAAATTAGTTTCTTTGAAAGATAGGAACTCTTTTTTTTTGGTTGTGATTATAAGTGAATGAAAGATATGCGAAACCATCTTATTATATAAGGGAGCGAGAGAGAGGAGAATTAAATGAGAATAGAGAATTAAGTATGGACTTAATTAGAGAATATTTGAAATCTTCATCGTTTAATAACGTTTTTGAAGGAAGTGATTGTTTACCAAGATTTAAATCGGAGAGGATAAAGAAAAAGGAATCGAAAATTGTAATCAATATGGAAATGAGGATAATTCATCATATTTATTAGCGCATGTGGATTAAGTCGGAGAAGATAAAGAAAAAATGAAAATCTAAAAATTCTTAAACTAATATGGAAATGAGGATAATTCATAATATATTTGCGCAAGGATTAAATCGGTGCATTGAATGTTTTTGTGTAAATGGCATAAATTGCCATGTGTTGCCTTATTGAATTATCTCTTAAATTATTCGTTATAAAGTCTTGCAGTTTCTTTTTGTGTAAATTCTTCTAGTTTGACCAACTGTTGGGCTTACGTTGAATCTAAAGCCCATTTTCTTCAATACACTAAATTAAGCCGGAGATAAAAACCGAATCAATATTGCTTAAATATGGGCTGGGCTTCTCAATAGACTTTTTTGGCTGGAGACACTTTCGTTGAAGAAACGGTGTTGTGTAACTAAATCTCATTGAAGGTTTCCATTTCTCTGAGTTTTCTTTTTGCAATCTGAAGAAAAATCAAATGAAGAAGTTAGCGAGAAAATGGCGAAGAACTCGTCGCGATGAAGATGATGATAAGTTCGTTCTTCCTACTTCCGACGACGTCGATTCTCGGCCTATTGATACGCAAGGTTTTGTTTCTTACTCTCATCCTGTGAAATAATTTTTTGGCAGATTCTTAAAAGCAAGTTGGTAATATTTTCTCGCTATCATCGTTGTTGTACAGAGCAAGAAGAGCACGTTAGGTCGCTTGAGGAAGCTCATGCTCAGCAAAGTCGGCAATGGAGGGTATGGTTGATCGGAGAACAGTATCCAATTTCTTCAAAATTTGAGACTTCTGTTTCTTAAAACAGTTTGAATTACTCTTTTGTGTAGAGTGTGTTCGTGGTTCTCCTGATATGCTATGGAGCTTTTCTCTTCTACTCCATTCTCCAGCAGTTCGTGTCACCATGGGAACTGGTAATTGATAATCTCTACCTAAGTGTGGCTTTGTTCGTGCTTGTTGCAATTCGATTTGATCGACTAGTTTTCAGTCTAATATTGATGTTGTTTAAATGATAGATTTCGGAATTAGAGCTTTGAATTTCTTGTTGTGAGCTAATAATTTAGAGAATTGAGTACACTTGCAATCTTTATATGTGATACACTAATTCTACCTGTGTATGGAGTTACATACTTATACTACATATACAAATGTCTCTTTATCTAAGGTATGTATATTGTACGTTCTGTATTTCATGTATGCCATTTTTTTCTGAGCAGCGGTATCATGCCTACTTCATGGAAGATCTCAAGTCATGGATGGTCATTTCAGCTGGTTTGTCTTACATCTATATGTGTGTTTTATACTTTATAGTCATGGTTTATTAGATTTTTCTTGTCAATCTGTATGGTAGTACAGCCAAGACTGAGCTTGTGTGGAAGTGTCGTGTAATTTCTTGTATCAATATGGGAAAAAAACAGATATGTTAGATGCACAGTAATCTAATACACACATTGACATGTTCAACCTCTGGCTGTAGTTCCCGAGTATCACTGTTCATAGGAGATGAACTGAGAGATGAGAGCATATCGGTTTGTGGAATAGTGTAGTAGAAATAGAAAGAGTGATTTGCATCTTAAGTGTTTTAGACCTTAGGTATTGAGTGATTGCATTTTGAGTGTCAAACTGCTTTTCTGCTAGTATAATTGTTAGAACCAATTTACGGCCATACTGAAACCTTAAAGCCGTCAGAAGACTTTGCTGTTTGATCTTCAATTCATTTCTTTAAAAAAGAAAGTCGCATTTTTGATTCTTGCAACTATAATACTTTTTATCATTGGATTTTGGATCAGAGTGGATCGCTATCATGGCTTGCTGCCTCTCCATTGTCGGGCTACGAGATAAGAAGAATGATCATAGACGATGGTTCTGGTACTCATGTGTTGTTGGATCTGCATTGACCATCTTTTGGCTTTATTACTTGCTGAGGTACACTAGAGAGTATATATTTCATTACTTCGGATACCATCTTACACTTCACAAACTTTCATTATTACTACTATTAGATTTAAAAGAAGCTAGAATGCAATCAATCTCATTGTATAGCTCTAGAGATACCGGTTCACTGATTATAAAGCCATTTTTAGTAGCATTAATCCTTGTGCTAGTCGTTTATGCGGTATCAACGTTAACGACATCTCTTGTCTATTCCTTCCATTTGTGCTCTCTGTAAATGTATGCTTATAATCTATTCTCACTCATGTTCTAGGCTTCCGAAGTTCCGGTGGGATGCTATCTGGCTTCCGTTTGGGCCGCTTTGGTATGTGCATCTATCGCTTAGATATAACCCTGTGTTGTATGCCCTGCGTATGTAACACTAATGTTTGCATCAACTTTTCTGTCCTTCGAAATTGCAGTGGAGCTGGAATTTGTCTTTACGTGGACCATCTACTAGAGGAATCATCTGAGGAAGTGAAAAAACTAAGGAACTATATGTATGCATATAAAGCAAGGTAGAGATGATCACTACTTTGAATACTCTTCAGAGTGAATTTGTGATACCTAGAGTGCAAGTTTTGACTCTTTCACTCATGATTGACTCGAACAAGATTTATGAAGCAGATTCCAGGTATTGATTGATTCAAACAATTCACTTGAGAGTGGTGCATCATAATCATATCCATAGCTGCAGATGTGATCACGATAGAACAAGATGGTGTCAATCTTTACTGAAACAAATGCAGGGATGGTTGAACAGATACTAGTTACGACCCAAGACTGAGATTCTGTCTCAATGGCATTTCATGGATCAAGGATTCAATAAGATAAACGGTCTCTCCAATAAGTGATTTAAAAAAAAACAAAACTCAGAAATCTGATAAGATGTTGTTAATACAAGATAGATAGTTCAATCCTCTTCTTCAATGACCTTAGTGCCAAGGCCAGAGAGTCCTTCAGCAGGGATTTCGGCAACAGTGACAAGAGAGAAGAACTCTTCCTTTGCATCTTCGTCATCGTTTCTCTTACGCGCAACTCGGACTCTGATTCTCCTAGGAGGACCTCTGATACCTTTGCTCCAAATCTGCTTGTTCAGTTTGACATCCACTCTCACATCCTTTGTCCCCATTGCCTTCTCAGCAAACTTCCTTATCTCCTTGATCGCATTTGGAGCCTTCTTCTTAAAGGTACTGAAACATTTCAAGGTCACAATTCCATGTAGAGCTTAGTGCACAAATCGAATTAACACATTGGCTTAAAGCTCATTATTATAGATTCCGATTCCACTATCTAACAGCTAAAGATTTAAAGCAGTAAGACAAAAGTGATTTGGTTTTGGAAGTTACCAGCTATGAAGACGTCTGTGGAGATTGATGGTGTACTCTCTGGTCACCACCTCTTCTTTCCTTCCCTTCTTCTCCGACATTTTGTGTCTCTTATATGTTCCTGCGTATATCGAAAATAAATCTGTTCAGTTCTGATATGTGATCTTAAGCCGATTAGCTCACTTCACTTCATTTGATTACCAATAAAATGTAAGAATACGAAGACAAATCCATTGTCATATTTTTTTAACGGAGATTAGGACAAAGCAGAGAAGAGAGTACCTTCGTCTCTCCACGAACGCCGAAATACAGAGCCGGTGGTGACAGAGATGGAGAAAGCTTATATGCGGCGCTCAACAAGAAGAAGAACTAACCCTAGTCGATTTGATGGGCTTTTTAAATTTACTATAGACCTGTCATTTTATGGCCCAATCAATAGTTTCTGAGCTCAAAACAAAAATACTGTATCATTTATGTTGTAAGCTAACGCTAACGATTTTTAACATTGGATAATTTTAACAAACTTTTGATGAAAATATATATTGTCTTGTACTCTTCTTGTTCAATGTTCATTTCATTGGAGGACAAACCAAATGATTTGATCTGCCTTCTATAAAAAGATAACAAACTATATATTGAAGTGGGCGTTTGGTCTAGTGGTATGATTCTCGCTTTGGGTGCGAGAGGTCCCGAGTTCGATTCTCGGAACGCCCCTTTTCTTTCTTAATACTTGGTAACTTTTATAATCTTGAAATTGGAAGAAATCCACAAACTTGATAGAAAAGGTTCACATTCACATGACCCAAAATATCACAAAGAACAACACTACTATAGCATCACTATACCTCAATATAAAGATGACATTCTGAGGACCCAAAAGATCTCAAAGAACAAAACACTCTAGCATCACTATACCTCAATATAAAGGGTTCACATTCACAGGACCCAAAAGATCACTCAGAACAGCTCAATATAATCTCCTGCAAATAGTGATTCCATCGCCAAGCGCAGCTTGCGAGATCTGCACACGCTGATCAGCCGAGAGTTTCTTGTTCAGCTCGAGGGTTGCTTTCTTGACTTCTATTCTCCACTCGGGCGTGGAGGAGTCTGGCTCAGCAACTGATCCTCCCCAGAGAGTGTTGTCATACACTATTATCCCACCAACCTTGATCAGTCTAATAAGCCTCTCATGGTAGTTCCAATAGTTCACCTTGTCTGCATCCACAAATGCGAAATCGAACCCACCCTCATTCGCTTTCTGCTTCAAAAAATGAAGACCATCTGAGGATACATACTATTTATTTTTTTGAAAGACAGAGAAGTATGAAGTTTTACATCGTTTAAAAGCTCGTCGAGGGCTGGAAGAGCTTCAGACTCTCTGAAATCAATTTTGTGTTCAACACCAACTTTCTTTATAACCGGCAATCCTATTTCATACGAGTCTCTATTCACATCAATGGCAATAACCTGCAGAGCTCGTGTACCGAATCAGTTGCAGAAGCGGAACAGCGGAAAAGCTCACGACACTTTTTCTTTTGGTTTGGTCAGATATATGTACATACCTTGCCATCTTCTGGTAATGTAAGAGCAGTGAGGAGAAGAGAGTATCCAGTGAAAACCCCGACCTCGATAGTCTTTCTTGCATTTACCAGTTTAAGCAGCATCCCCATCAACTGGCCAGCGTCCGGTGCAGTAGCCATCCCAGCTTGAGGGTGGTTATGAGTAATGTTCCTAAGCTCCTTGAGAACCTCCGGCTCGCGTGGGTACACACTGGTCTCCAGTATATACTGCAACATTTTGCAAAGAAATGTATCAGAGAAATGGAGAGTGAACTATAAAAAAACGTAGAGATAAATGTGTAGGGGCACACTTTATAGAGCTCTTCACTTTTCAGCAATCCCTTGGAAAAATCTGATGCCTTGGCTTCATCCTTAGCCATTGTTATCACAGTCTTCTTTCTCAAACACACTCAAGTATCTCTGCTCAAGGAAAAGAGCATAATTTATAATAGCCATGATAATTCAACCAATCGTGCTTGCACAATTAAAAAAGCTACTGGCTATGCAGAAAATAAGTGGTTCTTTATTGATTATGGGTTGGTGAAATTTACAATCTTTTTTCTGAAAGTGAAGATCTTTCAAGTTTTGAAGGAAAACAGCTTCAAACACCATAAGCTTTGCCTTTGATTAAGACGTGTGAATTTTATGTGATGTTATCTTATCCAATTGCTTGATTATAAGAACTAACTTCTTCAAAAACCAATTGATTTAGCAAACAGTTGACTTCTTAATCAAGTTAAGGTTCACTATCCAAACACTCATAAGAAAAGAGCATAAACGTACGATCCAAAAATTATCACGCACGTTACAGAGAGAAAACTTATAGTGAGGACCTGTCGAGAGAGAGAGAGGAGAATACCTGAGGACTGAAGTCTCAGTTTTCGATCTTCCACTACAATCTTGTGTGATGCTTCTACACCTACAAGGCTTGCTTTTATGCGAAATTGCGATAGACAAATGACAGAGACAAGACAACGTTGAAATACTCTGAACCTAATCGTATTTTCAGACAATTGTCAAAAATATAGGATTTTTCGTCCTTTTTTGCGATAAAACAAGAATCTACACGGAAGAGCTGGCATAATGTCGTTTTACTCTTCTCTGGTAAGGTTGGTAAGTGCTGAGGTTTCACGAATGACATCTTACCAAACGATTTATAGAGTCTAAGGTTTCACGAATGAAACATCTTACCAAACGGTCTATAGACGACTTTAAACCCAATTGAAATAAGCGGATGTTTTTGATAATCTTGTTTCTGTTTCCTCTATTATGAGCAAGAAAAATGGTTGTTCTCATCAATGAAACTGACAAAGAAAAAAACAAACGCCAACATGTAGTCAACTGATATTATTAGAGCTACCATGAGTGATGATGCCTCAGCTTCAAAACTTTTGCGTATTCATTATCCAGAGAAAAAGAAATTAACTTTGCTTCTAATGTGAGCCGTGAGATAGATAATAAGCCGCTAGTTATGATATAAAAGGCTTTTCGGCATTCAATGGTTTTAAAAACGCATGTTTGTTTATGACGGGTTTGCTTTCTTTCTTCAAGGGTAGTAGCCGGTGAAAGTGAAGCCCCTTCCTACGATCTCTCCAGCACAGTACCACGCAAAGCATTCCAAACCAAAAAGTGCAGCAATTCCAGCATCTTCAACCTTCAAATCTGCTCGATTTTTCCATAAGCCCTTCACGTGATCGACTTCCTTCCAAAATGACTCAGAACGCCCAGGAATACTGCGATCCATTTAAAACAAGTCAGTCATAGCAACACCGAAGACACAAAAACCACTCTCTATAAGCAGGTGATTGTTGGTATCTAGTTCAGATGCAGCAAAGTAGAGACTGTAACTAGGTATGTGAAGGGTTTCATGGTTCAGAACCATAAAACTTAGAATGTCAAAATTCTTTTATCCCACAGAACACTACCAGTCTATCACTAACCCAATTGATAAAGAACCAGGATTATCTACATCACTAGCAGGATTTCACGCAATTTATATTCTAACAAACATAATAAACGGAATCCAGGACCGTCGTATAAGAGAGTAAAAGGAAAAACAACCTAGCAAGTCGAGTGTAGAGAAGCTGCTTAGACAACTCATTGCATTTCTCTACAGTGGCTGGCTCCTGGATATACTGCTTGTTCTTCTCCAGCAACTGTTTGTAGTAAGTTGTGCCGTGCTTCGACACAAACTTCGATGCTTCACAGGCCTTGGATTTCAATTGTAGCAACTTCGATGCCATCTCTCAAAACTCTTCCCTAAGCCATAACACAATTTGGAATTACAAATTAAAAGAGGACCTGTCTATCTAAAGAATCCAATTCCAAAATCAAATTCTTAAAGAATTAAGAACACAAAAACTAAATCAAAATAGTTGGACCTAATATCAGTGTCGACCAAAACAAAACCCTAATCATCAAAAGTTAAGATCATCCCAAATTCCCAGAACTAATGAAAAGTTACATTATCTTTCGTTGGTCCATAATCAATCAAATGTCGTATCAAAGCTAGCGACCTAAAAGTGTAGATCTAGCAGACAAATTCCCTCAAGGGAATAAATTGGAAAAAAAGAGATGAAACTTCGAATCAAACGAGAAAAGGTCTCTCACCTTGCTGATGTTATCGGCGACGGAGATTGTACTACCGGAGAAGGAGGGCGCGAGCTAGATCAACACCAGAATCTCTAGACTTGTGAGTTTTTTGGGGTTTTGTTTTGTTACCACTCTTCTTCTTCTTGAGGTTTTTCCGATAATAAGAGAATGCGGAAAAAAAAAACAGCATGGGCCTTATATGGGCCTTTATTGACCCAAAATAAAATTATGTCGATCAAACGTAAGCGAATCTTAAGAAGCAGGGCCAGGCCCAATAATATCGAATTTGAATTGAATTGATAGGTCTCGCACTCTCGCGCATAGAATATTCATTTGGTGTAAGTTTTTTTTTTTGATAAAATTATTGTCACTCTAAATAAAACTATTGAATACCAATCAGCTCATGAGTATTATTCAATTAAATTGAAGAGGAATAAAATAATACAAACACTATATGTACAAAGCGAGTAACAACTAACAACAGTATATATATATCTCACCCAACACCGTATTATAATTATATATCATCTTTCATTAAACACGCTAATCAAATATATTAATTGGTCATTGGATCTCATTCTTTGGTTAATGATTAGCTAGCTATCATAACACCAAATGCATAATCTGACTAGATTGTCATCAAATAATACTCTGGACCACTGGCATGTGATATCATGCATATTTATCTTCTATTCTTATTTCGTCTCACTAAAATCATCTAAACAAAAAAGATCATAATAAGCAATAATACACGTAACGAAATCATTTAAAGAATTTTTAGTAATTCAGTTTATTTTTTGCCCATTTGTTTTTCTAGTCTATAACTCCAACACATGCTTACAGAGTTTAATCAACGGATACGACGTGATTACTAGCTAGTAGTAAAAACCACTTGATTACAAGTATTTTCTACAAGAAATTCGAGTTTAGTAAATAATAAGTAAATGTACAGAAATATTTTTATCATTTGAATTAGAAGAAATTTTTAGCATTTTTTTCAATAGCAATGATATATCTATCATCAATCATCCAACTAATCTATATAATTATTATTTTTATTTAAGTGTGATCAATCTTGGAATGATAATGCAACACAAGGTTTTTTTTCTTTTCAAAGTTTCATATCAAGGAATTTCTGTCCATACTTTTAACAGAATTAGAATGGATGATATGAATTAGCATTTAGAAAGAAAAAAACCGAACTACCAATATTCAAATTAATCTAGTAATTATTAGAAGTTCTAATTTAGAACTGATATATACTAAGCACTTTAAACCTAACCAGTAACCACATTTGGGTCCAATATCTATATAAGTACGTGTATTCCTTTTGACAAATCAATAAAAGATTTATAGATTTTCGGGTTGTTGTAACGATAAGAACATAATTGTGAAGCAGCTCGATCGTAATACGACACGAAGACGAGACCAATGTAAGTAAAATTAATGACGACGTTGAGTCGTTGATGATTGGTTCACACGTGGGACGTGTCCAATGATTTTAGGCACCAGCCTGTCAGCATGATACGCGTGTGGTGTGGGGACTGATCTGACGGCTAAGATTCTTCCAGCTGTTCTATTGACTTTTGAAAAAGGTAGTAGCATTGAATTGGAAAATCTTAACGACCACGACACACGTGTGGATGCGGCTTTTTATTCTTCACATTTTGATTCTAAAAAGTAATATGAGGAATAAAAAGTAATATTGATGTTTGCAATGTACAAAGTATATCATCACCATACCAAAAAAATGTACGGAGTATATCATAAATTCATAAAACAAAAGGAGAGAATCAACTTTTCGTTTAATAGGCAAATAAAAACACTAGTAGATAAGAATGCTAAAAAACAAAAGAGAAATTAAATGGCCTCTTAATTCTTAAAAGAGGTCGTAGGTTTGATTGTATTCCTGTCATTTTCGGGCGTTTAGATTAGATTCAGCATGAATGAAAAGCTATATATATATATACCTCAGGAATTTGGGAGTCTACTGCTAAAGGGATTCTCAAAAAAAGGTTCACTACAGCCTGGTCACAACTCATCGATCATGTTTCCAATAATCAATAAGGCAGAGTGGAGAGTTTCTAACTCGATACGCCCTTCAAGCTATTGTTTACATGATTTGGCGGGAACGGAATGGTCGTAGGCACGGCGAGGATCAACACTCGGAAACACTCATCATAAGGTGGATAGATAAACAAGTCAGAAACCAGATCACAACTCTTCGACGCATGGGAGATAGAAGATACGACGAGGCGTACCAAATGTGGCTAGCTACTCGGAGCTAATACTTTCAAATTTTCATAGAATTCTTTTCAGCTAATTTTTTCAACTCTATTTCAAATTCAAGAAGCACTTCGTTATAAAAACGTTTATTTTTCTTTTGAATATAATTTAACATTAAATTAAAAAAAAACTATATATATATTTCACTCGTTAAACTTACATTGTATGAAAATAAATTATATCATATTCTTTTTTATTTTAAAATATCATGGTTTTGCATGTTGCATGTTGACAAACAAAAAGAAAATAAAAGTCCATCTTTGCATTTGTCACAAAACATTTTTGGTAGCAGTTGTCACAAAATTACAAATTTAATATTGAATCTTTTGACCATTTATAGGTACATTATAATATACAAGAACATAAAGTCAAAAGTATTCACGTACAAAGCTTTTGGAAAGCGTGTAAATGAGAGGCACCAAAATTCGTAATGTGTTAATTAAACAGTTCGAAGACGCCTATCAGGTTATCACGTAGCCGATTTTGAGTCTCATAATTAATCGGTTAAGGAATTTGGTTAGTACGTACGTGTATCTGTTTTCTAATGCTAATGAGATTAATGATCAATTCACAGTGAATACAGAATTGGTCACTACTAAAATTAACAAGGGGAAAAAGGTAATTAGTTTTGACCCAAAACTTCGAGTACAAGAATTGTATTCGATACGTAGATAGAGACATGTGTATGTATAAAGTCAAAAGTAGTAAAGTACAAAGACATTAATGAAGCATGCAAAATGAAGAGACTTAAGTAAGTGTCAAATCGGTGATTAATTTAAAAAGGATTATGCATGCAAAGTCCACTAGTCTTAAATTCTTAACATTTCCTTGACGCTTTCGAAACTCAATTTAATAAATTTAATCAAGGGGTTTCCAGTTTCCTTTTGGAAGGACTAGTCAAATCAAATACTTCTCCTAATTAGCTGTAAGTTGAAGTATTATAACATTATAGTGTATATAGTTTATATAAGTCAAAGTATGTCCACATATGTTTGTTATTTGTGCATGACATAATGAAAGCCGTGTTCAAAAAATCGCTAGGCGCTAGTCGGGCGATGAGGGTGTGCCTAACGCCTAGCAAGAAAATTAGAGATTACACGGGGATTAATCGGGGATTAGTTTTAGGGCTATTTAATATTTTAAAAACATATTAATCCATTATAATTAAGAAATTTATATAATATTGTTTTTAAAATTGTATTAAACACATGAAAACAAGATTTTAATTTCAAATTTATGATTTTTATACAAATTAGAACATAAGTAGGAAGTTTTGAATTTTAGATGAAAAAAAAAAGTAAAAAAAAAAAAAAATGGGCTAAGCGCCGTCTAGGCGGGCTGGCGGTCTAGGCGGCCGCCTAGGCGGTCCAGGCGGACAAAAAATCGGATCTCCGATTTTTCTCACCGATTTGGACAAAATCGCCGCGGTGCTCCTCTTATCAGCGCCTAGGCGGCTAGACGGCCGATTTTTAGAACAAGGAATGAAAGTAACAAATATTCATAACATAAGAAAACTAATTAAGTCAAAGTGTATATATATATATATATATATATATATATATCATATAAATTTGGAAAATTTGGTGCAATTGAAAAGCATTCAGAATTTAGTTGTAAATTTAGAGTTCCCAAAGTTCGATAACACTTATTGAATATAGTCCTGACTTTCGATCTAGTGATTTAAAAGCAAGTTTTAATACTTCTGTTATGAATTGCTACGAAAATTGCTATAGTATTTCTTTCTTGAGAGGAAGATCCCCCTTACATGGCCATTGGCCTTTGTATTTATACATAGAAAAATGACATTAAAATGGCTAAATAAGTATAATTATTCTCTCTTAAATGTGTCCGTTTTGATATTTGGCTTTAATGCTTCAACGTTTGAATTGAGTTGACTCTGATCTTCATAGGCCCCGCCTTTTGGCCCAAATGTCCTTAAACCGACTCAACCGTGACTTCGATGCCGGACTCATGCCGAAACGCAGTCACTTCGGATTCTACTTGTGGCGATACCCACTTCGACTGTTCTTTTGGCTCACTGATCCGACGGGCTTTATCTTTTATGGGTCTTCCTCTTGTCTACGTGGCAATCTTTGGTTGGTCCCGAACTTCTGGTGCGGGATCCGACATCAACAGTCCTGACTTTCGATCTAGTGATTTAAAAGCAAGTTTTTTTAAAAAAATATTGAATCAAATATTCCATGATTGTTTTAGTACTAGGTGCATGAGACCATCATTAACAAGAGGATCTTAAGATTTTCTTAAATGATCTTAGCAATTAAATAATTAAAATTAATTCTCAAATAAGCTTTAAAACTAAGGTGAGTTGCTTACCTAAGAAATAAATACACACTTAAAAACCATTTTAAAATTTATTATTTTAATATTTCTAAGAACTATTTTTAAGACATCCTTGATAATCATGCTCTGATATAAGAATTGCCTATATTTTCGTTACATGCAACCTCTAGACCATATAGCTACCATTCCCTGTCATTAATTGTATAGATGAACTCATCAAAAATATAATAATGTATATTTATACACTTTTTAGAAATAAATAAAATTACCTGTAAATAACCCATAACAATTTGCATTATTTATATTACTTATAGAGACCGTTGACAATGGTCAATTGTCTTGCACTTAAATTGATTTGTTTTTTATTCAACCAAGTGGTGTACGACCTCGACTTGGCCAAGAAAACGAAATAACTTGGAGACTTTAGCTACGAATGAACCAATTGTTTAAAATTTAATTATTGAAAATAATTCACTGCTAGATCCAACTTTCCAAAAGCTTACCGGAAGATATCAAAACAAATAAATTAGTTCTAGCTAATTGTAACGTACGTCGAAAACTCGAAATCGGGATCTTAATGTGCACTTCTTTTAGAAGCTTATTTGTTTGAAATTTAGATATTACGAGTGATATGATTAGTAAGGATTATCTTATGTTAATCTAGAACAAACATCGAAATGTTGTATATAAAGAATATTTGTTACTAGCTTTATTTGGTCACAATATTCGAGGATTAATTAGTCAGAGAGTTATGACATTAAATATCTTTGGTTAACAAAATACTAGAACTATACATGTTACCCTACAATATAGTTGTTTCAGAAAATTTGTTATAAATCGTCACATATACCTCTTGGTACTTGGTAGCCACAACAAAAAATTAGTTCGATTTCACCGAAACCGTGTGTGTTTTCGGAAAAATAATATTAAGAGAAGGAAAGGAACACATTTCTTGTTAGAGTTGTACAGTGTGACCAAGTCAAAAAAGACCCGACCGTATAACAACACTAACCTCTTTAGAAAATTACATCAACAATGACATAACCTTATTGAAATATATTATTTAGACCCATTTGCTGTATACGACAACAAATATTAACTTGGACAAAAAAGTCAACAAATATTACATATATACAGATCAATGACCTTTAAGATCAATATGTGAATTTGTATATACTGTCTATAATATTTTCAAGGTATATCATTATCTTACCAACATAAACAGAATTTTTACTTGCCGTAAACAATTTTGTTTTGATCAGTTGAACAAACCATACTCAAGTTATAGAGATAATTTTGTGATAGGATATTTCTGCAATATTTTATTTAAAAAACAAGTCGTTTATAACAACAAATATTACAGATCAACCTTGATGAGTATGAAATTAACTTGCTTCGTCCAAAGCAAGAAAACAAACAATAATATCTAGAAAAGAGAAACAAATCAAAACCCATTTTTCATCAATGATTTTCAATTAATCATCTTCTCCTTCCTAAAAAATTAATTTTCCCTCCCCCATATATTAACCACCAAAAAAAGGGATTTACTTTACTTTTTTTTTTTTTTTTTTCTTTTTCATTTCAAAACCTCCTTCGTCGGTCCATGAACTCATGTATTCTCTTCAACGCAATCTCCAAAGTGTTTTCACTCATATTAGCAAAACAAACCCTAAACCATCCGACCTCCGAGCAGTGGCACGAAGATCCAGGAGATATATTCAGCTTAAGCTCCTTCAAGATCACATCCCAAAGCTGTAGCTCACCGTCTTTAGTTTTCTTTTCGAGCAAGAAACCCAAATTCATCCAACAAAATAGCCCTGCGTTCCCCTTCAAACACTCAATCCCTGCCTTCTTAAGCCCTTCCACAATGATCTCGTACCGTCTTCTAAGTCTTTCCCGGTTTATCCTGATGTACTTCTCCGTAAATTCCTCATCCGACAACATAGAAGCCAACATGTGTTGTGTCTGAGACGAGACAAGCGTGAAGCTCGACATCCTTCTCGCTGTCCGCACAACATTATCGTTGTACGAATATATAGTTCCCACGCGGAAACCAGGAAGACCAAGATCCTTGGAGAGACTGTAGACGATGTGGACACGTTCCTTGACTGACACGTCATCGATGCTCTCTACGATCTCGGCAACGCTGGTGAACTCGGAGGCATGGAAGACGGAGCCGGAGTAGATCTCGTCTGAGACCAAGTGAATGTTCTTGCGTACGCAAAAGTCAAGGAGATCTTCTAGAACCTTCTTTTGGACCGTCGCGCCTAATGGGTTCGATGGGTTGGTTATGAGCACTCCTCGGACTCTAATGTTCGCGTCACGAGCTGTCTGGTACGCCGACTCAAGCGCCTCCGGGGTTATCTCGAAATGGTTCGAGCTGTCGCAATGGATCGGTACTATTTTCACTCCGGTTCTCCATCTCAAATCTCTATCGAATCTGTAATGAAATAAATAAACGGTTTGGTAAATACAATGCATTAAAATACTGAAAATAAAAGATATGCTAGATTATAATTTCTTTTTTAAAGGTGTTAGTTTGTTGCAGCTATTTCTTTGTTGTTTATCTTCAAATATATGAATGACCATATTTAAAAAAAAAATTATTTCATTATATATCGGTATCTTATTACAAAGTCTGACGTACCCTGGATAATACGGTGTGGGAACTAGAAGGGCGTCGTTAGGATCGGCGAGAATGAAAGTTAAGAGTTCGTTAGCGGCCGTGGCTCCGGCGGTGAGGACGATCCGGTCAGGATCGAATCTAGCTTTACCTCCTCGAATCTGCTCCATGAAGCTAGCCATGGCTTGTCTGAAAGTTTTGAGACCGTGGTAGTCTTGGAACAGTGCGTTTTCACGGAACCCAGGTGCTCCTTTTGATCCCCACATCGAACCTTCTGGATTCTTTTTCTCCAAGTAAGTTTCAAGAAGATCAAACGAGACCTATTTGTAGAAAATGATGGAGAGGCAATTAATACATTTTTTTTTTTTGGTTTTAAAGACAATTAATACATTATCGCAAAATATATTTATTAAAAAGAAAGTTGATTATATGAAAGAGTTTATTAATTACCTGATTCTCAGCGAGACCCATTTGAATGACACCGGAAGGGTTATGAGATTCGTCGTAAGGGTTTTCATCGTAAGCTTTCCAGCCGGCGAAGTAGGGTGAGTCTTCGCCGTGAGTGTCTGAAACCGCAACTCGAGAAAGCTCGACAACGTTGTTGTTGTTGTTGTTGTTTGATGATCTCTCCATCATTAGAGGAAGACCCATTTTTTCTTAGAGCTGCGAACCAGACACGTGACACGTGATAGCTTTAAAATACAATCGGAGCTAGAGAGAGAGAGAGATAGAGAAGTTGAGAGAAAGAGAAGTGTGTTGGAGATAAACATTTGTGTGAATGAAGGACAAGTATATATAGCAGACGTGACCAAGAGGAAAGTCTTTGACAAATTCAATTTTAATATTAGTTTACTTACATAACATACATAGAGAAGAAGTTTGTGTACAGAATAAGGAAGATTCGATTGTGGAAAATTACGTTGTCATTGACCTGCAAATGGATGAATAGATAAGAGTGTTGGCTATTTTTATTTTTTTGTTTTTATCTTGAAACTTCTCGGTGGTTCATCTATAGGAGATCGCCAGTTCTATAAAACGTCGATTATCAATTTCTAAACGTAATGTTGTTTAGACTTTAGTCCGGTTAAAATAGTTTAGTTTCTATTAATTAATGAGTTTCACTCTTCTTCTATATTGTGTGTTTTTGGAAAACTTTCAAAATATTTTGGTTTAGTCGGCTGCTACGATTTAAATCTAAAAGGGTCAATAATACATTTTAGATAATAGTTTCGTAATAAATAATCCTTCAGTAATACAATAGTGTCACACAGGAAAAAAAAAATATTATCGTTTACGTATTTTTTTCACTATTTGATATTCTTATATATAGAAGGCTCACTAAGAAAACTGTATAAGTACTTAATTCTTTTTTCTTTTCATTTCTTCTTAGCAAAAGAAAAAAAGCTACTTAAATTTTTTCTTTGCGAATACAAATTTACATAACAAAAACTTATACGTAAACAAAGAGTCATCAGTAGTAGTATAGTAGTTTTTAATAATATATAGTTTCTATATAAAACTATATACGTCTGTTTCACATTATGTTTTAAATATAATATTAAGAGCTGGAATAAGTAACTAATCAAATTTATTGGGTATATTAAACTCCATAGATAGAAGAAATGGGGAAACAACTAAATTAAATGTTCTGATTCGATGTTGTAAGCAAAATCAAAGATCACCTTTTGCCAAAAACAATTTCGGACAACTTATGTCTTTTCCTTCCTAATCTCTTGTTGATACATATATATATATATATATATATATATATATTTTGATAATAATACATATTTTTTCTGCATAATATATTTTAATTTGTTTTTTTAATTTATTTATTTATTTTCCATAACTTTAGTTATGAGATCTATAGCCCAAATACGGTGGTTGAAATTCCGATTATACGAGAGGAGTGGGTGGGTGGCTATCCATATTCACTTTCTTATATCTACACATTTCTTTTTTTATTAATAAAAATCTATACCGTAGTTGTAAACTTTATATTAGAAATTAGTTTCGATCTTTTGCTTGATTACCATGAGAATAACTTATCTCTAAGTATGAGTATTATTTACGAACCAGAATTTGGATGGATTATTATACTTTTTCGTATGAGTTAATATGATTATATTTACATTTATACATATTAAAACCTACTGGTAATCGAACTAAATCACATTTCTCAAATGTTGAGTGGTTGAGCACTTGAGCTAACCGGTTAGATCGTAGGTCATTGCATCGGTATGATTTGTATTTGTAAGTAAACATATAAAGAGAAGAATTTGTAAATATTTCATTATGGAAAATACGATATATTTATAAAATATATTTGTGGGAAAAAAAATTATATACTGTATTACTTTTTGGCACGCATAATTAGTCAAAAAAACACATTTATAATTTTCCCTAAGTGGTCAAAGTATGCTCCCTAATGGCGGTACGTACGGCTAATCGAAACCTTTGTTTAATTAAGGCAGAATTTAATTCTCTCGTACTTAGAAACCCGCTTACACATGCTATAATATAGTAAATCTCTACTTACACACTTTAACATATGAAGATAAACATGTAATAAAAATAATTAATAAAATTACAAACAATATAAATTTCTACACAATACAAGATTTAAAAGTTTAATCAAAATTACACTTATAAAACCACATATTTATCTATATTAAAATATATTTAAACCCTAATAATATGAAGAATGAAATTATTAATTTTAGGTTGCGAAAATTTAATCGAACTGCATTGATTCCATCCCAAGCTAGCTTTACTTTTTTTTTTATAATTACATAATATAAAAGATTTGTTGTTAATCTCTAGAAATATACTCAAATATCAAATATAATACAAAGTCACTTTTAAAGATCTCATAAAGAAAAAAAAAATTCTCACCAAAATAAAATAAATATAAAGTGTATACATGTTCAAAAGTCACAAATTTGATCTTTTTACAAAACAAAACTGAAAAAGAACATATTTTTACCATTAGATTGTAATATGTACTAGATTTTAACCCGCGGTACACCGCGGGGCTATATTTTCTTAAAAAATCAAAATGTAATTTGTTTGATAGATTATTTTGATTGTTAATTTTAGGATTTCACCCGTAGTATACGATCTTTTATAAATATCAACCAAACCCGTCCCATCATATTATCCGTCCCGTGAAATTAAACATTATTTAGTTATTTTTCTTTTTAAAAATACTTTTATTTAAAAGCTATATAATTCAAGTCAATTTAAAAATTTCTTTTAAATGGTTCACATAAGATATATATACATATATAATAAATTTGTATAGAGTCGAAATAATATTAATATTACAAATTTTTTATATAATTTAAATATTATAAATATTTTTTAAAATATGTAATATATATTTTTTGTTATTGAATAAGAGGATATTATGTGTAAGAAATGTAGAAAATAAGAGTTTAATATATTTATTATGGAGTCGCAAAAAAAATCTTTTATTTCTATACATGTTATTCATTTATTAATAATAAAAGAAAACAAATCCTTTAAATTAGATATTAACTAAAATAAACGCACCATAATTACTTATTAAGTAACAACCAATAAATTTCACCAAAAAATAGGTAACAACCAATAAATTCTAAACGCAGTAATTAAAGAATGAGATATTAAAAAAAAAATATCAAATAAGATATAAGAATCTTAAAATAATTGAACATCTAAATAATTTAATTGTCAGTGTCGATTTTAATGCCTTCATTAATGTGGATTTTTTTTTTACAGAGAAATATTTCCTAAAGATTATCACATTAATGACTCAGAAAATTAAGGAAGATATGAATTTATGATTCTCGAAATCGTATTGGTAATATCTTTAAGTAATATTTTCAAATTTAAATAATTAATGCCAATGGCATTCATCCGTAAATAAGATCCAACTCCAGGATTTATTTGCTAAAAGTCATTCAAAAATGTATATATAGATATATAAATCCATAATGTATTTTTCGATTTAATTAAATATTACCATTGCCCATGGTTTTTCTCTTCAATTCTTAATTTTTGCAATTTTCACTTATATCAATTTAAAGCTGACATGTCAATATTTAAATACGTTTATGCATATATCTAAATCTTATAGTATTAATAGTTGTAATTTTCCTTCATGTAAAACTCTTATAAAGCTCAACCAATTTTATATATTAATATGATAAGATATGTGAAGCAAAAAGATAGATAGAGAAGGATATTTGGAAAATCTAATAGTGGTTAAAAGTCGAACTACGTGACACATATATATACAATCATAACATAAGATTACGATTCCAATGTGAACATTATTATGTTCATCAAGAATATAAGTTCTTGAAGGATCTTAGGTGACCCCACATATCGCAGTGATAAAATCAAAATTTTAAAACTTAAAAAAAAAGTGGAGTACTAATTAACAGAAAATCGTCGAGGATTAAAACTAAAAGCACGAGTTTCTCCTATATTAAGTTAATAGAGTATTGTTGATTCCATTTCGTGTTGTATGGTCGAAATCTTTAAGGAATTGTAACCAAGGAAATAACCAATTTCAGATCAGATTTAATAATGGTTAGGCATAATTAAAAAAAAAGTTGTATGGTCGCAATTTTGCCCGCACACCGAGATTAAGATTTTGTGTAAAGATTTGATGTTTGTATGTTTGGACTTAGAACATCAGACTAAAGGGTATTAATCGACATAACAATATATAGGACGAATTAAAATTAATTAATTTACGTAGAAGATAACGAAAACAATGTACGTATATTGGAGATTTACACAGTTATACACACTTGTTCTTACATATGGGGTGTATATTTGTATTTACGTAACAGTAATAGACAAATGTAATTTGCATGTGATCGAACCCACCAGCTTAAGACTCGGAAATAAAACTGTAGACTGAATCTCAATACATGACCAACTCAAAAACAAAAAAGATAATGCTGATAAGTATGTTTTATATGTTCTTATATACATTAGAAATTACAATAACCTAGATTTTAAAGGGGAAAAAAACTACTGTATGTGAGAAAATTTTAGGATTAGTATGAATATCTATATATATTGCAGATTTAATCTTTATTTCATCCGTAATATCTATATTGCAAAGACAGGATGGGTTAGAGTGTTTATAGCCATCCAAATATAGAACCGTGCTTTATTTATACATTAATTGTTTGTTAAATTTCGAAACATTTTTTAATTAATATAATATATTAAAACTATTTTCAGAGAAGGTGATCAGAAATTTTGGAT
The DNA here is from genome assembly GCF_000004255.2 of Arabidopsis lyrata subsp. lyrata. Lineage (NCBI taxonomy): Eukaryota > Viridiplantae > Streptophyta > Magnoliopsida > Brassicales > Brassicaceae > Arabidopsis > Arabidopsis lyrata. The sequence goes on from NW_003302549.1 coordinate 6,755,756, forward strand.
ACAACGCCGGAATTGCGACCGGAAAATTGTATAAACGACAAAGCTAAACTTGTATCAAACATATTGGAGAGGTGAACTTCAGCCGGGTTGGTAATTAAAGAAGTTTATTGCCCAGGAGCAAAACTTTCGGGAAATTAATTAATGGTTCATTTCTTCTAGTTTAATGTCATAGATTTGCTTCAAATCATGCTGGATTATGTTGTTGAGTTAAGCTTGAAGAGTTAGTTAACTTGAGGGATGAGTTAACAAAATAAAAGGATATAGTTTAAGAGATTTGGAAGTTATCCAAAAGTGTTTAGGAGTTATCTAAATGCTAAACCTAGTTAGACTTAGATTAGGTCTTTAGGTTTTCTATATAAAGAGATACCAAAGTTGTGGTAATCCTTAAGAGTTGTTTTTGAGTTTAAGAGTTTGAGAAAGAGAGATTGTAAGATTGAGAGCTTGAGATTAATAAAGAGAGTTATTCTTTATTCTTGTGTTCTTAAACTTGTTTGATTCAATAATTGGTATCAGAGCAAGAACGTGAAAGCAATTCACGATGTCAGATTCGTCAGGAGAAGAAGATGAGAAACCAAACACGAAAACACCTTCAAAAGAAATCGGATCCTCTGCCATAAAGTGTCCGATGCTTACTTCCTCCAATTACACTGTTTGGGCTATGCGGATGAGAATTGCGCTTAGGGTAAATAAGGTGTGGAAGACCATAGATCCGAGAGATCCAGATGAAGAGAAGAACGATGTGGCAATAGCCTTATTGTTCCAATCCATACCAGAAGCCTTGATCTTACAAGTTGGAGACCACAACACTGCAAAAGAAACTTGGGACGCAATAAAAGGAAGACATGTTGGAGCTGAAAGAGTTCGAGAAGCTAGGTTACAAACTTTGATGACGGAATTTGATAGAATCAAGATGAAGGAGACAGATTCAATAGATGCTTTTTCAGGAAAACTTTCGGAGATCTCCTCTACTGCAGCATCCCTTGGAGAAACCATTGAAGAACCGAAACTTGTGAAAAAGTTTCTCAAAAGTTTACCTAGGAAGAGATATATACAAATCACTGCAGCTCTTGAACAGGTTCTTGACTTGAACAAAACAACTTTCGAAGACATTGTTGGACGATTAAAAGTGTATGAAGAAAGGATTGTTGATGAAGAAGAAGAGCAACACGAAGATCATAATAAGCTGATGTATGCGAGTACGGACTCACAAGCAACCTATACTGAAGGATACAGAGGAAGAGGCAGAGGAGGTCGGTTTAATTGGCGAGGTAGAGGCCGCGGGCGTTTTAACAACTATCAAAACGGATCATACAGACAAAAGGAAAGAGATGCGTCAATGATAACTTGTTACCGATGTGATAAATTAGGGCATTATGCATCGGATTGTCCCGATAGGTTGCTTAAGCTACAAGAAACTGTTGAAAAGAAGGATGATGCAACACATGAAGCTGAGGAATTAATGATGCATGAGGTGGTTTATCTTAATGAAAACAAGGTAAAGCCAAGTTGCTTTGAAACTGACCTAGACTCAACTAATGTGTGGTATCTCGATAATGGTGCGAGTAACCACATGAGTGGGAATCGATCCTTCTTCTTAGATCTTGATGAGACAATCGTGGGAAAGGTACGTTTTGGAGATGATTCACGCATTGATATCAGAGGAAAAGGATCAATTCAGTTTGCATTCGAAGATGGTAAGAAAAAGGTACTCAAAGTCTTGAAGAACATATACTATATACCCGATCTCAAGAGTAATATAGTAAGTCTTGGTCAAGCCACAGAAGCAGGATGTGAGGTACGTATGAAGGAAGAGTTCTTGACACTATGACCGGTCTGGACACTTACTGGTAAAGACTACAAGATCAAGAAATCGTTTATACAAAGTAACTTTACATGTGGAGAATCCAAATTGTCTACAATTGATCACATCGACCGAGTCTAACTTGTGGCACTCACGGTTAGGACACACTAATCTGGAGACAATGAAGAAGATGATCAACAAAGAACTTGTGACCGGTGTACCAAAGCTTATAGTTGAAAAAGAAACTTGTGTGTCGTGTTTACTTGGAAAACAGACTAGAAAATCCTTTCCCCAAGCAACCACCTATCGAGCTGATCAAAGACTTGAGCTTATCCATGGGGACCTTTGTGGACCTATCACACCTTCCACTCCGGCTCAGAAACGGTATGTCTTTGTCCTCATTGATGATCACTCCCGTTACATGTGGACAATCCTCTTGAGAGAGAAGAGTGAGGCTTTTGAAAAGTTCAAGAAATTCAAAGTACGTGTGGAACAAGAAACAAGAGAAAAAATCAAGACACTACGTACGGATAGAGGAGGAGAATTTGTGTCAAATGAATTTCAAGCCTACTGTGATGAGCATGGAATCATGAGACACTTGACTGCGCCCTACTCTCCTCAGCAAAATGGTGTTGTTGAGAGACGTAATAGGACTCTCTTGGAGATGACTAAGAGTATTCTAAAGCACACGGGTTTACCAAATTTTCTATGGGGAGAGGATGTTAGACATTCTACCTATTTGATCAATAGGATTGCAACAAGATCTTTGGTACAATCAACCCCATATGAAGCGTTTAATGGGAGAAAACCAAATCTTGAGCATCTTAGGGTCTTTGGTTGTGTTTGTTATGCAAGAACAGAAGCTGTGGGAAGAAAGAAACTTGATGACAGGTCAAGAACATTGATACATTTAGGAACAGAGCCCGGGACCAAAGCATATCGATTGTTTGATTCTGAAACCAAAAGGATAGTGGTGAGCCGTGATGTCATATTTGATGAGAGTAAAGGGTGGAGCTGGAAAAATAAAGAAAGAGAGGATCACAAAGAGTCTGAAACATTCTCTATTAGCTTGGGAGAGTTTGGTAACAAAGGCTTAAGAGAAACTGATACTCTTGAAACAGAGGAAGGCACGCGGATTACTCAAACTACAAGTGAAAGTATCGTAGAAGTGGAAGACGATACAGAGGAAGAAGAAGATAGTGAAGCTATGAACAATGAAGATGGTGATGATGAAAGTGAACAAGCACCACAACCGCAGCTTAGAAGATCGGGTAGAACCATTGTGAAGCCGGCATATCTAAATGACTATGTTCTTATGGCTGAAACAGAGTGTGAAAGACTCTTGACAGTGATCAACGATGAACCGTGGGATTTTAACGAAGCCAGAGAACTCAAAGTATGGACAGACGCATGCAAAGAAGAGCTTTCATCGATAGAAAAGAACAAAACATGGAACTTGGTTAGTCTTCCCATTGGTGTTAAGGCAATTGGCTTGAAATGGGTCTTTAAAATTAAAAGGAACGCCGATGGAAGTATTAACAAGCACAAGGCACGACTCGTAGCCAAAGGATATGTTCAGAGACATGGCATTGATTTTGATGAAGTGTTTGCTCCAGTGGCACGTATTGAAACTATTCGCTTTATCATCGCATTGGCGGCTTCTAATGGTTGGGAAATACATCACCTGGATGTTAAAACCGCGTTCTTGCACGGTGAGTTGAAAGAAGAAGTCTATGTTAGTCAACCAGAGGGATTTGTAGTCTTGGGAAGTGAAAACAAAGTTTATAAGTTGAATAAAGCTCTTTACGGCTTAAGACAAGCACCTAGAGCTTGGAATGACAAGTTAAATGCTATCCTCAGAGAATTCAAGTTTCATAGGTGTTCTAAAGAACCGTCATTGTATCAAAGAGAAGAGAAAGGACATTTACTTGTCGTGGCCGTGTATGTAGATGATCTACTTGTTGCAGGATCTTCCTTGAAGTTGATACGAGAGTTTAAAAGAGAAATGGGAACCAAGTTTGAGATGAGTGATCTTGGTAAGCTGACATACTATCTTGGAATCGAAGTGCATCAACATGAGAATGGTATTAGTCTAAAGCAAGAGAGGTATGCATCAAAAATACTAGGAGAAGCAGGGATGGAAAGTTGTAATCTCTCACATATCCCAATGGAGATGAACCTACAACTCTCTAAATCTCAGAGTGAGAAGAGTATCAGTGAAAAAGATTACAGAAGAAGCATAGGATGCCTCCGGTACTTGATACACACACGCCCGGATCTATCTTACAGTGTTGGAGTCTTAAGTAGATATATGCAGGAGCCTAAAGAGTCACATGGTGCAGCCTTAAAGCAAGTCTTGAGATATGTACGTGGAACCACTTCACTTGGTCTTTTCTTCAAGCGGACAGAAAAGGTGAAGCTGGTAGGTTATAGTGATAGCTCACATAATGTTGATTTGGACGATGGAAGAAGCACAACAGGCCATGTATTCTTTCTTGATGATTGTCCGATTACTTGGTGCTCACAAAAGCAAGACACAGTCGCAATGTCTTCATGTGAAGCAGAATTCATGGCGGCTACGGAAGCAGCAAAATAAGCTATATGGCTCAAGGAATTGATGAGTGAATTATTAAGCGTCAAAGGCGAGAAAGTTTTGTTGAGGATTGACAACAAGTCAGCTATAGCTTTGACTAAGAATCCGGTGTTTCATGGGAGAAGCAAACACATTCATAGAAGGTACCATTTCATTAGAGAGTGTGTGGAAAATGAGCAAGTGGAGGTAGAACATGTTCCCGGTAATGAGCAAAGGGCGGATATTCTAACCAAACCACTTGGAAGAATAAAATTTAAGGAGATGAGAAGTCTCATTGGAGTTCAAGATGTGAAGAAGGATAACTTCAAGCTTAAGGGGGAGAATGTTGAGTTAAGCTTGAAGAGTTAGTTAACTTGAGGGATGAGTTAACAAAATAAAAGGATATAGTTTAAGAGATTTGGAAGTTATCCAAAAGTGTTTAGGAGTTATCTAAATGCTAAACCTAGTTAGACTTAGATTAGGTCTTTAGGTTTTCTATATAAAGAGATACCAAAGTTGTGGTAATCCTTAAGAGTTGTTTTTGAGTTTAAGAGTTTGAGAAAAAGAGATTGTAAGATTGAGAGCTTGAGATTAATAAAGAGAGTTATTTTTTATTCTTGTGTTCTTAAACTTGTTTGATTCAATATATGTCTTCCACAAACGTGACAATCCAATGGATTGTTTACATATTGTGTGTAATTTCATAGGAACATAGAATCAAATTTAGTCACCAATTGATTGATTGATTCCCATAAGTGTACGTATAACAAATTGCAATCACTAATTCTAACACGAAATCTTCAAGCAGAAGTTCATGATATCTTACGGACCAATCATTGAAGTAAGTACTAATTCAAATACTAATAACTCGATTAGTTTAATATGAATTTAAAATAAACAAAGAAGCAAGTTGTAATAGAGAACGTGAAAGAGAAGTGGAGTTGGGGGACTGTTTGTGCGGCTAATAAGGAGAGCATCTTCATGCAAATATACGAGACATGCATCAAACGATATTGCGATATCTATAATCTTTGTTATTAATTAAGTATATTATCTAGCTAGTTATATAGCTATGAGTCTATGACCTTTTTCTGTTAGTGTAAACTATTGTCGTAATATGTGGATTTCACTAATATATACTATATAGTATGTGTGTTGTCTGTGGATAGTATGTATTTATTTTCTACCACTGGACTATTTTCATTAGATAACCAATTCACATAGTTAAATACACAACTTAAGTAAATTGTTTTTTAGAAAACTATAAGTTCTATCGATATGTCTTGTCATTCACTTACACATACTAATGTATATTGAAAATCATTGTACAATATGTCATATACGGTATCATATGCTAATTCTAAAAGTTGTTTTAAGATGATTTTATTAACGTGATTTAATTATAGCTAAGAGGTCCCACTTTCAAGGAGTTGAGGATCGGATGAGCTACGAATGCAAGTGTTTCTCTCGAGCCATAAATTATGTTCTTGCTTTCATATAGGTTCCGGATTATTAGTATTTACATAGTTTGTTAAGAGTACGATCAAACGAAAAAGTCTATATATGGACTTAGCTAAAACCGCACTGCTATACTACGTATATAATATAGTTTTTAACATGTTAACAACATTATCACTAATATAGGGTACGGTGTCCATTCAAATGCATTCATAATCAGTCAAAAGAAATAAAAAAAAGATCAAGACAAAACCATGAGATAATTATAGCAACCAAACTGAGAAGGATGATGATCCTAATCCTAATGATTTGCTGTCAGCAAAAATAATTTTATAAACGATTTTGTGAAAAGTCGTATCTTCCACAGTCTCATGAGACCAATGAGAAGAGACCACGAGGTACATGTTTCATTCTTCTTGTCATTTGTCAGAAATAGATTAACTAAACATCTTGAGTTGGTAAGTGTTTCATCCTTCCAACCAAACCTTCTGATTCCACCGTATATAGTTTGCTATATCTTTATCAATATATACTACGACTCCTAGCTTTTTTTTTTTTTTTAGTTGGAGATATTAAGACCATCTTCAATAGGGATGTCTCATCCAATGTTTTACAATTAAAATAATAAAAAAAATAGGAAAAAAGGAGAGAGAAAGAGACACCTTTTTCCTGCCAGAAATCATGAAACACTCTTAAAAAGCCATTTTTCCAAGTGTTTTAATTTGATTGGTGTAATTTAATTAATTGTTTCAAATTTAATTAAAAAATAAAATCATAATAACAATAATATTTTTTATTCCTCAGACACTCTTTGTTTAGATACTCGCTGATGGAAATGCTGTAATATTTGAGATTTCTTTATTTACTTTTTGTTTTGTTAAAGATTGATATCCATGAAGTATGTGAATATTGAATAACCTAATAGTTTTGTGATTTAAAATGTTTTAAAAGTAAAAGTATGATTCTACACTTTATTACGACATGTATGCAGTTTAGGTTTTGTTTTTTTGTTTTGTTTTACATCGACCTAATTCACGGTGTTTTTTATGCATGTCGGCAGTTCAAAAGCGTTGAAAACGTTCAACGTACGTAGAATTTCAAAAGGATTAAGACTCTTAAAAAGAATTCTAGCTAATAATTAACAGGAAAAAGTAAAGTATTATCTCGACTTCGGCATGGATCATAATCATAAAATCACGTACCTTATCATTTGGCTTGATCAGCGTGTGAATGCACATATAGTTAACCGGATAAACATATTTATATTCATGAAATTGTGTTTTTATTTAAAGAGGTTCTTGATTTCTCCCTTCGACTGTTCATAGTTGGGAAAAGGAAAAATAATAATATATCATGTTGGAGCAATTATGTGCCTAAAACTTTCAGCGAAAAGGCAAATTTTGGCTTCACATGCATATAGATATACAAAAATAATAATATAAATATCTAATAAGTTTTTTTTTTTGTCGGCATATATGCCAAAAATATTAACGTCGGGGCGATGTTAAGTCACTTTAATAACTGATGCAAAGTTTTTTGAGTCAATTTTAAACCGACGTCAACTCTACTTATAACCAACGTTAAATCCCGTTTCTGTTGTAGTGATATCTAATAAATTAAGTACTCATGGGTAATTTCAGTTATATTATTACCATATACCATAGAAAACTAGTAACGACGCACATATTCTTGCTATCATATGCTGACAAATAGAAATTAGACATGAATAGTATGTTTTGTTTCAGTTGAAGAGTATTGACTTTTTTAACTAGACCCGAGGATCAGGATGCATGTATATCACTATATTGTGTATATATTCACATGAGCTTATATGAAATACCCTTAATCCTTGTATGAAAAGAATAGTTTTTCCTTAATTTTGAACATATAAGGATTTTAAACTAATAAAGAATAATTGTATCCTTAATTTTAAACATGACAAGGAAGCAAAATAAAAATGTTATATACGAGCAAGTAAAATTTTCAAAATGAAAATCAAAAGGTGTCAAGATTATATATTTAAATTTATAAATAAGTCTATTCACAGCTTGTTTTTTTAGTTTATACTACTTTATATATATAGAAAATACATAAGAAAAACAAATTAATACTTGAAATGATAAAGTAACACCGGCAGTGGAGAACTTGTGTTGCAGAGTACGGCAACGTGTTCGTACAAACAGGTTTGGAATATTCTTGCATGTCATAACGCATTTTGAAATATTATACTACTACTTTGTTTTTGTCTCACTAAAATCAAGAATTAGGAAATTAAAATGCCAAAATATAAATGCAAGTCTGAAATACGTATTTGGTAACTCGTTTAGTCCTTTTTTTTTTAATGTATTTCTTGTATCGTGATATCACTCGACCAAATCTTCAAAGTTTAATTGCGACTTCCTCAGTCCACACTCCAAACTCTGTTTAATACAAAAGTAAATTGATAATTTTTAACCTGTGAAAAAATACAAAATGGTGAAAACCATATCAATAAATTATTCCTTTTTCCCGAAAAAGGAATTTAAGAATAATTAGTTCATCTGGAAAAAAAAAAATATTTATAATTTGGTTGGACTGGAATTTGAGTAAAAATGTAAAACAATACATTGCATATTTTGATTTAGAATTGTTTATAATTGGTTTGATTTAAAAAAGTATTAATTTATATAGAAGATATTGCATGTTTTGCTAACAAAACAATTAGAGAAATAAAATCATTTATCATTAGGTAATTTCCAACATAAAATTTGATTCTAACCCTTGCATTATCAGTCCAAACTGAAGCAACTGATTAGAATTATTATACACATCATATACGGTCTTGGAACTTGTGAAAAATGGATTTGTATATACAGTTGGGGACTTCATTAATTTTTCAACAGAAATGGTTGTATTTTTATATGTATAAATGGCTGTGTAATAATTGTTAGATTAGTTGTAAATATAATCAAGAACACAAAAGTGCCTCGAGAATTAAAAGCACACATGGAGTATGGTCAAGTTGTAAATTTTGTAATAATATCTTATAATTAACTAGTACACTTTATTATAATCTTCAATCATTGCTGAATAATGCATGAATGGGTCTCATATATATGAAGCTTTACTTTTGCACATACTATACAAAAATGAATTATCAACCAACATAGCTAATAGGTTCCACTTGGACACTGATTCTCATGCCCAAAATATAAATAAAAAATACGAAAGAAAGAAAAAACAAATACTTTAATAAACAAATGTAAGAAGGTAAAATACGACAGTCTGTCTATTCCTATATATGTATAATCTACTCACTGATTGATCGATTAGTTTTTATTGAACGGTTAATTATATATCGATATATGAAGCTCTAGAAATGAGAAGAATTACCAAAACGATTTTACCACAAAAAAATAAAAGAATCACCAAAACGTTACGATTAGCTGTGTCTAGTTTAAGAACATCAACGTTACGATTAGCTGTGTCTGGTTTAGAGTAACTCCAATTTGCCGAATTGTGTTTAAATGTGGTTATTATACAGATGCAGATAAAGCATGTGCTAGATTAAAATTGTTGCTACGCGTGCAACTTAGTTTTAAATGTTCAAGTTGCTTTACAGATTTATTGACAGATAATTTCATATACCAAAGTTATACAATAACCCATTATGATACTTAAATAAACATGTGTTTTGGAGCATTTCTATATAGAGAGATAAGGGTATTTTGTTACCTTTCTTCTTCAGATATACTGAAGACTCGAAACACAACTCTCATGGCCTTATCAAAATCTTCAGGGTTCTCTCTTTTAGTCAAATATACAGTATGCAAGGAGCTTAAACCAAAACTTTGTGGGTTACAAAAAGATAACTACTTTGCGGCTCTTAAACCGATTTTTGCATGCTTGGTTGACAAAAAATACCATTTAGTTGTATGAATTAAACGTGAGCCACGAACTTTTAGTATAACTTTAATTTGAATTTGATTGTCAATATTATGAGAAATTTTTTGATTCGATGAACATAACCAACCAAGAAAGATGTTAGTTTGCTCATTTTGAATCAAAAAATTACTCGTAATCAAAAAATTACTCAAAAAAATATCAAGAAAGATGGTGTCTTCTCTAACCGAATGACCGACTTTTTCAGTATATTTGAAAGAATTCAAGAACGACAAGGAAAAAATTTCAATCTTCTCTTTATCTTTAATTTCTCATAGTGCAAATGTTAAAGCGGATAATTTGGCACGAAAAGTTTGTACCGAACTACATCATATCACTTATTTAAACAACATTCCCAATAAATAGTTTTTATTTTTTATTTTTTATAATTAAAAGCTGTTGATTAAAAAATAAAAATTACTCAGAATCAAAACTATCATCTATTAAGAAGCTAAGTCCAAACTGTCTATTTCTAAATGGGCCAAATATACGGGCCAAAATTAAATTTTAGTTGTGTGATTCACAAACCAATAAACCTGGTTTAATTTGGAGTCATTCTAGTAAAGCTGAATGGTTATCGATAATGTTTTGGTTTTCAATGTAACCGGAGCGGTTTATTTGGTTTAACACAAACGAAGATTCAGTTAACCCTTGCTTATCGAATTCGCCGCGCCTCTTCGTCTTCTTCAGAGAGACACTCTTGGCCAAATTTGAAACTTTCCAGGTAATCTAATCTTCTTCTTCTTCTGCTCTTCTCTGTAGTAAGCGTCGCATGAGAAATCTCCTGGTCGGTTTTGAGACATTACCCTGGGCTCTAATTTCGGTTGATACCTTGACATGTCCGTCTATTCTTCGAGGGTGAATTTTGTTTTCCAAATTCAGATTTAAGATCTGACCCAGTGTTGAAAAGTTACAAAAACTTCTGGGTTCAAGGTTGCGGTTGCGGTTGGGTTGCCAATATTATTTATGTGGAATATCCTCAGTGGCAGTGTTCGTTTTTTCTCTCTAGTTAATGGTTTTTGTTTAGTAGCGTTTTGGTGTTTTAGGGAATAAGGACACTGCCACTCATCTTTTCATGAACAATGGTATTTGAATGTGCATATTTTTCCTGGAATGGTTTGGTTCACATTTAATACATAGTCTCTATGGCTTAGTTTTCAAATAGGTTACTGGGGCTCTGTTGAGGTTTATTTAGCGCTCGCGTTTGGTGGATTTATGTGAGGCATCTTAATTTATCTGTTCTTTGCGAATCATCACTTGTGCTAAACTTAAAGAAAACGTTTCCATGGATATTTTTGAATTGCAGCTGATTTCCGATTAAATCACAGGAATCATGGAGAGTGTTCCAGTGGAAACACTTTCTGAAACTGGTGACTGTCAGACGAATCCAGAATTGAGTGATAAGCAGAAGAAAAGATCCGGGAAAAAGAAGAGAAAATCGAGGAAACCGGAAGATGAGTTGAAGATTAATGATTCTCATATCAGTAGCCAGATTGGGAGCGCAGATGAGGCCTTTTCATCTCATGAGAAATCCACCAGTGAAGATCAAGTCCAGTTATCCGAGAATCTTTTGTCTTCATTACCTGCAGAGTCCTGTCAACGAGATTCAATCTCATGTGGAGAGCCTGGAGCTACTTTACATCATAAAGACCCAATCTCATGTGAAGATTCACTACCAGATGCTAATAGGAAGGGTTCCAGTAGAAAAAAATCAAAAAGGAGAGAGAAGAAGGAGACAGAGGACGCTTCCTGTGACGAGAAAATGTTGGATGATGCACAAAAAATCACCAATGAAGACCAAGTTCATCCACCCAACAATCCTTTGTCAAACGGTATAATACAAGAAGGATCACATGAACACAATCAGGATTCTTGTGAGAAGCCTGGAGCGGCACAACTTTGTACAGATCCAAATCTGTCAACCTGGGAAGATTCACAGCCAGATGCTACTAATATGACTAGTTCCCCGAAAAAAAAGAGAAAAAAGAAGAGGGGTAGAAACGCGCTGAAGGAAAGTGGTGTTGATACAAATACTACCAATGCAGAGGTTGTTGTAAAATACAATACTATTACTGAAGCTGAAGGATCAAGATCGATGAGTATAGAGGAAAACTCCATTACTAGTGTTTTGATAAATAGTTGTCCTAAATCCAAGGTTGATACTGGGGAACAACTAGAGGGCAACGACGTCAAAATCAATGAAACTGTGTCCCAAACTGAGAGTCCTAAAGCCAAGAAAAGGAAGAAGAAAAAGACCAAAACAATGGATGTCTGTGACCAATTAGGAAATACTCTGCCAACCTCCATGAAAAGTGGGCCAGTAGAGTGTGTGGAAAATAATGATGGGAATAAGGAAACAGATGGAACCACTGAAGTTAAAGAGGACGTTCTTGAAGTTAAATACGATATTATTTCTGAAGCTGAAGGATCAAGATCGATGACTAAAGAGGAAAAATCCGCTGCTAGTGTTGTGATAAGTAGTTGTCTGAAATCCAAGGATGATACAGTGGAACAACAAGAGTGCACAGATGTCAAACTCAATGAAACTGTGGCCCAAACTCAGAATCCTAAAGCCAAGAGAAGGAAGAAGAGAAAGACTAAAACATTGGAGGACTGTGACCCGTTAGGAAATACTTTGTCAACCTCCACGAAAAGCGGGCCTGTAGAGTGTGTGGAAAATAATGATGGGGATGGTGGCCGAGAGTTAATTAGTTATTCAGCAAGTCAGAGGGAAAATTCTGTAACTGGGGAGGAAAGTGGTTTTCAGAATCTCGGAAAAACTAAAGAGAAGGAAACAGATGAAAACACTGAAGTTAAAGAGGACATTTTTGGAGCAGGTATATGTGATGTAAGTAGCAAAAAACAGAAGAGAAAGAAGAAAACATCATCTGCTGATCACAAAACTGCAGATATCGAGGTCTGTGAGCCATCAGGATCAGTAGAGTGTTTGTTGGATCATTCAAACGAAAAAGTCATACAAAATTGTGATGAGAATGCCGGAAAAGAGTTTAGGGGAGAGGATAAGACAAGTAAAATTGAAGAATCTGCAACGAGAGAGAAAAGCAAAGTTCAGAAATCTGGAAAACGTAAAGAAATGACAAAAGATGAAAATATTGAATCTAATCAGGATGCACTAGGAGCAGACGATGTTAGTGATGTTGGGGGCAAAAGACAGAAGAGGAAGATGAAGAAGAAAACAAATTGTGAATCAGTAGCCACCGTGGATAGCGAGTCAGTACAGTGTTTGTTGCATCAATCAAGTAGAGAAGGTGTGAAAAATTGTGATGGGAATGCTGATGTGGAGATTGCCAGTAAGGATTTGGCTAGTAACATTGAAGATTCTGCGAGTAAGGGGGAAAGTGTTCAGGGTGTCAAAAATACCAAAAAGAAGAAAAAAGATAAGAAGGGAAAAGTTGATCAGGATGCCTTGGGAGCAGAAGGTGTTAGTAAGGTTGAGGTCACAACAAAGAAAAGCAAGAAGAAGAAAAATTCGTTAGATCATAAAACTGACAAAATGGAGGAGGACAGTCAAAAGGAAAATGAGAATAAGAGAGAAGTTGATCAGAATTCTTTGGGAGCAGAAGGTGTTAGCAAGGTTGAGGTCAAAACAATGGAGAGCAAGAAGAAGAAAAATTCTTTAGATCATAAAACTGATGATATGGAGGAGAAGGATGATGTTTCCTTACCTAGTAAAGATGCAGAACCAGAATTTGATAGGGAAAAGCTTGAAACGTCTTTGTCAAGTTCTGTCTTAATACAAAATAATGTGGCTCAAGGAGTTGCTTCATCAGAAACTGGAGATGTACCTAGATGCTCATGTGCAGGTCAACATACCAGAAAGTTGCTTGTATTTGATTTGAATGGAATCCTTGCAGATATTGTTCAGGGTTTTACAGGTCCATTTGTTCCAGATGGTAAAGTATCATACAGATCAGGTAAGAAAGAATGAATTTCAATGTGGTCACTTGTAAGACATACTTCTTTGACTGTAGATTAATTCATTTGTCCTTTTTCTATAGTCTTCAGGAGGCCTTTTGTTTCTAGTTTTCTCGACTTTTGCTTTGAGAGATTTCATGTTGCGATATGGTCCTCCAGACGCGTGTAAGCTTCTTGAACTGATTAAAAACTCAAATGCATTGTTTTTTGCTGTTCTTAGTTACATGTATTATACATATAGAAGTTTAATTCGTCAATTAACTCCATCTCTCCTTTTCCTCTTTCTAGTGGGTTGGATTATATGGTGAGCATTGTCATGAAAAACTATTCGAGGAATCTGTTGTTCTGTTTTGTAAGTGATTTCTAAACCTCTATGAGCTATTTTCTAGAATTTGAGAGTTGATGATGAGAAATGCAGTTTACATATGCCAGAACTAAATTATGAGAAATGCAGTTGACATTGAGATTGTAGTAACACAGTCTACAATCTTTTATAAGCTATGTAACCTGCATTTCTTTGACTATGAGATATGTAGTGTACATACGAGCAGAACTCAATTCTAAATTTTGGTCCAAAAAACTAGCTAATGAACTCAGCAATCCTAGTCTTGATAATGTACACAGGATCAGAACAAGTGCACTACAACGAAGTTTAAAACTCAGGAGAAGAACGATAAACCTCTGTTCCTCAAGGATCTACGAACAGTATGGGACGGTTTTGGGACATGCACCAGTTGTGGAAAGCGAAAGTACGATGAGACAAATACTTTATTAGTTGACGATTCCCCCGACAAGGCCTTGTGTAATCCTGTAAGTACTCGAGCACTCGCAAATAGGCTTATGCATTCAATGTCACTTTTAACCTTAACATCGTTTGGTATTGCTCTTCTTCTCTTTTAGCCACACACTGGAATCTTCCCTTCCCCGTACCAATACACAGACCGTCAAGATTCTGCATTGGGTTAGTCTTTACATTATCAAATTACTCAACAGCAAAGCAAACATATTGGTTCTCAACATTCTATTTCGATGAAATACTAAGAACAATGGCACACTGATGTTTCATTTCTTGTGACAGGACGTGAGGGTGAGCTAAGGAAGTATCTTGAAAGATTAGCAGATGCAGAGAACGTTCAGAAGTTTGTAGCGGAGAATCCATTCGGTCAGACTGCCATAACTGAGACACACGAGTCATGGGAGTTTTACTCTAAGGTCGTCGAGGCACATAAGTAATTCGTCCACAGGAGTTGTGACTATGTAATTGCTCTGGAGCTAACAACAAGTATGTGAAGCAGATGCAGATGCACACATAGATGAAGTTCCTTCTGGAAGTTTACTTTAAACTCTTTCACATTACAACTGATATTGTATCTCTTGTGTTTTAAAGACTAACGTCGATATACATTTATCCTGTTTATGGTCATCTAGATTCAGATTTGTAATTTGTCTTCAAAATAAGTTTGATTGGTACTCGTTCAAAGATACAAAATCATTATTTTAAATATGTTTTGATGGATGTAGAGTAAACCATTCAGAGTCTAATCGTCACAACTTGGAGACATTAAAAAAGGAGCATAATCGTCTCAACTTCGAATCTTCAAGAATCAAGAATGAAAAAAAAATAACACAAAAGTTAATATTAAAAAAAAAAATCATAGTTAATAATAATTTCCACTAATTAAAGGAGAATAATTTGCATAACTTGGAGGGGAAGGTCAGAATCAGACATAAACCAAGTCTTTATTGATCACAAAGAACAATTCTGTTTTCCGCTTTCTCAATTTTATTTTCTTCTTCTTCTTCTTCTTCCTCCAGCTTCAGCTTCAGCTTCAAGTGTACAAAGACAGGTAAAAGGAGGAGAAGAAGAAGATCCATTAAACCGTATCTATCTTTTCTCTCTCCACCTCTATTTCGATGGCGGAGGGCGAAGAGAAGAACGGAATTATTGATTCGATGCCTTTGTTTGCTAAGGAGCTTATTGCCGGCGGCGTCACCGGCGGTATAGCTAAAACCGCCGTTGCTCCACTCGAGCGAATTAAGATTCTTTTCCAGGTACCAAATCATTATCCAGCTTGGTATTGTTTCTTCTACAGAACTAAGATTGATTTGTCCCCTCGGGTTCAAGCATCGAAATTAGAGAGCTTTAGTGTTGTATTCTCAATTCGAATCTTTTTTTTTAAAAAAAAAATTCTTGTTACACAATTGCTGAATTATAAGAAGCTCATGATCATTCATGTATTGATCTCTTTGTCAGACCAGAAGGGACGAGTTTAAAAGGATAGGACTTGTTGGATCAATCAACAAGATTGGCAAAACTGAAGGTTTGATGGGTTTCTACCGGTACGTTTGTCTTGAGTTTTAGATGCGTTTTGGGCTCTAGTTCAGTCATATGTGATTCTTAACCTCTTTTTCTGTTTTCCAACAGAGGGAATGGTGCAAGTGTTGCTCGGATAGTTCCCTATGCAGCCCTTCATTACATGGCTTATGAGGAATACAGGAGATGGATCATCTTCGGTTTCCCCGACACTACTCGAGGCCCTCTACTTGATCTTGTAGCTGGATCATTTGCTGGTGGTACTGCGGTTCTCTTCACCTATCCTCTTGACCTGGTCCGGACAAAGCTCGCTTATCAGGTAATCCTGCTTCAAATCTTGTGTTTATGTGTCTCATCTAGAGATAAAACATTAGTAAGCTCATAGAGAGTTCAGCAGTGCAGGTTGTTGGTTCAGCAAAGGCGCAGGTAAAATCTTTTCCCATGGAACAAATCGTTTACAGAGGAATTACCGATTGTTTCTCGAGGACATACAGAGAATCTGGATTCCGTGGCCTATATCGTGGTGTAGGTACATCCTAACCACATCGTTGGATTTTTAGATCGTCAACTCCTCGAAGGCTCAATTAAGATTTGATCTTTCTTTGGTTGCTTGTGATGCAGCTCCTTCTCTGTATGGGATCTTCCCTTATGCTGGTTTGAAGTTCTACTTCTACGAGGAGATGAAACGCCATGTCCCACCTGAACATAAGAAAGACATTTCCCTGAAACTCATATGTGGTTCGGTCGCTGGATTGCTTGGTCAGACCTTAACATACCCTCTCGATGTTGTCAGGAGACAAATGCAGGTTTGATCTGGTTCTACTTCTATCGAACAAATCCTTGAACCCTCATATAATGATCCTGGGTTATTATAACCGAAACTCCCTGCAGGTTGAGAGACTATATTCAGCCGTTAAGGAAGAAACAAGAAGAGGAACAATGCAAACCCTTTTCAAGATTGCAAGAGAAGAAGGTTGGAAGCAACTCTTCTCAGGGCTTAGCATCAATTACCTTAAGGTTTGTGAGTAGTTTCATTGATCTATCTTTGTTTTCGGACTATGGACAATTAAGTTACAAACACTTTTTCTTTTGGGTTTCTTTAGGTTGTGCCTTCCGTCGCAATCGGATTCACAGTGTATGATATTATGAAGCTGCACTTAAGAGTCCCGCCGCGAGAGGAACCTGAGGCAGAAGCTGTGACAACACAGAAAAGGAAAGTTTTCACCTAATTCTAAGATCATCATATGATCTGATTTTTTGTGGTGTTTAAAACCACAGATTATTATAAGAGATTGTACATTCCATTTTTTTCGTAGAGGAAATTGAAGCTAACATTCCTCCAAATAAACTGTCAGAATTCCAATCGAATACTTTAGGACCTCTATGTAAATACAGAATTGCTTATAGGTTTTGTTCATTCAGGAATTTTGTTGAATACTTAATGCATCTTACCTTAAGAAATAGTGAGAGACAGATTGTTGATTCTAAGGATTTCTATATATTTTCATGCTCATCGGTTTCTTAACCCAAAAAGACAAGTTGCAGAAGAAAATTTCCCAGCTGTTCTATCTTGCAGGTTGAAACAGTGCATACACATCATCTCTACTATTTCTGCTCAGGATCCTAAAGTAACCGAACCCCCTCAGATTGCTAATGCGCTATGAATTAGAATGGTTCTGCAGATGATTTTCAAGTAGACAAAAGCAGATGTGGCAAACAACAAGAAGGCGGTCCATTAAGTTCTAGGGTGATGCTTACTTAACAAATGTGTATCAATGTTGAATATTGATGAGAAAGAAGACAGAAGTTGATAGGCTGAAAAACTACACATATGAGTATTGACTATTGAGCTTGTTTGCGGGCAGCTTCTACATTATGGCAGAAAGCAGCAAAGTTTATTACAGAGACATTGATGGAGAACAATAAAGCTGCTCTTACAGAAAAGCATATTAGGTTCGATTAACTTGCATCTACTTAGTTAATTCATAGAACCTTATTATCTAGAGTTCAAGTATGATACGGTAAGTCAACAGATTTTACCAATACCAAACCGGCTCGGTACATAACATCCTGGTTAGGTACTTACAAAAGGATTTACTCTAATGCTTTGAATTTAAGATGTGATTCTCATCCCCTTGTGCTCCTCACATCTCTTCCGCCCTTTCACTGGAGATTTCTCGCATACCGATCCATTGTACAGCTTAAAGCCACAAATTACTTGACTTACAGTTGCTGACTGAACATTTTCGGATGATCCGTGGTTCAAAGTTTTATCTTTGTGCTGCCAACATCTTCTGCTTCCTTCAGGAGCACTTCTTGTACAAGGCAAACCATTCTTTGTTGTAGCTTCACAAAAAAGACCCGGACTTGGATCCTCTTGGTTCATGCCTGTACATGTCTCGGATTTGGATTTATCCTCTTTGACGGCCTTATCACGTTCTGTTGGGTTCAGCAGAAAGAAGAAGGCGTTAACTCTCATTCCCTTGTGATCCTCGCATCGTCTTCTCCTTGAAACAGGTTTTGTTCTGCAACGTACCATGTCAGGTAAAATCACTCCACATATATTGTCAGTTTCTTCGCATTCTCTTACAGTAGGAGCTTCACACGGTATGTGTTTTTCGGGGGAAACACGTGAAAGTCTCTTCCCTTTATGCTCTGAGCATCTCTTTCTTCCTTTGATTGGAGTTGTAGAGCAAGTAGTACCATCTTCTAGTAAGACTCCACAAACAGAAGCAGAGTCAGACCCATCAACTATGTCATCATGTCTGTCTGAAACCGGTTGAGGTCTGGACCGACTGAGTCTAAGTAGAGATGGAAGAGAATTACCCTCCTTCTCAGCAGCATCAGAACTGACCTCTCTCTCTTCTGCAGAATCAGACTTCTTCTCTTCGGTTCGGTTGCCACTTTTGTTCTGAGTAGTAGGAAGAATTGTTTGAGACAAACCCTGCTTAAGAAAGTCATGATGAGCAAAAGATCTAGTATAAGACCGGAGCCGAGATCTAATGCTTTCACTTTCAGCTTGACCAAGATTAGCCACAAGAACATCATCTTTTCGGCCATGGTCATGACCGAGCTCAAACAGACCCGGGAAGGCTCCTTGGACTCTGTATCTACCTACACGATCTTTCCCTTTTCTGAAATTTTCCTTATCGCTGGCTCCTATCAGAATCTGTGTTCAAGTATAAGTTTTGACGTTAAAAAAATGCGTTTTTCCAACTTCGAGCTTATCTTGATGACAAACATGAGATACTAAGCCACTATCCAACAAAATGTACAAGTTATAATGTGATGAAGGAGATTAAAAATGAGACCTTTGGACCTAAATCTCGAGAAATTAAGGAGTAGTCCGCAAAAATCTTGCGTAATTCTGCAGTTTCTGAGACGGGTTTACGCAGAAGCATGGATCGGGCGAAACCCTGAAAAAATTCCAGAAATATTGAAGAAAAGTGTGGTAGGCGTTAAAAACGGGATCTTTATATCAAATATCCAAGAGAATTCATTCGAAATTCTGTTGATATCGAAAGGGTTTCAAAGGAATGCAAGATGGAGCAAAACCCTAAATTTCTTGAAATCCGAGAGGAAATTCTTTAGAGAGTACCTGCCACTTGGAAGAGACGGCGTCGTGATTAGTTCGAATGTAGTCGTCTCTCTTGAACATCGTTTCTGATCGGACTTCAGAGTTTGACCGTTAAAAATGGAGAATTTACAGATTCCTTTTTCAAATTTGAATTCGACACTGCTAATGAATAGTTGATGGCGTTGGAATCAATAGTCTCAAATTTGACCACCGTTGGATACTACTTGTTCAATAGTTTTCTAATACTATTGGTTCAAAGTTATTAAAAAATGTTTAGTATAAAAAAGTAATTGACAAATGATGGTTTTTTAATATATGTAAAAACTCTAGAACATCAATCTTCTAGGAACAAAGGGAATATGATCTATTTAATTAATGATGTTGACAAAAAAAAAAAAAAAAAAAGCAAATCCCACGTCTATAATTTATACATACACCATATTAATCTATTTTGATAAAGAATTCTTTAAACTCGAGAAACGGAGAAAGACAAGAAAAATAAACATAGATGAGTAGATGAACTCGAAGTTAGACTATTTTTTTTTTTATATACAAAAATTAGAATGCACCATATGCAAAATGCATTCAACATATATACAAGGAAGCGATTTAACAAAAGAATCTTTGATCAATCAGAACCAGACATTGATTATTCACTTGAATCTTCAACTTTCTCAGAAGCTGAAGAAGAGATGTCACTGAAACTTCCTACATTGTGTCTCTCTATCGCCTCTCTCAGTTTCTGGAACTGCATAAATGTTTGCAGAAGCTTATTAGACTTATAGGTCGCCATTAAGACTATATACAATGCAGTGGCTATACTCTGCTTTCGTGATAGACAAGTGACGTTTGAAATTAAAGAGAGCTGGGGACAAGAGGAACTAACCTTGGCAAGAGAGCATGAGAAGGATTCGACTTGGCCATCAGCACCGCTGTAGAAGTGGAAGTATGGTAACACCTTGACGTTCAAGCTTTTGCAGAGAGACTTGTTCTCATCAAAGTTTACTTTAAGGAACAAGATTTCAGGGTGTTCTTTCGCCGTTTTGCAGAGCTGGAAAAGAATAAGAAATAAGCAAGCCAATAATTTGAAAAAACTTAAGAAATTATGGTTCAAGACACCCGAATTGAATGAAATGAGAGATGATATACACGAAGATACACAATTGTTAAGTAGCTAACGGGAAATTACCTTTGGGAACATTGCACGGCAAGAACCACACCAAGTTCCATAAAAATCCACGATAACTAATCTTTCTCCGGCATCTTTTAACGCGTTCAGAAACTGCTCAGTTGAGGTAATGTCAATCATGTTTGGCCCTGCTTTCCTCTCCCACCATTTTGGCTGTTCGGTTTCAGCAGCTAAAGCTTGGACCTATCCCAAAACACACACATACATTTCATCTCTTATAATAACACAATGTATTACCACACTAAACATTCATAAAGATAGATGTTATTTAAAAGCCCTTTACGCAACTTGGCTTCAAATACAGTGTGAACTTAAACACAGGACTGATGTAATCGTCTATGTTACTGAGAGACCTAACTCAAAATATCTCCGAGTGGACCAAAAAGACCACATAAAGAGCAATCACAATCAATGTCGCAAAAGAAAACCCTAAATTCCCAAGCGACTACAAGTTGACATAAGTTTTAGTAGATTCTCAATAAGTGGAACATGGGTTCTCGAATTTAGGCCACAAAGTTGAAATCCAGCACAAAAAGTTACGAAATTGAATACCTTTACGGAGAGAAACTGTTTCCTTGATGAGAAAACTAGATTTCCGATCGGAGAAGAAGTAGTAAGGGAGGAAGAGGACAGACCGTAGAATCTATTGCTTGAACTCAGTAACTGTCGGATCTCAATTGGTGAAGGACTCGGATTAGAATTAGAAGAAGCGTAAAGCGAGAAGCTTAGGGATCGTAACGATGTCGTCGTCGTCGTCGTCGTCGGAGACATTTTTGTTTGTTCTGTTTTCGCTTTCTAATTTTCCCCGGAAAAAGTATCAAACGAATTTCAAAACAACCCCTTTAGTTTTGGTGATTTTCTCATTTTTCCGAATTTTCTATTTTCTTACAATTGTATCCAGGAGAATTGAAAAAATTATATGCATACATCACGTAAGTAGTTAAGTTAGTTATATTACAATAAATAAATAATCATCTTGTTCGAGTTTAATATCAATCTATATAATATTAGATCCCAAAAGAGTTAAAATTTGACGAGATATTGACAAATTAAAGTAATTCTTATATCAACTCTCAAATCTTAGAAATACAATTAACATGCGAATGAACAAGAACAAACACATTCTCGGGATATCAAGTTCCGTAAAAAAAAACCACAAGCCTTGCATACAAAATCTATTAAACTCCAACATTCTCTTATTATAAAGTTGGACTGACTGATATATATATCACCGCAAGAAACAAAATTTTCACCAAACTAATTAATATTCTAGATATTATTTGGTATCAGGGATTATGGTATGGTTTATAAGAGTAGTAATTAACTCCCTAATTTCTTAAGCAGGTGAGTTATAATCAGTGTTCTAAAAAGCGGTCTAGGCGGTCGCCTAGGCCCCGACTAGACGCTAGGCTCTCATGCGACGCCTAGATAACCGTCTTGACCGCCTAAAATTACATAGAACTTGTTTAATGTATTTTTTCAATTTAATTAGAGTTTTATTTATATATATAGTTATAAATATTCATATATTGTTTAATATAAATATAAATAAATGTTTTATTTAGTTTTTGTTTATAATTTCATAATTTTTAGTTTTATATAAATATTTTATATAACTTTTATATATAATATCATATTTATAATGTTTTATGTTATAAACGTCTAAACCGCCTAAAAAATCGCCTAGGCTCCGATTAGGCGTTCTAGGCGCTAGACACTGGGTCACCGCCCGCTTAGCGCCTAGCGCTTTCTTGAACACTGGTTATAATTAAAACAATCACCCGTGAACCATTCCGTGCGATAGAGCCATTAGCAAAATGGCAGCCTCCTTCTCATCTTGAGGGAAAACTTGCTGGTAAGCTGAACTTTTGCTCAAGATTATTGCTAGATCATCGAAATAAATCTTGTCTGAAGATGAAGAAGGTGATAACATCGTGGAGTTGCTCTGAGTCTCCAAATCCTCGGCTGCTTTGGTCTCATCTAGTGTGATCATTCTCTTACACATGTTTACCTTTAGGGCCGAAGGAGAGGAGAGTTTATAAACTCCATTTGATATCTTGTTCTTGTTTTGCATTTTCTTCTTCATGAGCCGTGGCGATATGTCAGAGACTGCGGTTGCAGTTGCCGTGGCCATAGCGGCCCGCCTCGCCTTTCTTTGCCTTATTCCACAAGCATTACAAAGAGACTGTAATAACAAAACAAAAAAAATGATAATTTAGTTAATTATCTTGTAACATTATTTTTAGAAGATCTCGAAGTTTAAGAGATCTGTTTAAACCTAGTTAGAATACTACATGAAACTGTTTTTACCAGTTAGAGATTTGTAGATTTATTTTTTATTTGCTATTAATTAACTATAAAAAAGGACATTATTTCTTCGTGAACTTCTACTTATCAATATGACATTAAACTTAGGCATATATTTTAACATTAAAACCAACAAAAAAAAACTTAGGCATATATGTTTAATTAACAGACCTTGGGACCTCTCGGACCACTTCTCCAAAGAGGAGTCTTGGTTGTGTTACAATCGGAGCAAATCCTAATCACGCAATCGTTGTTATAACCATGCTGTCTTTCCAGATAGCTTAGGTTTGAGGATTGGTCGTTATTAGCGTGCTGTTTGTTGCTGTCGGTGGTGGTAATAATCGCCTTTTTCTTCTTCATCAATCTCACCTTCGAAGATATCCACTTGAGCGAATTAGTTCCTGCCTTATCTTTTGTCGGGGATTGAGGAAGATTGGTTTGGTCTTGATGATTATATTTCTTCTTTATCGTCAATTTTAGTCGTGTCTCCTTCTTTGGCACCATTTGATCACTTGATGATGAACCACCATCAGATACAAACTTGGTCTGAAATTTCCATATGAATATAAACCATATACAATTAGAGTTTTGTTCATTATATTTTGTATAAATTTCTCTAGGATCATCAAGAGTTAATATTGACATAAAATTTATTTGAACTTATACCTCGAGAGGTTGAGAGAGATGGGTATCAAGAACATCATGAAAAGTGTTATTGTTGTACCCAACTTGATCTTGGTGAGAGTTGATCAAGAAAGGAAAGTAGGAAAGAGACAGTGACATCGAAGAAGAGGGATTAGAAGAAGCTTGGTGATGAAAATGTTGTTGTTGATGATGATGATGAAGAGAGGATCCAAGAGAAGCGAAAAAAGGTTGATGGTTTTGATCTTCATTGAGATCTATAGTGTAATGAAAATTCGAACCCATGACCGATAGAGATCGATGAAACACAAAAGAGAGGGAAGACGAGAGATTAGGAGAGATCAGGGACAAGTAAAGAAGGATCCAAGCTATACTATGTTTGACCCTTTTTTAAGGCAATATATAGACCACGAGCACAAACAAATGTTTGTGTATATGTGTGACTATATATGTGTGTATATATACACATATTAATTCTAATAATAATTAATTAGAAGAATTTAAAATATGGATAAACCATTATTTAATTTGTGTGCCATGTTTAATGTATAAAATATCAAAAAAAAATCTAATATGTATAAAAAAGAAGTACGGTATTAAGCAAAAAAAAAAAAAAAACAAATCAAGAGATTATGTTATATATATGAAGCCAAATGTATTCTTAATCGTCTTTAACATTTAGGGATATTGTTGCTACATACAAATACCATTTCTCAACACATAAACAAAAAAAAACTACTTTTCTGAAGGGAATTGATGAGTAGTTATATTTACTTCTTGTATTTTTTGGGGGTTCAATTCTTATTTTATGTTAATAAATTTGAAAAAATGAATCATGTAGAACATATCATTATTATTAACAAGTGTCTTGGCGTCTTGCTCACTAAAATAAATCTCATATTTATTAGGGTTTTAATATAATATAACCTTTTTTAGGAAAATGGATCCCTATAAAATTTAGGGCAGATGCCAGTGTTATATACTTACGCAAGGAAGTAATAAATGGCCATGTCTAGAGACTGATGAAGAGCAATCAACGGTCTGAATATCGGTGCTGCTAAAAAAATGATATGGTTGGAAATTGTAAGAGATAATGGTAAATAATAGAATTATAGTTGAGATCTATACTGAAAGTTTAGATAGTCGATTGAGCTACTAGTGTACTGCTGGTTAAATTGCTTAATTCGAACTACAACGGTTGAGATCCAAAACTTATTCATAGTTATTTTGTGAATACTTATTTATCGACGTTGTCAAACTGTGGAGAAAAACACAAACCAAAAGTAATAAATTAAGAGGTTCACGTGAGTCCATCTGAAAACAAACACATGAGACAAATGAGTGTAGGAATGGTAGTGGACGACCCCAAACACAAGTAATCCGATCCTATCTGTAATATTTCGTTACCATACAAAAGAGAGAAAAACAACCATATAACATATAATAAGTAGATAATAATTGTAATTACTTGAACAAGAGCCACACATATCATGATAATGATCAAATGATGCGTTGCAACCGGCTCATCTGGATGATCTAAAAATTTAGGGTAAAGTTAGATCAGGTCCTAAGTGATCATGTGATGAATAAAGAACTATGCACGAAGATAAGAAATTCTTTTGATTCCCGGTTCAATAATACTACGTACATGTGTCGTCAGTATATGATCGAGAACTCCATTGTTTTTTTTTTTTTTAAATTGCTACTTAGCCTTTTCATGATCTAAAAATGATTATTATCGTAGTCTGGATTAACCAAGACGACAAAAAGCATTTGGTTAATGACTACTAGATCTACAAGTTTAACAAGTAAAGTAACTTTTCAATTCGGTCGTTGTTTAGAGGTATATATTTTCTTAAGAAGATAAAGCTGTGTACGTACTTGAATGATCAAGATCTGTTAATTGATCAACCTAACGAAACATAATCGTGAATCCATTCACTATCGTCATTGATTCGTTGTTTTCTTAATGGTTAATCATTGCAAAGGTTGAAAAATGTTCGATAAATACCCCCAAGGAAATTATAAACAGGACCTTCAAAATAGATTCAATGAGGTTGATCGGTCATTTCTATCAAAAAGTTTGGTGATTAGTTAACTATATTTGTATACTGTATATCAATCATATGTTAAAAGACCACAGACAAATTATACTAGCTAGTATATATAATATATGTATATCAATATCTTTAACACTTTATCTTTCCAAGGCATGTGATTCATCAATAATCATTCTTAGAGAGAGAGGCAGTCCTGGAGAGAGGGGAATCATAATTGAGCGGAAGAGAACTCAGAGAAGACAAGAGATAGGTTTAGAATGGCAAAGGAAGAAAACATCCCCACCTTAGCATTCGCCAAAACCATTCAATTCCTTCTGATCAAGTTTTACAGGTCACTCAGGACCCCTCCTGCACATATATTTTCACTTTCATGAGTTTAGCTACTAAACGTTCTAAAAAGTTGTTTAGTTTCCAATTTGCTTTCGAAGTTTGATTTTATGTGCAAATAATGATTGATTATCGCTTAGGATTCATTCCCGCAAACTCGTAACTCTACTATTTCCAAATTTCATAAATTGAAGTTTGCTATAATGAGCATCAAGATTCGAGTAAAGTTCGGTGAAGATGAAGGAGATTTGATCAAAAAGAAGAATAACATTCTAAAGATTAAGGGCTTGATAGATGATTTAGACAACATCATTATTGTTATACAATGTGAATTATGATCCATGTCTATTTTTAGAGCAGGGACAAAAAGTCTAAAAATCAATACACGGATCAAAAACAAACAAAAGAAAAAAAGCGAGGATCTATCACCTTTGAAAGTTCCTTAGCTACAACTTGCTTTATGCACATACATCCAATTATCGCAGCTAATACGTAGCCCCACCACATGTTCAAATTTTTATAAGAAAAAACTTAATTATAATTTTTACCTTTGGGTAACTAAATGGTAAAAACAATAACTAAACTTTAAGTTACTTAAAAGTATATCTAAAGAAGTTCAGACAGACTTAACATGTAGGCTCTAGACCTTTCTTCTGACAATTATCATGCGAATTAGTTTGGATGTCTTTTCTTACAAACTCTCATATTGAACATAAAATAAAATCTGAAACGAGCGAGGAAATAAAAGCTGCCTATTGTAAGATCAAACATGTATGAATTTGGACCAAGTAAAAGTAACGTATGTAATTTTCAGAAGCAGGAAAAACTTAATAATTTTTCTAACTCCGGTCCGTTTCAACGGGTGTCCATCAACAACTATAAGCCCTAGCTAGTTGCAACCATTGAAACACAGCTAAGGGCAAGAGGGAAACTTACACAAAGAACAGAATCTGAATCACAATAAATGAAGTAAGAAGGAATCAGATATATACATATGTATTTAGGAAAAAAACAGAAGTGGCATGAGAAAAATAAACGATAGAGAGATGGGATACGTATGCCGCATAGGGATCACAAATTCTCACCAAGTGACAGTTTGAGAGGAACAAGACACATATTTAGACATACATATGAGACTGAATGTACATCTATATATATGAATGTCAGTAAAATTGGGGTTATGTCCAACATTTTGGTACTTTTCATGACTTGTCTCTTTTTTTTTGGTTTCTTCTATATAATAAAATTTCCCAAAAGGGACCATTACCTCTCTGATATATCTTCACCACCGTATCAATCTGTCTTGTGACATATATTGATCTGTGTGATGTGAGCTCTCTTTCTCTTCGATATTATCATCTAATCTTTACATCATTGTCACATATATACTTTTCATCCATTTAAAACGGATTTTCTAAGATTTTCTAAGTTATATAGTCCAGACTAATCTTCAACATACGTATAGAGAAATATTAATTATGTGGTGGCCAAGCATATACGTCCCCAAACCCAAACCCTAGAAAGCCTAGAAGATAATCTCTGAAGAATAAATGCGTCGCGATCGCTATCTTGTTGTCCACAGAGGAAACGGTTTAGTACAGCCGATTTTATCCTGGTTTGGTTCGGTTCGGTTCGTTTAATGATCCGGTTTTGTCCATTGTTTCTATTCCATTATTATGTTATTGGGCTGAAAACAAACTGGACTTTTAAAAGGGCATCTGTATGTTCGAATTCAAACATAATTTTCCTTTTTTTTTCTCCCATTTAGGTTCACTTGTTTATGATTTCTCATCTTTTCCTCTACAACATTGCAGTAGAAGTAGGTTCGACCACTTGAAAAAAAAAATATGTCAGATAGCAAAATTACAAGTTACAAGGGGGAATTTGAACCGGACTGTCTTTCAAATTCTTAGGACTTTACTACAAGGTTGAACCAAATTTAGGACATGAACAGGTTAGTCTAATTTAACCTACTAATTAGTTTTAGTAATTTGTTTCCTTTATAACACAGATTAACTAAGTAAAAAAGAATGAGTTGATGATACTAACGGGCCTTTGAACAAAACGTGAGCCCGTTTGGACTTAAAATTTGGATGGAGAAAGTCCAATTTACCTAGAAGGAATCGAGTGAAGAGAAACAAAAGAAGGCAAAAAATAAAGGTAGAAATGGGACAATATATTTTGTGTTGTAAAAGTCAAGGAAAGCTGCAACATCAAATACACATGCGTAAACGATCGTAAAATAATATTTTGTATGGAGTCCACCGTCACTATGTATGCATAGTAACTTACTTTTTTCTGCCTATATAAACGAACGAATTCGTTCGTTGTAAATCACAATTGATACTTCAACAATAAGAAGTTATAAGAACTCTCTCTCCTCCTCTCATCTCTTTATTTTCAGTATCCCGATCCTTCTGCGGGTATAATTTTCTCTTCATTAAATATTTATATATCTACCATAAAATCAAATACTCTTTTATAACACGTTATCAGCACGATCACTCTATGATCGCTGAAAAAAAAAATACGGTATTATACTGGGCGGTATGTCGCCTCGTTAAAAGAAAAAATATGAGAAAAAAAAAAAGGAGAAAAGAAAATTATATAAATAAATAAAAGAAACTATATATGTATATATATATATGTTACTTCATGCACCATAATTAATTATTTTCTGTTAATGGTTGGCTGAGCCACCTGAAATTTTATTCACTGCTTTAAATATTTATTTCTGCTACCGGTCGGCTGAGCCGCCTTAATTTTATGTACTGCTTTAGATATTTATTTATGTTGCCGGTCGGCTGAGCCGCCGTAATTTTATGCACTGCTTTAAATATTTATTTCTGCTACCGGTCGGCTGAGCCGCCTTAATTTTATGTAGCTACTTCTTCAAATCATGCTGAGATCATCGCACTCCATGAAGCGAGTAGAGAATGCGTGTGGCTAAGATCAATAAGTCGACATATTCAAACCAGTAGTGGAATTAGTCTGAATACAGAGCCAACTATCTTGTATGAAGACAATGCTGCATGTGTTGCTCAGACAAAGGAAGGATATATCAAAAGCGATAGAACCAAACATATCCCTCCAAAGTTCTTTTCATACACCCAAGAACTCGTGAAGAATAAAGACATTGAAGTAAAATATGTCCGATCATCCGAGAATTCTGCGGATCTCTTCACGAAATCATTACCCACCTCTATATTCAGGAAACATGTTCATAACATTGGAATGCGTCGTCAACAAGACTGTAAGTTATGATCCTGATCATTCGAGGGGGAGCTTGCGCGGTTGCACTCTTTTTACCTACTATGGTTTTTCCCACCGGGTTTTCCTAGAAAGGTTTTTAACGAGGCAACATAAAATATTACGCAAGAGACATAGTGACACTGGTCTCCAAGGGGGAGTGTTGTAAAAGTCAAGGAAAGCTGCAACATCAAATACACATACGTAAACGATCGTAAAATAATATTTTGTGTGGAGCCCACCGTCACTATGCATGCATAGTAACTTACTTTTTTCTGCCTATATAAACGAACGAATTCGTTCGTTGTAAATCACAATTGATACTTCAACAATAAGAAGTTATAAGAACTCTCTCTCCTCCTCTCATCTCTTTATTTTCAGTATCCCGATCCTTCTGCGGGTATAATTTTCTCTTCATTAAATATTTATATATCTACCATAAAATCAAATACTCTTTTATAACATTTTGTACTTTAACTAGATTAAATTCGTTTTTCGAGCACCTAACCAAGTTTGAATTTACAACAATGTTGATAGTGTGACACTATACCAACACAAAACTTGTCTCTTTTCACTTTTCCAGCAAAATAACTTATGATTAGTTAGAGCATTGTTATTTCATTTTTAGATTTTTGAATGCTCAATGACCTCCCTTGCTCTGTCTTTTCATACAGAACGCGAAACATAGGAGACGTCAAAGTATTAAATTTAAAAAACCACTTTGTTTGTTTTTTGTATTGTGAAAATCGCAATTTTCGTATGCTCCTATCTACTCTTTACGTCGATAAAAACGTATTGAAGATACGCTATAATAAGGTGATATTTCTTGCGTGTTCCAGTGAGACAGCATTATTACAACTCCCGTTCCAATTTCAATTTCATAACAGATATAGGTTTAAGATAAAACAACTTTCAATTTTATGTGATTTTCCTTTTGGAACTCTTTACTTAACATGCGATTTGTTTTTGGCAAAATACATAAACAGTTTTTAATAAACAAAGTGCACGGTATTATCTGTCACAATGGTTAGCTGGTGAACGTTGGGGGATTGGATAGGGGTGTTAGTAAGATTTGATTAATAGAGCCACGTGGTATTCTTTGAATGGTTAGTAGGCCGTCGAAGGTAAAGCTTTGTAGTCAACGATACTAAGTCATAAGATGCGGCAACTTTGATTTGCTCAACGAACCAATATTGTCAACTAAACCTCATTTCACAACTTCAATTATTGAATTTAATTAATACAATATCCTAATGCTAACTAAAAGCCTTTTATTTTAAAAAGGTGTTGTTCACTTTACTGGAGCATATAGTTCGGGTAGGCTTTCTCCCTAGATTGTTCACTAGGCATACATTTTTTATGAGAGTGAGTAAATATTTAACCTTTAACAGTCAAACAAAGAGTGTCACCA
The DNA here is from genome assembly GCF_000004255.2 of Arabidopsis lyrata subsp. lyrata. Classification (NCBI taxonomy): domain Eukaryota; kingdom Viridiplantae; phylum Streptophyta; class Magnoliopsida; order Brassicales; family Brassicaceae; genus Arabidopsis; species Arabidopsis lyrata. The sequence goes on from NW_003302549.1 coordinate 6,786,520, forward strand.
ATCCTAATTTCTTAAACTTTGCCTAAGATCTTTAAAAGTACTAAGTAAGGTCATACCAACAACTAGCTGAACTAATTTGGTTAGGTATATAATATAACCAATCAAAAATTCATAAAAGAAAAATATATATAGCTTGCCATCATTAATATGCATTGCGCAATCGACTTTTACTATGGTCTTCCACATGTTGGCTACATAGGGTCACGGACCACACAACTTGCAATATATCCCATTTCAAAGATTTCATTATGGTCTATTAAATGTTTTCAGATGATCTATTAAATGTTCAAGAACAATAATACATACAGTATGTTTTAACATATAAGTCAACATAAAATCTAATAATATGAAAAATCAGTATGTTGAAAATCTACATACTTAAATTTTATCTCTCTAATTATGATGTTTAATACTCAATCTTGAAACCAAACAGATTTTAGATACAATTATTTAAATGAAATTTGATAGATTTCATATTTAAGTTGAAGTAAGTGTGTTTGGTTATTTAACTACTCAACAAGAAAAAAAAAATTAGAAAATGGGAAAATGGATCTTAAAGAAATAGGAAAATTGTAAAGTACTCAACTGGTAACTGGCAAGGTACTAAGCCAAGGGTTTAAAGTCACCCGCCCAAATGAAGTAAACTGGGTCCCTCTAACTTCCGACTAAAATTTGTAAATGGCAATGAGACAAAAATAATGCTTCCATAATTCAAAATCATTATTGGCAATAGGACAAATTAATCAAATGTTGTTTATCCATTGCTATTTTCCTAATTACTCTTCCAAATGTTCTCATTTGGTGCAAATACTCAAAATATATAATAATAAGATGACATGTGTGTCAACCTTAATCTATAAATAGCCTCAAGAACCTCATAACCCCAAACCCACTAATACCCCAATACTAACATTTTTGGTGGAATCTTCTTCTTTACCAGTTTCTCCACACACACAAAAAAACTTCCAAAGGTTTGATTTTGCAAATTAAATAAGTGAAGAAATGGGGTTAAATTTCAGGGATAAAGCCTGGATACTTCTGGGGATTCTTTGGTGTTCATCTTTGATTTATTCAGTTAAAGCAATGGTCACTTACGATCGTAAAGCTGTGATCATCAATGGTCAGAGAAGGATCCTTCTCTCTGGCTCCATTCACTACCCAAGAAGCACACCTGAGGTACTCTTCAATTTCTTCAACACATAGAAAAACAAATCTCTTTTGTTTATGGCTAAGCAGAATCTTAATGCAATTTTTCTTCTATGCATATTTTCTGCGTTCTTATTGGATCTTTGTTCCCAAAGTTTTTCTGCACATGGACTTTTCTTGATTTTGCTTATAGTCTACACTATTTCATTACAAATTCTGTTGTTTTTTTGTATAAGATAAAAGTATTTATAAAAATATCTCGTGAATGCTCTGTTCTATATATAGATGTGGCCTGACCTTATACAAAAGGCCAAAGATGGAGGTTTGGATGTTATACAGACTTATGTTTTCTGGAATGGGCATGAACCTTCTCCTGGACAAGTAAATTTACAAAAGCATTATTGATTTTTCTGCTAACTCATAAATCAAAGTTTTTACTCTTAACTAATGTTTCTTATTTTTTTCATCTGCTTTAGTATTATTTTGAGGACAGATATGATTTGGTTAAGTTCATCAAACTGGTACAACAAGCTGGTCTTTACGTTCATCTCAGAATTGGTCCTTATGTTTGCGCTGAATGGAACTTTGGGTAAAATATATGTTTTAATACAAATTAAATTTGTGAACCTGTTTATTTTTTCTAAACCCAATTATTGATTTAAAATATGTTTAAATGGTTTTCAGAGGGTTTCCTGTTTGGCTCAAATATGTTCCCGATATGGTATTTAGGACCGACAATGAACCTTTCAAGGTCTAAAGCTTATCTAATTTTCTTCTCATATGTTATAAAGTTTCCATTTTTTGCGGTAACTAAAAAATAATTGATGTGATAATGAAAAGGCTGCAATGCAAAAATTCACTGAGAAGATTGTGGGGATGATGAAAGAAGAAAAATTATTTGAGACTCAAGGAGGACCCATCATTCTGTCACAGGTTTGTATGTTTTCGTATTAGTTATTACATTATGTCAGTAGACAGTAGTACCAAAAATGAATCTTTGTTTTTAAAATACTAATTTCATTGTATGTGTATGATAAAATTGATAAAATGGGCAGATAGAGAATGAGTATGGACCAATAGAGTGGGAGATAGGAGCACCAGGGAAGGCATACACAAAATGGGTAGCTAAAATGGCACAAGGACTCTCCACCGGTGTCCCATGGATTATGTGCAAGCAAGATGATGCTCCTAACTCTATTGTATGTTCTTCTTCCCTTTTCTCTCTTTAATTATTACATATTTGCTTTCTGGTTATTTTCTTTAAGCAAAAGAAGTAATTTTGTTTATTACTTTTCTGAGGTGTTTTTTTTTGTATTTAAAAATATGTTATTGTGTTCTCTTAAATCTTTTTTTTCATAATAATACAAAAGGAAAAGAAAAGTTTTGTTGAGTACTTAGTTTTTTTTTTTCATTTTGTATTGTTTATTTTCTTGTCTTCTCTTACTTTTACATCTTAATAATACATATACCCTATTAATTGGTTTTATTATACCCAACGATTATAATATATGTTTTCTTTAAGCAAAAGAAGATGTTTGTTAATTCATTTAAATTTTTTTTTATAGAATATCCTTTGTGTTTGTGTTCTCTAATAGCTCGAATCATCTTTCCTTGTATACGTTCTTGGTAGGTTAGTCATTAATATTCTCTGTCTCTTTTGATTTAAAATTCTCTTCATCACTTTCTTGTTACCAATTGACGTTTTTATCAGGCTTTCTAACTTGGGAATAACGATACTTCAGTTAATTTGATTTCCTTCTCATATTTTCCGTTACATGGACCTATCGATCAAAAGGAGAAAATTAGTGGAATCCATATTGCTTTCATATTATATAGTCCTTTTTAACACATGACAAAAACCAACTGTAATTGTTTTTTATTTGGTCGATAGATAAACACATGCAATGGATTTTATTGTGAGAATTTCAAACCAAACTCGGACAAGAAGCCGAAAATGTGGACAGAGAACTGGACTGGTTGGTAAGTCACACAACACAATTGTCCCTTCCAAAAATATTACTGTTCAATACAAATCTTTAAGACCCAAAAATAAAAATTTAATGGATCTTTTATTTTTGTAATAAATATATTTTAAGTGTGTGAATCTGCAAATAATTTACCAGGTTCACAGAGTTTGGAGGTGCGGTACCATACAGACCAGCCGAAGACATTGCCTTATCCGTGGCTCGCTTCATACAGAACGGTGGCTCCTTCATCAACTACTATATGGTAACTTCATTCATATTCTCTATTGTTGAAATAATAAATATAAGATTTGATAACTAAATAGAGTGAGGAAATGTTGCTAAATAGTACCATGGAGGAACCAACTTCGACAGAACAGCTGGCGAATTCATCGCCACCAGCTATGACTATGATGCTCCTCTTGATGAATATGGTAATTTAACTCTCATCACCTGCAAAACAAAATGGTAACAAACGATATTGATCTAACACTTATTTGGTTTATTTGTCTAAAAGGGTTGCCGAGAGAACCTAAGTATAGTCACTTGAAAAGGCTGCACAAGGTCATCAAGCTCTGCGAACCGGCATTGGTCTCTGCTGATCCTACGGTCACATCGCTCGGCGATAAACAAGAAGTAATGGACGCAATGCATAGCAATAACGATACACATGAGAAGAGAAGGAAAACTTTCAAAAAAAGTTATTCACCTTTTTGTTGTGTGTTTTGTTTTTCAGGCTCAAGTGTTCAAGTCTCAGTCATCTTGCGCTGCTTTTCTCTCAAACTACAACACTAGTTCTGCTGCAAGAGTCTCGTTTGGCGGATCTACATATGATCTGCCTCCTTGGTCTGTCAGTATTCTACCCGACTGCAAAACTGAGTATTACAACACTGCAAAGGTATATAAACCTAAGGAAAAAACTTATCAAACACATTACCTTGTTGATATGTTAAGGGTGATGGTATCACTGAAATTGACATCTGTGTTACAAGGTACAGGTCCGTACATCAAGCATACACATGAAGATGGTTCCCACAAACACACTATTCTCTTGGGGATCATACAACGAAGAGATTCCTTCTGCAAATGACAATGGTACCTTTTCACAAGATGGGCTTGTGGAACAGATAAGCATCACCAGAGACAAGACAGATTATTTCTGGTATCTGACAGAGTGAGTAATACTTGAAAACTCTTGACTTGGGGAAATCTCACTATCTATCTTACAGTCTCAACGAGAGAACTCACGGTTGGTTTTGTCTACGAATACAAATCAGCATTACGATCAGTCCTGATGAAAAGTTCCTGACTGGTGAAGACCCTCTTCTTAATATTGGGTCAGCTGGGCATGCTCTTCATGTATTCGTTAATGGTCAGCTAGCAGGTAACATTAAGATAGGCCAAACTCATCCTCATGGTAGCTTGTATTTGTCTTCTGTTAAACTTTTCATTGTTTCAGGAACCGCTTATGGATCACTGGAGAAACCAAAGCTAACATTTAGTCAGAAGATCAAATTACATGCAGGGGTCAACAAACTTGCTCTATTGAGTATTGCAGCGGGTCTGCCGGTTAGTTCCCTCGATCTAGTTTATCTCTGCGCTTTTTTCCCATTCACTGATTACGTTCTAAGCTTCCTGGTCCTTCATTACTCACAGAACGTTGGTGTGCATTATGAGACTTGGAATACTGGAGTTCTTGGCCCAGTGACACTGAAGGGAGTTAACTCCGGAACATGGGACATGTCTCAATGGAAATGGTCTTACAAGGTCCTCCTGAAATTCAAGAGAAACGAGTTTGACTTACCAATAATCATAACAATGAAATAAACATGTGTTCATTTGTGTGTTTCAAGCAGATTGGTACAAAGGGTGAAGCTCTGAGCATTCATACCGTAACCGGGAGTTCCACCGTGGAATGGAAACAAGGATCATTGGTGGCCACAAAGCAACCTTTGACCTGGTACAAGGTAAGAGAAACAGAATAATCAATGAATCATGCCCATCAACAAAGTTAATGAAAACGGAAAACCACAGGGCAGGATTCTTACCATCTCTTTTTGCAGTCTACTTTTGACACACCAGCAGGCAATGAACCATTGGCTTTAGACATGAACACAATGGGGAAAGGTCAAACATGGATAAACGGGCAGAACATCGGACGTCACTGGCCAGCATATACAGCTCGTGGGAAATGCGAACGCTGCAGCTATGCTGGGACTTTCACCGAGAATAAATGTTTGAGTAACTGTGGAGAAGCTTCACAAAGATGGTGAGGAAAAATGCCTAAACTCTACTCCTATCTTCTTCTTTAGAACAAATTTGATTCAAAGGGGTTTGAACTTTTTCTTGTTTTCAGGTACCATGTGCCTCGTTCATGGCTAAAGCCAACTAATAACCTTGTAGTTGTACTTGAAGAATGGGGTGGTGAACCCAATGGGATCTCTCTTGTAAAAAGAAGAGCCAAATAATAGCTTTATGTCTCCATTTTTTTCAGGATAAAAACTGTTTCATTGTGTCTCTGCTTTGAAAATTTAAGGTTATACAGATTAAATGTACATATATACTGGGAACTATTGGCTCATGTAGATGAACATTATCTCTATCTTGCCTATTAATATACTCACTGCAAGTGTATAATGTATTTTTACAGAATAAAAAACAAAACCAAAGCTTGTGAATTCCATTTTCTTCTCTATCTTCATCTAAGTCTTGTGAATGCTTTAAACAATGTGATTTCTAAGTACACTACAGTTGATTGAATTTGAAGATCATAAGACACGACAAATTGTCTCCATCAAATATTCAATAATCAAATCCAAAAGCTATAAGTAATTTGACAAAATCACAAAAATAGGAAAGCACTGACCTGTGCCTTGAGCAGATTAGACCAAAAGCTCAACTCCAGAAACCAGAATCATCGCCAGCTCCGAGATCGCATTGCTCTCTTCTTCACTATCAGAAATCTGTTGGGCCTTTCACAATAAAGCCCATATAAAAAAAAAGGGAAAGCTGCCATTTTACGGTAGACTACTTTGGACTACTTTGCATGAACATGTGAATTTTTATAAAAATTGTTCCTAACTTCCTATCATAGCAAGATATCAAGGTTTTTTCCGAAATTCTAAATAAAGAAACTTATTGTTCTTATCTACGATCGTTTATTACTAACATCTCATTGATGGACAATAAAGTATTCTTGGTCACTTACAAAAATATCAGTAGTGGACATTACTTAGCAGTGTTCTTTGTCCCTTTGGGCAAGTTCATTATCAGCAACTTTGTCGTTAATTATATCTTCATTGCAATATTAGCTACTATACGACTCAAACAAATGTGATATTATTAATTTACTATACGACCCAAAACGAATTGTGATATTATTTTAATCGTTTGACCACCCACACAAGTAATTAATGCTTCACGTTGCTTGATCACAAAAGAAGAGAGAAGTCGCGCGTGGATTACACTCGCGGGTGATTTCTCTCCCAACTCTTCTTCTTCTTCTGAGCACAATCTCTTGTGTCGTTGATGGGGTCTCTGTTAATTCCGGCGACGATGAGACCCCGTGGCTCATGGTTCTTCAACCGTGATCCGCTACATCTTTTCGGTGAAGCTATCCATACAAAATTAAGGGAGCAGTAGAGAGGAGCAGATTCCGCGAGACAACGCCGGTATGAACTCTATCGGTGAAGTAGCGACGCAGTGTGGAAGAGAGTCTTCACGGCGACGAACGAGGGAAGACGACGGTTAGATCTAGGGATTGGAGATTCTGGAAGATTCAAGGGGTCGCCTCGTGATGGGGGAGGTCGACTCCGGCCCAGTGAAGCTAAGCCACCGTCGATGGTCCTTAGATCTACTCCCTACTGCCTTCAACTCTCATGATTGAGCTTGGAGATTCACGACAAATGATGGTCGGATCTCTTCTTCCTCCTCAAAACTGCTCTACGGTGGCGGGATGGCAACGGATCGTGGATCACTATCTCCGTTCGGCACGCGTTGTCCAGGCTCACCGGAGGTTTTCTGTTCCGGCGAGTTTCTGCAGTTCTTGGACGGCGGCTCTATCGTGTTCTACGATTAGAGATTAGGGTTTTTCTTTAGCTCCGGTTCAGATCGGTTAAGTAAAACCTAGTCGGTTTTATAATAGATGGTTTAAGTCGGTTAGATGCTAGTGGATCGGGTCCTAAAGAAAAAATGTATGGACCTAAATCCGGAAATATCTCAATGGACCTTTTATTTATAAAATTTGCATACCCTTTAACAAAAAAAAAAAAAAATTGCTTGATCACCATGTCGTTTTCTTTAATCCCAACTTGACTTTCTGGAAAGATTAAAAAGCTTGAAGATCCTCTCCTCCACTTGAAGAGCTGCATCGACAATGTAGAAGACAAACACACACGATGTCTCTCTTGCTTTCTTTTTTTTCTTCACTTTCTTCACTTTCTTATTTATTTTTATCTTTTTTTTTCCTTTTTGTGTCTTTTTATTTCTCCCACCTGTTTTTCGTTAACATATAAAATAATTCAAAGAAATCGATACATTAAAAAATACTATATGACAATCACTTAGCCAATTTTCTAATACCGAAAATTCAAACTCGTTCTTACGATTATCTGTAAAAATATGCATAAGAGTAAAGATGTAACAATTGTTGCATGATCGAAATATAAAGCTTATAAGTTACTGTGAAACAGCGAACACCACTATCTAATAATTATTCATTGTAGCCAAGATATAAAAAATTTAGGCTTATCATGTTATATTCTTAGATGTGTTGTTTAATATTTATAACTGATATCATTTATAATACAAGTCCCTGTGATTATTAGTTATTTTAGGTTTGTCAACTATATGTTGGTTTTATATCCATTAACAATAAACAAAACAAAAACTAGATTTGTTTTAATTTGCAAATGCAAGTGTTTAAAGTATCTTTAAAACAGAAACTAAAAGTGTAAAGACAATGAATAAAAGCTCAAGGAATAAGAAAGGAAAAAATGTAAAGGATGCATGATTTATGTAAAAGTAAGCAATTTTAAAAATAGAAAGAAAGAAATATAACTAAAACATGTGATATTAGAAAACTATAATATTGTCAAAAGAAAAATGTGGGCTCGGGGTAGAGGATCATTGTGAGCCGATGAGACGATGGAGTCACGGGGTTAAACCTTGGTTCTATGGGGTCAATGTAAGAGTTTTGTAGCCATTTATCTCTATAGTTCAATCATCAAAGACTAGACGTGCATATATAAAATTAATGTAAGAAAACATTGAACCTAATAGGATTAAAATTAACCGGGCCTTGTGGCCTAGTGGTAAAGGGGTCACAGCTGTGACTTCCGCCACCAGGGTTCGAGGCACGGCTACTGGCAGGTTTACATAGGGGAATTGCCAGCCTCGTGGGATTAGTCATTGGGCCTAGGAAGCCTTTGGGAGACCCGCGGTTATTCAAAAAAAAAAAAATAGGATTAAAATTAATTTACTTAAATTATCTGTTAGAAATAGATTTAACTATTTCAAATGGATGATTATCTTCTCTACACAGCTACTAAACTAGACGATTTAACTGATATTACGTTAAGACCAAACATATATACTGTTTAATATCTGACTTTGTTTTAGAAAACAATCAATATAAAAAGACAAATTAATAAAAAAAACAAAGACCCATAAACCTAACGCAAGGTCATTAATGAATAACCAAGACAAAAATATCTCTAATATAAATATTATCCACTACAATGCATTCTTCACTCTGCGACACACAACAACAATGGAGCTACTCACAAGCTTGACCAACTGGTTAACTCCGACGACTCTCTTCCTCCTCCTCAACTTCACGATCGGCACTATCTTCATCACCAACCGGTTCAGTTCCGGTTCAAGAAAACACAACCCGAATCAAGATGGTTTCGGGTCGGGTCATGACCAAAATCATGCACGGTTTGGCAGACCTCCTTCGCTCATAGACAGAGTCAAGTCCATCAACTTCCATCTCTACAATTCTCCTTCACCAGAATCCGAGATCCACTTCTCCGGGTCGGATCCTAACCAGAATCCACCTCCTTCTCTCTTGCAACGGGTCAAATCCATCAACGTGCCTTACTTCAAGTTCCCACAACACAATTCTGAAGGAGATTACGCTGCTTACGAGCTCATGACCCGACCCGAAGAGACTAACAGGGTCGACCCGATCGATAAGATCCCGGAAGATGACGTCATGACCGAACCTAGATTCGGAGCTCCATCACTCTTGCAGCGGGTAAAATCCATAAAGCTTCCTTCTTTATACAGATCCGACCCAGATCCAACCCCAGAAGAGCAAACACCGGCGAGGACGAAGTCGGAGTCGAGTAAACCGGCGACGAAGAAGAAGAAGAAAGCTACAAAGAAGATGATGAAATCTGCTAGCGAGAGACACATCGGCCGGGAAGAGGAGACAGTTGAGGCCGTGGAAAAGAGAAGGCCGGAGACTATGAGAGTTGAAAGAACGACGTCGATCGGAGACGGAGGAGAAGAAGGTGTCGACGATAAAGCTTCAAATTTCATCAACAAGTTTAAGCAGCAACTTAAGCTACAGAGGCTAGATTCGTTTCTAAGGTACAGAGAGATGCTCAAGAACGACTAAGTGAAGATTACGCTTTTACCCTTATTCGGAATTGTCTTTCCCCGGCTTTCCAGTTTGGAGTTTCGTGGTAAATACTCCCTGAACCTGAAGGGCTTTTAAGTAATTTTGGATCATATTTTATAGTTTGTGTCTAGATTTGGTGATGACTGGATGACAAAACTAGTTTGTGTCGTGTGCGTAATTGCTGGATCTGGACGTATGAGTTCCACTGCACTTTTTTGTTTTTACTCGATGGTAAAAGTAAATTTTATGCTGTTTTTACGTGGAAAAAGTATTCTAAAATAATCTTATTTTCTTTAAATCAAACATTCATCGATAGTTGCGACAGAAGAAAAACATTCATCTATAATTAATTCTCTCGTCAGATTAGAAAAACTACAAAATCTACTACTTTTTCCCAATTTTTTTCAAAATCTACCACATTTCTTCTCTTCTTTCAACTCATACCACATTTAGATATAGAATTACCATTTTGTCCTCCCTATTTATCTTCCCTATTAATCTCTCTTCTCTATTTATCTTTCCTCTATATTTATTTTCTTTCCCTATTTATCTCTCTTCTCTCGAAACACGTGCGCTTTAACCAAGAAACATTAAATCTCATGAAACTAAACAATTAAATTTCGTTCTTGTCTCTAGATCTTGTCCCCGATTTCATCATCTTGCTCTATTATCATCATCTTGGACTTGTCCTCGATCTAATTCTATTACCCATTCGATCTGAACTTGTCCTCGATCTAATTCTATTCCAGTTGTCCCCGAGTAAATCCAGATCTCTGGCGGGCAAAACTACACCATCTGGCGATGGACAGTCAAGAGAATTGGATGATAAAAATCATCATGCTCAATTTTTGATCTAATTATATTACTCATTCGATTTGACTTGTCTCCGATCTAGTTCTATTACCCATTCTATCTGAATTTGTCTCTAATCTAATTCTATTACTCATTCGATATGAACTTGTCCCCGATCTCATTCTATTACTCATTCGATCTGAACTTGTCCCCTCTTTTATCTAATATATTAAAAGAGCAATTAATGGTCTAACCCTACTCTATTATCATTTTTATTAATTAAATTCAATTATCTAGCAAATGTAAATGTGCAGCATTTATTGCAGACCTACTCCTTCTTTGGAAGCGCCGGACGAAACTGTCTCTGTCTCTGACACAGACTATGTCCCTGACACAGACTCTGTCCCACTCAGGGGTATTTTGGTCCACAATTCCGCATGTGCTATTGGAATGTGGTAGATTTTGAAAACATTTTGAGAATATGGTAGACTTTGAATGCCACTTGTTGAAATGTGGTAGATTTTGCAATATTCCCCGTCAGATTCTAGTTTCTTGAAGTTTTTTAATACTAATATACTACTAAATAGTTTGATTAAGAACAATATTTGTTAATGTCAACTGGATTTATTGGTCTATCTGTTACTTTCTTATGGCATGGAGTTGTTATCAGTCTACTATTTTTATTGAACCACTAATGACAACGACGGTTCTCACTCTCATGAAACGTGCTTATGTCAACATACATTTTATGAAGCTATTAATCATCTGCCAAAATATCTTGTGAGTGGATAATTACAAGAATATTTGTACTATTAGATTGAATTTAGAAGACGTATTAGAATTTAGAAGACGTTAGATATCATGTAATTAAGGAAAAAGACATTGCTATTTTTCAGTTTGTCATTATTCATGATTTTGTATGAATGATAAAAAAAAAAAAAGTCTTCAGTTATTATCATGAAGTTTGTTTAATTTGAGATATGACTACAATGTCTAATCACGGTCGACGAAGATATTTTTCGTATAGATATTTTTCAAGAGTATGGGCAAATATGAAATATCTCAAATTAGAAAGAGTGTTATATGATTATAATAGTTGAAAACTTGAAATGATCCATATGTTTCAGTTGACATGCCTCCTTTATACCGATTTGATAAAGTTTGTATGAACATACACTATATGTGAATGTTTTTTCTCATAGCTTCACGACGATACTAAATCATTCATGCATGACATTTTATGGTATGTAACTTAGATGGGTGGGTAATCTAATTTGCAAAATTTTTGGTTCTTAAAGCCCGACACAGGAAGGTACTCAGGCACCGGTTCCCCACCAATGCCTTTTTGTGTCGAAAATCTTGGTTGAAACTTCATTCAATCGTGTGAAGGGAGTACTATCAAAACCCTAACTTAATGACAAATAGAAAAGTGACAAGTGCTCTTTCAGGTCACTGTCTCTAAGATTCAAAATCAGTTGTACTTGATGCTCCTTTGCAGCCCTAGAGAACCTAAAGGGTTTTGTCCTGTCCTAAGTTTTGAAGAATGGTTCACGGTTCACGTGAAGGGAATCTAAAAGTCACGTGAGTCTCACATGGTTTGAGAGTCTCTTTTTGAGTTAGAGTGTCTTTTCTGTCTTCTATAAAGGCAATCGTCTCATCGTTTGTCTTATTCGGTTTTGTGGTGGAACAGAGGAACGGTGCGATGATGTTGTCAATGACTGACCAACCTCGAAAATCATTGTAAGAGTTTAAGATACATTATGCTATTTAGATTTGTTAATCATCTTAAACCTTTCTCTCATTAACAGTCGATCGTTATTTACCACACTAAAACAATCTCTTGAGTGAACAAGCCGATCACAAAAACGTATATCATTGGCTAAAAATTTATTATATTTGTTTGAAACGCACTAGGAGCTAGAATACACATGATGCAAAGTGAAGAACAAAACTACACGACGTAGATGAAAAACAGAGAAAATAACAAATATGAAAACAGATAATATGTACATGTGGTAGTAACAACAAAACTTACATAGGGTGGCCAAAAATCTCATAATTTGAAGAGACATCATTTTTAGTTGCGGGAGTGAAATGGGATATGATTTACTATTCCCTAATCCCCATTTCCGCATGGTCGTTTCAAAAAGTCCCGTTTGTCCACTCTTAGGCGCCGGTGAGAGAGTTTTCTATTAGACCTCATCGCAGAGGTTGGTTTCGCTGTGGAAGGCTTTCCAAATTCCTCCTTGTCCTCACTAAAGGTCTTCATCAGCGTCTCTTGTAGTTCCACGTACCTTTGCTTCTTCTGTAACCGTTTCTCAGGAGTGTCTTCTTCTACGCTAGCAAGATGATTCAAGTCCTCGGTGTCCATAAAGTGATCAAGCGAACAACGTCTGAAGTAGCGTTTCCCCAGTTCCACTGATGATACAAATTAAAGAAATAAACATCATTTCTTTGTTGGTTAGAAAAGAGATGACATATACGAATCAATCCATACCGGTTTTACAAACTGCTCTTAGTCTACTCAAATGCTTCTCATGGATTTGGAAAGGCGCCATATTTAGGTCCAGTGATGTCCGCTTTTCACCAATGCGATGATCAGGCTCGAGACTAGAAGCTGTAAACTCGCATGTTTCGTCCAATTTGGCAATATCCTGTACAATTTCAGATTCCACTGGAAAGAGAAGTCGAGCAAGTGCAACTGAACAGTATAGATCATAGTTATCATTAGTTCCACTCAGTTTCCTATCCGAAATTCGATTTTCAAGTGAAAGAAGAAACCATACCTCGATTTTCATAATAGAGCAACATCATCCGCAACTCCTCGGGAGTCACTGGAAGAGAAAGTGAAGCTTCTCTAGGCAACACATATTCTAGTTTTTGTTCATGCTCAAGTACCTCTATGCATAATCCGCCTTTCAGAGAATGTGTGCCGTCCTCCATACTAGTTTTGTAGTCATCCGTTTTAGTTAGTCGTTTTGCAATCACGAGAGCGGTTCTACCATCCAATAATGTATCTAATACATTTGCCCCTTTCATTAACAAAGATATTATCAGTTTTGGCTCCTTCCGCATCGCAGCAACATGAAGAACAGTGTATCCCCTTGGATTTCTATGGTTAACATCCGCAAGCTCAAGCTCAAGGAGATCATACGCGGTCTTCACATCACAATGCGCGATAGCAAAATGAAGAGCATACGCCATATCAAGATTGGTATGTCCCTCTAGCAAAAGCATCTTGACAAGCTCAACATCATCAGAGTCTAGTGCCTTATATAAGTTCTTGACATGTATTTGTAGTTCAGGTGGCTCTAGACCAAGCGCTTTGCGGATACCAGTGATTTGCTTGACAAAGTGTTGAGGCAAAGACTTCTCAAGACTAACTAGTTCTATATCAGACTTGACGATAATCTCTATGCATCTATCCAAAAGCTTCTTGTATGTTTGACCACAAAGAGTATCAAGCTTGAATATAACCAAGATGTCTTCGACCACAACTTTGTCTACAATTTTCAAGAATTGTCTCTGAAATGCATAAAGAAGAGACTTAAAATGAAATTGCTTTTTTTTGACTGATGTTATGAATCAATGAGAATTTAGCAGATCGTATTTTTTTACCTCATACATAGTAACTAGTTCCGGAATCTGGAAAACGAAAGCCAAATAAAGAACCTCCACCATGAAATCCACCTTTGGCCGGCAAGCCACGTGGCAGCAATCGTCGTCTACGCAATCAGAAGCTCCCTTCGGCGGCGGCCTCACTCTGCCGCTGTAAACAAACGCCAAAACCGCCGCCACCGAATCAAAGCCGACTTCGTAATCTGTGGCGATCTTCTTCATCTCGAGCTTCACGGTGGTGGATTTTTGTTCCTTCACGGTGGCTAACGCACTTTTGAAGACAGGAATTCTCGCCGAGAGAATACAACGATGGAAAGAAACTTCCCGGCCGCCAGCGAGAACTAGCTTAGCGTCGCTGTAGAAATTTTCCGGTGAATCAAAAACAGACTCAAGGCAATTTGACAAAAGCTGAAGCGCTGATACCTCCGGTGGTGTGAGAAATTCCGACGGGTAATCAATAGATGACTCGGCGGCGAAGAAACTATTACCGCTTGTGTTGCTAAATTCGTAAGATGAATCAGAGAATCTAGCGGTGGTGGTAGCCATCATCACAAAAATTCGAGATCGGCGGGAAACAGAGTCAGAGACTCAGAGGCTAACAGTGGAATTTCAAGAAACAACGACCGAATCGTCTCATTACCAAATAAAGAAACTTATTATCAACAACGGTCTTACTCAAGCACCTTTTGTAAATTTCTTGGAAACTAGAATGAAAGGCTTGTGTTTGTAAACGGAATATAAGTTAAATAAATACTCTGAATGGTAAACCAAGCGGTTTTTTTGTTTTTTCCTCTCTCCTCATTATGATGGGTCCCCTCTTTAGCATGTCTCCAATTTACTATTTGGCTCTAATCTTATGGATTATGTGACTAGACCAAATTGTTGTTGTTCAGAACCTCAGTTATAATAGATAATTAGTGTTGAACAAGCTGAGCCATTGGTCAAATTAAGCATATTATACTCATCCATCATAACTGATGTTGACAGATTTTGACTTGACTAAAATATGGTCATAGTCCAATTATTCATCTTTTTAGTCTTAATTCACAACAAAATAGTTAACATTGAATATCGAAAGACAGTAAACAAAAGAATAATGATCGTTCCCACTACCCAATAGGATCAAATAAAAATGGTTAATGAAATTGAAACCTCTCTTTCGTCGACAAAGTTTAGAAAGCTAAGGAAAAAAAAACAGCTAAACAAAAATGCATGTTTGTTTCTACAATTTCAACTCCATGTTAAAAACATTTGTCCCTTCCCAAAGAACAAAACAATGAAGTAGTGATGGCGGAGACTGAGAAGGGGATGGTGATTCATTGATTCTTAAATTAAACACGAAGGTTTACTATTAAAGTGATTTAGAAAAAATAAACACACCGATAGAAAAATGATCAAAACTCCTACGAGCATCATCAATATGGAGATGAATTTTACTTTAAAAAACCCAAAACTTTTTCTCAATCGTCATTCTTGATGAACAGACACATATTTTTCACGCAGTCCTTGTTTGGTAGAGCGTAGAGATTACTGTTGCTTGCATTCGGGTGGCCTCTCACCTCGTTCACCATCACCAACTATCTGAGATCTCCCTCCTTTCTGCACTCCAAGCGGAAAAAAGAAGCAGATGATTCTCACATTTATGATTTATCACAAACATAGACACTGATTGCTACTATAGGAATGAAATGAGTTCACAAACATAGACACTGATTGCTACTATAGGAATGAAATGAATTCATGAGAATGATTATGCTCTCGTACTACCCATGCCATGATTAAAGATCTTGTTAAGTCTCTGCTGCGTCATTCATGTATCCTTCTCAGAGTCTTATACATAACGACCTCGTTACTGACTCATGCTTTTTAGGCTTGCTCGGTGACTTTCAGAAATCTGTATGATTCATGGGCTTCTAGAGCCTCTGGATTTCCTATATTTATTCTAAGGTTTCATGACCATGCTCAGCCTAAAACTTCTTTAGAAGTGAAAAGTGACGGATACATACCTTGTTTCTGATTGATGGCTGCAAAAAGAAATTAAAACGATTTCATAGGATTAGTAAGAACTAACGTGGCAGGAAGAATTAAAAAACAAATGAAACAACTATACCTGGGGCACTTTATACCTTCTTTTTGGTCTTGCTTTCTTCTTCATCCTCCTCATCCTCATCATCATCATCCTCCTCATCATCTTCGTCTTCCTCATCCTCTTCATCATCCTCCTCAATGTCATCTTCCTCATCGCCGTCTATTTCAAAATCCTCTGCTTCCATAGCCTCACCAGTAAACCATGAGACAGCACGAGGAATAATCTTGTCCCGAATAGTAGATCTGCAGAAAGCAAAAGGTGCTTGTGATCAGATAATGAAAGGATAACCACCTAGTTTGCAGTGATAAAGTAGATCCATGACTTAAAAGCAAACCCATAACTCAACAGAGAAAGTGTGTTAAGAAAAAGACGAACCCAATGTCATAATCTTGTTCCATCAGATTTTGAAGATCCTCAGCCTGCAAAATCGGGGAAGAATTACTAAATACGTTAACTAAATATGATGACAGGTTATCCTAAAGACCGTTATCTTACTCTTTCCTCGTCGATATCTTCATCTTCATCCGGAACTTCTGGAGGACTAAAGAAGTTGAAGAAGCTTTCACAGTCTTCGGTTTTAATGATTGGTTTAGCATTCTTTGAACCTTTCTTAGGCTTCTTCTTAAGAATCTTCTGAGTTAGACACTTTCCAGGATACCAATCAATTTCTGTCCTGAAAATGTATGGAAAGAGTCAGAATCCATTTGCAATTTAAGTGAAGCAAAAAATTCTACAGCTCAATGCAATCAGCTAAGCAGAATATACTGAAAAGTATACAACAATTGCAAGAGAGCATAAGCAGTTACCCCGTAGCCTTCTCAAGCAGTGGCTCATCTTCATCAATCATGTGATAAGACTTTGTCAAGACAGTGTTCTTAAAATACGGATTCGTATCAAAGAAAAACTCAAGTTTAAATCCTTTAGGTTCTTCAATCTTGCACCACTTAATATCTTTAAGATATTTGAGAGCCCCTTCATCACGCTCTGTGACCTGAAATAAATGACAATAAGCTAGGCCCATTTTCCATGGTTATGATTGGAGTGTTTATAAAATGAACACCAAAACCGCATATAGGATACCTCCTCGGAAATAACATCATTGTTTTTCAGGGCTGTCAGCCAGAAACTTGGAACTCCTTTCTCTGCAATGAAATGCATAGAAACATGTTAAATTGTTTTTGTTTTTCCCAAAAGATTAAAAACAAACAAAGAAGACATTATGTTCATGTAGTTACCTTCTGCAGTTTTTTCCTCTCCTTGGTCCACCTTAATATCCTCTGCAGCCAGTTCAACTTCAGTAGTTCCGTTTACAATCTCATAACGCTGTCCATTACAAGATGCCAAGTAGAATTCATTAGGAATTTTTAGATGCATATATAAGTAACACTGCTGCAGATAAGTAAACATAAGCAAAAAGAGTAGACACAGATCTCCATTGATTTCAGTAAAATGGTTTGTGATTTAACAGAGGAAGTAACAGAAAATAAAACTTTCTCACTAAAACAATTACCTTGGTATACAAAGGCTGATACAACTTTTGATACTTGGCTTCAAGAATAGCTCTCTCTTCACGGAATTTTGCCTCTAGTTCATCATGTTGGCTCTGAGCGAAAAGAAGCCATCAGTAATCACTTAATCAAAACGCAATTAACTTACTTTGAAACTAAGCAAGGAGAGAAAACTCTCACAAAACAAAACAAATCCCCATTAAACGAAGGAAATTTCTCTAACCTGTATATCCCTCAAGGCATCGACACGCTTTCTCACAATAGGAGTCAGATTCTCGAGCACATCAGAACGCTGACCCGCCAGATTCTGCAGCTTGTTCTGTGAATTAACACATATTAACAAATCTCCAAGGAATCTATAAAGTATCATTAGATTGAAACCAAGACACCAAACCAATGTACGCCTTATTATAGTGTCTAAACAACAAGAAAGATACTCTAATAGAGAAACTCCAGAAAAGTAACTCAAAATCCTTCAATAGCAATGCTTTCGGGAATTTTATTTCCAGAAGGAAAAATAAAAACTGACCTTTAGAGCATTGACAAGGTCAGCTCGATCCCCATCTTTAAGAGCTGCAAACGAAAGAACAAGAGTAAGAAAGTAGTGATAACAGAGCAAATTAGGGCTTAAGAGGCGGAGAAATAGATAAGAGTAATCGGAGTGGGGAAATTTTAACCAGCAGTAAGATCGGAGACGTTGAAGTTGTCCTTGTCGTTGCTCATCTTCTGAGGATTTGGTGAAGAAAGTGAGAGATAAGAGAGAGATTTGAAGGAGAAGAAGCAGAAGAGACGAGGGTTTTTGGGGAGGCGACTCTTAACCCTTAAAATCCTCTTTCTTTTTTTCTTTTTTTCTCTCCCACCAAAATTATAAAACCTAGCAACTGCCATTTTAGTTTTTTTTAATCGTTTTATACAAAAAATAATATTAAAAAATATTTCTTGATTATCAAAAACTAATTAGTGTTTTATTAAATTAAATACATTACATGCAAGACTTTATTTTTAGCTATATAAAAATAATCAGTTCTCATTATCCAAGGATTTTGAACTTTAGGAAACCAAAATATATATGAAGGGTTTATCAAAAATATATATATATATATATATATGAAGTTCAAGTTGGTAAGCTACATATAAATAAAGGTTTGTTACATATAAAAAAAAAAAAAAAAAACAAACACTTCCTAAACTGAAAATACCGAATTTAAAGCCCAACCTATAATCATAGAAACTTATTACACCTCTGCAAATAAATAACCAACTAAGATTGAAATTTATTAGAAGATGAGATGCCAGATAAACCACTTGACTTGATTCTTACTGAACTTCAATGGGATCAGATAGAAGATTTCTAAATCTTTTGTTACTAAGGTCCATCCCAAGAATGAGCCTTCCCAGCCCAATACACTGATTACTTCTTTTGTATACACACACTAATTAAAAACAAAAAAAAAAAACAGTCCATAACAAAAATGTCACATCCCAAAGGCCCAGAGATCTTAAGATTGGTTTAGCTCATCTCGAGTTCAAACGAGTCCGAGGCTGGTTTGCCACTAATTGGAGAAAATGAATCCGGCATGCCATTTTGTGATCTGAATGCCACTGTAAATGTGATATTCCCAAATTACCCTTAATGAAATAAGAGACGATTGGTACAACTAAGAGATAATAGTACAACTAGTACAATTAAGAGATAATAGGAAAACTGATACAAATAGTATAACTGAGAGATAATTGGACAACTGGTACAAATGGTATTACTAAAAGATAATATTACAATTGATACAATTGGTATAACTGACATATAAATAGGTACAACTGGTATAAATAGTTAGGTACAATGGTACAAATAGTTAGGTACAACTGGTACAAATAAGTAGGTACAACTGAAACGAAACAATTGTAATTCTAAACCCTAGCGTCGTCACACTTACTAATTCGCCTCTTCTTGCTTTCTTCATCGTCGTCGTCGCCGATTATCCGCCGTCAACCTTCTTTGTCGAAGTTTGTGAACCGTTTTTCTCACCAAACGATTGCGCACTTCAAAGGACGAAAGCACGAGGAGATATCCATGGAGAAGAAACATGAAGAAAGATTCAATCTATGAAGAAACGCAAAAAGATATCTATGGAGAAGATAGATCTAAAGTTTCATTGATGATGATGATGATGGAGAAGAAGAGATATAAAGTGAAAGATCCAAAAAAAATCTAGAAAAAATAAAAGAAGAAGAAGAAGAAGAAGCGTGAAAGAAGAAGAGGAGTGAGTTAGATTGGTGGCAGGGATACGTAATTATCAAATTAGGGTAAGAGTTTTTGGCCCTTTTCTATTTATTTGATTTAAATTCTTTTATTTTTATTATTCTAAAAAATTGGGTGGCTTTCCAGCCTTTTTGTTCCCATATAGTGGCATTCTAGGCATTGTTTCAAACGAATTAAACGTACTCTAATCTAAGTCCTAAGATTAGCTCATCACGACAATCTCAATTTGAAGTTTCAACCTCTTGTACGGTCTGACCAGAAACACAATAAAGAAGCATCATGCGTAGACAAATTTAAACTAATCAGATAACTGTAAGAATATTCATTCATCCGACTAAAAGCAAAAGAGAAAAACTTTTTTTACCTCCAGGACTCCCACTTAGAAGAAACATTTTGTATAGCTTTCAAGTCATGCATAGCAAACACACCTGGTAAGTGGCCAATTTTTTTATATCCTGTAACCATTATAAGGATAAAATAAAGTTGTCCTATGTAAAAGCAATGAAATGAAATTCTCAAAAAACCTAAGTGGTTGTAAGCGTGCTTGCTCAAACTCTAAAGTAAACCGGATAATTCTAAAACCAGTTTTAGTTTAGTTGGATGATTCTGCTCAAACAGTAGTGTTTTTGTGGCTTTAAAGATGCTTCATCATATTGTTTTATAGATGTTTGACATATATTTATTTCTTACATCTCGCCAAGATTATTAGATTGTTTTATAAGCTTTCGTGAAATCTAACAAATCTATTTCAAACGATTTCTACAATGCAGTAAAGTCCATCAATTGGCTAATAGAATTCTAGTAAACTCACACGTTAACAACGTATTATTGTGTTTTTCGTTCCAAAATTTGTTTTAAGTTAGTTATTCACTCAATTCAAATAGTGGCGTCTGTGCATTAAAAGATGGTTTATCGTATCTATTAGGTAGATATTTGAATAAATTTCATTAAAAAGCGTTTATATTTGTTTGCTAAATCATTAGATTGTTTTATCTACTTTCGTGGGATCTGATCTATCTATTACTCCACTTCACACGATTTCTAGAATGAAATGAAGAAATGGATGATTTGGGGAGAGTTTGGTTAACCGATTAGTAACCGAAGCATAGAAACCAAACCGAACGACACAGCAACAAAACCGGAATCATGCAGAGGTGAATAATTTTTAATTTTTTTTTTTTTACATTACCCGCAACTGCAAGGAAAGAGGAACCCAAACTTTGAGAAAAACATCCTCATCGTTTTCTGTCCATCGAAGCTCTTTCTTTCTTTTTTTTTCTTTATCTTCGTATTCAATTCTTGAGAGGAGAGAGAGAGAGAGAGAGAGAGAGAAGCATCCCAGAAAACGACATTCTGTTCAAATGGAGTTTCACCAGATCGAGAGCATGAGGAAGATGATTACTGGGTTTTGATTCGTATATCCACCTCTAGTCGGCGTAAAATCTGTTTTTTATTCCGTAATCTCATTGTTCGTGATCTCTGGGTTGTTTCTGGATTGTTCCCGAAGGGTCGTTTTTGGGCCATTCTTCCTTCCTTTTGAATCTGAGATTGTAATTAGGGTTTCGTGTTTATTGATGGAACCTCGTGTGGGGAACAAGTTTCGGCTCGGACGAAAGATCGGCAGTGGTTCGTTTGGGGAGATCTATCTCGGTTCGTCACTCTCTCAATCTTTTAATTCTATGGATTCTCGAATTCGCCACATTGGTGTATTTCGCATCTCTAACATTCTTTGTGATTTCTCAGGTACTAATATTCATACGAATGAAGAAGTGGCTATTAAGCTTGTGAGTTCTTCTTTCTCAGTTTTTTCAGTCATCCCTTTTTAATAATTTGATGATCCATGTCGTAGATGTTGCTAATAAGTCTATATAGTAACATTGTCACAACATGTTTTGTTTGATCAAGTCCACTATGTTCAAAGCTGAAATTTTGATTCTCTTTGTTTTTGTTTTCCCAGGAAAGTGTGAAGACAAAACATCCGCAGCTGCTCTATGAATCAAAGTTGTACAGGATTCTACAAGGGGGAAGTAATGATTCTTATCTTCTGAAATCTTCATGTCTGATTATGTAAAGTTTGTGATTCTTACCACCCTTTCTTTTGCCTTAACTTTGGTAGCTGGTGTTCCAAATGTCAAATGGTTTGGTGTTGAAGGGGACTATAATGTTTTGGTCATGGATCTACTCGGACCAAGTCTTGAAGATCTCTTCAATTTTTGTAGCAGGAAACTTTCCTTGAAGTCAGTCCTCATGCTTGCTGATCAAATGGTATACTTCTTCATGTGATCCCTTTCTCTCATTTGCTCGTCTATGTTTCAGGAAATATTGACTTCTTTCTTCCTTTGGTTTTTGTGATAAGATCAATCGTGTTGAGTATTTTCATTCAAAATCTTTCCTTCACCGAGATCTCAAGCCAGACAATTTCCTAATGGGCCTTGGAAGGCGTGCAAACCAGGTTTATCATCTTATGTCCTAACTATATCCTTTTGGAGACATCATTGTACTGACTAAGTTTAATCCTTCTCTAAGGTATACATCATTGACTTTGGTCTTGCTAAGAAGTACAGGGATAGTACAACACATCAGCACATTCCCTACAGGTGAGGCGATCATTGTATCAGCTCTTGAATGTTCTTCCATTGTGCATGATGCCGTCGTTATGTGATGATTGAAAATGCTTGTTTTCCCCATGATTATCATTTGCAGAGAAAATAAGAACCTGACAGGAACTGCGAGATATGCTAGTATGAACACTCACTTGGGAATTGGTAAGCTCGACAAGACCTGCTTCATGTTAATGTGGTCCAGTCAGTCTCCTTATGTGTTTGAGTATCAAGGTTTGACACACATCTGCTGTTATTTGTTTCCTGGCATTACGAACCTGAAGAACAAAGCCGAAGGGATGATCTTGAGTCTCTTGGTTACATCCTTATGTATTTCCTCAAAGGAAGGTGAGTTTATGCTACATGTCTCGCTTCACTTTATTTCCCTAACTCGTTCATTTTGATAATGTGTGGAATATCTTGGTTTTAGTCTTCCATGGCAAGGACTGAAAGCTGGAACCAAAAAGCAAAAGTACGAAAGGATTAGCGAAAAGAAAGTTTCTACATCCATTGAGGTAAGTCCTTTTCACAAGTATGCTGCTTTTTGACTCAGAATTTTGTTTTCCTCAGTCTGATTCTTATATGATCGCCTTGCACTTGCAGGCATTATGTCGTGGTTACCCGTCCGAATTTGCATCATATTTCCACTACTGTCGGTCGCTTCGTTTTGATGATAAACCAGATTATGCTTATCTCAAAAGAATATTTCGGGATCTCTTTATCCGTGAAGGTTTGAGATTTTCTTCCCTTTGAACGAGCCAGTCAACAATTTTTTTGTCTAATTCATTCTCTAACAGGAGTTCATTTGTCTGTTGCAGGGTTTCAATTTGATTACGTGTTTGACTGGACAATCTTGAAGTATCAACAATCACAACTAACAGCTCCCCCATCTCGTGGGCTCGTAAGTAAAATTTGAGTTCTTGGTTAATCTACCTCTTTTGGCTGGACATTTTCTGATGGAGTCTCTTCTGCTGCAGAATCCTGCTGTTGGAACTAGCGCGGCGTTGCCTCCGGGCATTTCCAACATCGAGAGATACACAGGTAAGTTTCCCTGATAACTTGAAAGTTATTCTCATTTTTCTGCACAGAAGTTATTATCATTCACATTGTTTGTTGTTAATTGTTGCATCCAAGGCGAGGAAGAAGGGCGACCGCATATGGAATCATCTCGACGGAGAGTTTCAGGTGCTCTTGACAACTCTGGGAATATTTCGAACCAACAGACATCCTCAAGTGCTAGAGACTCCATGGTATGAATCACTCTGCATTTGGTATTATATCTCTCACATTCAAACATGAGTTGGGGAAATATGTGGTGAAAAAGTATTAAAACTTTGTTCAACTTTTTTGGATGCAGATCCCGAGCTCCTCGTTGTTTGCACAATCAGCAGGATCATCGAGGAGAGTAACAGCGGTAAGTGGCAGCCGGGACAATTTTCCAGGCAGCGAGGAGTTGTTGCAGAGAAGCCGTACAAGTGACGTAAGCCGGGGCGTGATCCCGAGGAACTCTCCGGTGGAGGTTGGGAAGAGGTCTTCCTCCTCCACAAGAAGACACTACGAATCAGCGGTTAAAGGCATCGATAATCTTCAAGTCTCGGACGAACACCACCCCCACTGAACTGATACATTAATTGTACTACTAGGTCAATGGACCTTTTGTTCCTTTTGCCTTTATATTACACTACGAAAATTTGAAAATACAATTTGATTGATCCACATGAAATTTCTAAATCACTACGATATCAAAAAGGGATTGGTTGGGGAACTATCTATGAATATTGGGGCTCAGACGCAATAATTAAAAATAAAGATGCACAGATGCAATTTCATCCGATCCGGTTCAGATAATCTCAGTTTTGTGGAAGATTTTGACAAATATGCATTGATGACTTTTCACTGGAACAACCTTCCTACTACTTATGAATGGACATATTTGTACAGAGTGCTCTTAATTAGCTCTCATATCAATTTGGAACAAACCGCGGCAAATAACAAAGCTCTTTGTTTGGTTCATCTTTTTCCAGTGCATTCCACCATTTCTCCTCACAATAAACTCTTGGCATGTTCGTCTCCTGAAACGGCAGTTTCTTAACTTTGGGGCAATTTGTGATGACTAAAGTTTCAACTTTTTGGAAAGAAAATCGAGATGGGAGGATGCTCTTTAGTTCTGGGAGATCCCTAGTTTTCAAGGTCTTCAGGCTTGGGAACAATGTTGGATCTTCAACGGATGGACTCTCGTGTTCACTTATCAATTCCTCTAGCTCTCTGCAGTCGAACAGGTCAATCACCTCTAGCTTTGGGAGTTTCGGAACCCATGACACATTCTTCAGCTTGTTGCAGTGTGAAATATTTATGCAACGGATATTCCGCAGACACTCTTCTTCGCTTACAGGATTTCTCCACACTCTGCTTAATTTATGAAGGCTGTGTAACGTCAGAACCTCTAGTCTTGGAAGCCAATCATTTTCAACAACATCTATTGGTGTGACCAGGTACTCCAAGTCATGGCAACTTCTAATGCTAAGTCTTCTCAGGTTCCTGCCATGGTTAGTGAGTGATGGGAGATTAAAGTAGAGGAGACCATTGCATTCTTCAATGTGGAGGTGCTGTATATGTTTATGCAAGGCGCCAAATTCGTAGAGAGTTTTTAGGGTCTCCAACGAGAGAACAGTGATACCGAGTGTGGTTAGGTTTTCCAAGTATTCCAAGTCATCAAATCCGAGTTCTTCTACTTCATCTTCTCCAAAGCTCTGCAGTTCCCAACCCGCGTAACTGTAGTACAAGTTCAGAACCTCGAGCTTGCTCAGCCAACATATGGCATCTCGAGGGATCGTCTGGAGAAACTGAGTTCTTTGTAGGTCCAGATGCTTCAGCTTTCTAAGATTACCAAGCTCCTGGGGCAATATACTTATCTTTGTTCCTGACATAGACAGATGACACAACTCCACCAAATACTTAATAGACAACGGAATCTCAGTGATACTTGTGAAAGACAAGTCCAAGACCCTGAGAATAGGCATATGCATGAAAAACCCTGTTGAAATCTTCTTCAAAGAGCTGTTCCGTTGGAGCATCAGTGTTGTCAGTTTAGGGCATATGGGTTTTTCAGGCAAGGTCTGGATTCTGTTATCTATCAATGAAATCACCAACGCTTGTCGCCAGTTTTCTGCTTTAGGAGCTTCAGTATGTCCCATGTTAGGCTCAACTAGGATCAGCTCCTTATAAGTCCCCTGTTCAGATGCCATCCACAGTGCAAAGCTTCTTACCACATTATGCATCTTCACCTGTGTTTTCTCATCTCCGGTTTCCAATAAACATGCAGCTTTCAGATCCCCAATCAGAAAATATCCCTTGTAAATGGTGTTAACGCCATGGGAGCTGGTGAGAAACCCTTCGCCCACCCAGTACTCAACAAGCTGTTCTATCTCTATAGAATGTTCTTCCGGGAATAAAGCGCAGTACAAGAAACAAGACCGGAGCAGATCACTCTCGAGATTGTCATAGCTGAATTTTAAAAGAGCAAATACATAGTTCATACCCTTCATCTCTGCTGGAAATCTAGTCAGAACTTCACTAGCGTGGATCCACTCTTCTTCGGTCTCTCTGTGAGCCATGGCTCCTCCTAAAGTGATCAACGCTAGCGGCAATCCTCCACATTTACTCACTATAATCTCAGCGAGCCGGCGAATTGATGATGACTCCAAGAGATCTTTTCTCCCTACCTTGCTACAGAACAGCTCCCACGCGTATTTCTTCTCCAGAAACTCCACTCTCAACTTGTATTCCGCACCCATATTGCTGCATAATGCCATAGACCGTGTCGTGAACATCATCTTGCATTTGTTTACCCTGTCAGGTCGAGGAACTCCAGTTTTCTCCAAGTCTATCTCTTCCCAGACATCATCTAGCAATAACAAGAAACGTTTCTGTCTCAAAGCTCTGTATATCTTCAAAGCTCTATTTTCACCAGTGTCCTTCTCGTCCCAAGATAAACCCAACTGTGCTCCAACAGCTTGCTGAATTGTACACTCGCCGAATTCTCGGGACATTTGAACCCAAATCAGTACATCATACTGATGTCCTTTTGTGATCAGCTCGTTGTTAATACTCTGCATTAACGTTGTCTTCCCAACCCCACCAGGTCCGTAAACCCCGATGATTCCTCTTTCTTCTTCTTCACTGAGAAATCCCAAAACCTGTTCCATCATCGTGGTATTTCCGACCACGGACTTGATGGGTATCTCCCTACAAGTTTGTTGAATTGACCCGCCATCTGTTTTAATATCTTCAGAGCGTTCTCTCAGCTCACCAATGCTCTTCAATGTGGCAGAAACCTTATTGCACAGTTTGTAGTCGGCACAACCGAAACAACCAAGGCATCTCCTCCGCATTCTCGTCCTCTGTTCCCGACGCCTAAACCTCACTAAAATGGAGGCTGCTTTAGTCTCTGTTGCTTGCACCGCGCTAAGCCACTCTCTGGCACGATTGGAGCAGCTTCGTCCCTCTAGATCGTCTTGTTGGATCCGTAAAGACAGGTCATCACGTATGGCCTTCAAGTCACCGATGGCTGTTTCGAGATCAGTGATGGCTTGTCTAAGATCAGTGTTATGTCCTCTTCTGTCCGCCATATTCATAGATTCACACAACACCTGAGCAAAGCCCACGATTAGAGATGAGATGAAATCCATTTCGATGAATTTTTCGCTCTTCTTTGCTTGTCTGAGCAAACTAACTATTATTAGTTGATAATTCGCTTCTCATAGAAATTGAGGTGTTGACTCGTAAAGTCAAGTCAACTGTAATAAAGCCGTCTTGTGTGACATTGTCCAAGAAAAGAGGATTTTTGAAGCTTCTTAATCACTTCCTCGAACTGTGGTTTGCATGTTGTAATTTCCACTGGCCGAGTCAAGGCCCGATAACAGACTGGCCCTCTAAGAGTCTTTTAATTCCTATAGGCTTTTTTTTTTTCTGAGGGTCCACAAAAGTATATGTTGTATGTTGCATATTAAAGACTCATCAAGCAGTATGTTTCACCAAAAATGGGAGAACTTTGAATTGATGTAATCATACACTACTTTACACTTAATTTATTTATTAATGGTAATATAGGTACAAAAAAAATATATATATATATATAGGTACCGGTCTTTTGAATTAGTTATGTTTTTATTACGATTTACGAGTTGAACAACGCTACTACTTCCATTAACCACATTGCCCGCAATCGCAAGGAAAGCTAACAATTAAATTTGAAGTATCACACATAAAAGAATTAATTTTTTTCTTTCTACTTTTGTGTAATAATTTGTAAAAAAAGTGTAGATGATTGGTTCATTGTATTTGAGGTGGCTTGGGTATTTTGTCTGTTGCCCATAATCCAAAGCCCACTTTCACACATTTCCCATTTGAATAACATATCATTACACATTGTCCAAAGAACACCGCACAAGTGGCATCTAACATATGGAACTGAATAAATACTTCTTTTATCCTGTCTGTTGACGAATAAATATTAAATAATTATTTGAGATATTAGAGAAAATAGAATAATGAGGAGAGAAAAAAAAAAAAAAAAAGGAGTTTAAAGACAAGATATTTACGGAATTTAATGGGACGAAAGAAAATAAAGAATTTAAAAGGGCTGTCTTTGTCAGTGCAATGAACCTTTTTTCTTCTATAAAATCTCTCCCGCCACCCAACTAACGCATCTTAAACCGTACACGTCACCCTCTCTCCTTCCCAAAACCGGACCTTTTCTTCGTCTACGTGTCGCTCATCCACCGGTTTTTTCCTGCTAATCGTGGGACCTATTATTATTTACATTTTATTTTCGTTTAAAATATTTGACGGATTCTTTCATGTTCTTTGGGTCGTTGCATAATTATTATGTCCATGAGTCTTATATATCAAAATACCTTCGGAATCATCTTTTTATTTTATATATATATATATCGCGACAACAATAATAATATGTTTTGTACTACTATTCTTTCGTTCTTTTTTTCATTTCTCTGGTCAATAATTTTGATCGAATTATTGGAACCTTAAACTCTTCTTTTCCCTTAGGACAAATTGAGAAGAAAATTATATATTGGAACAAGCTTTTATATGATTTTAACGTATTTTTATAATTGCACGATCAATCTAATTTCTTAATTTTTGTATGAAACTATAAAGACCATTTTTTAAAAGAACTAAGATTCAAATTTTTATTTTTGTCAAACAAATAAATGAAGCGACTACTGCATAATGGTTTTGGTTTCCTATGATTAACATAAACAAACAATGGTTTTGGTTTTATGTTTGACCAAAAATGGTTTTGAAGATAAATAGTTTTAAATTATCAAACGAATAATGAAACAATTCCCCTTAGATAATAATTATTTAGATATTTTACCGGTGGTCTTTTATTTTTTCAGAATATAAAAACATTCAATTCTTACTTATCTTTTCTGTGGATAAAGTATTGTTCTTATTCTGAAAATGACAGAAAATTTTAAAATTTATTTTAATCTATTAATATCTAAATGGTATATTATGTTTCGTTTTTTTAGTCCAATGATTAGAAATTACGAATAATGTTTTTTTTTCGTCAATTACGAATAATGTTTTGGTATTTAAAACTCTGTTTATTAAACAGTTTTGAAGTGTATATGACAAATAAAATAAGAGAAATTGCACTAAATAACCTAAAAAAAAACAAAATTAAATATTTAACTTCTAATATCCCTATTCACTCTCTTTTTCTTCCTATCTTTTTCTACCCTTCTTTCTAAAAAACTAATTTTTTTTTTTTTTTGGATTATTCACCTAAATTACACATAAAATAATTGCAAGAAATACAAGATTTAACTCCGACTACGACACGTCATTTAATGAAAGTCATCTTTAAGAAAATATAAAATTCATTAAACCGATGACCTAACTAAAGTTAAAAGCAAACATATTTTGTTTGACAAACAAAAAAAGAAATATTTTATCTTGTTAAAAAACAGAAATGATAAAAAAAAAAAAAAAAATTGTTGAACATAAGAAGTTCGAAGCAACTGTCTTTCTATCATTTTATGATTTAAAATTTTTAAAATTTCAAGAACGAAACATTGCCCCTTATAACAAAAAAAAGATCACTTTATAAAGTTTTAAATAAAGTAAAATCTATATAAGTATACATAAATAGTAGATTCGAAGCAATTGTTGCATTAGCCATTTAGCCTACCCATTTCCTCTTTCTTTCTCTTTTATCTGTGAACAAGACACAAGAAGTTTTAGAAGAAGAAAGAACTCTTCTTTCAACTTTTAGGTGTATATAGATTGATCTAGAAATAGTTTTAGCTGGAAATTAATTGAAGAGAGAGATATTATTACACAAATCTTCTCAAGAGGTCCTAACGAATTACCCACAATCCAGGAAACCCTTATTGAAATTCAATTCAATTTTTTTTTTTTTTTGCTTTCTGTGTAGTGATTTTCCCGGGAATTTTTTTGGGTATATCTCTCTCTCTGTTTTTGCTTTCCTTTTTGAGAGGAGTCATGTGTCTCTTGTCTTCCTAGCTTCTAATAAAGTCTCTTCTCTTCAATTTCTGTAGAAATCTGTCGAATTTTCATTTTTGTTCCATTGGAGCTATCTTTTATAGATCCCAACCATCTTTACCTCAGAGAGAGAAAAAAAGATCAAAGCTTTACCTAATTTCTGAGTCAAGAGTTAAGTTTTTCCATTAATGGAGGAAGTATCTCCGGCGATCGCAGGTCCTCTCAGGCCATTCTCCGAAACCCAGATGGATTTCACAGGGATCAGATTGAGTAAAGGTTACTGCAATAATAACCAATACTCAACTCAAGATTCCGAGAACGGAGATCTAATGGTTTCGTTACCGGAGAGTTCATGCTCTGTTTCTGGGTCACAACATGGTTCTGAATCTAGGAAAGTTTTGATTTCTCGGATCAATTCTCCTAATTTAAACATGAAGGAATCAGCAGCTGCTGATATAGTCGTTGATATCTCCGCCGGAGATGAGATCAACGGCTCAGATGTTCCTAGCGAGAAGAAGATGATCAGCAGAACAGAGAGTAGGAGTCTGTTCGAATTCAAGAGTGTGCCTTTGTATGGATTTACTTCGATTTGTGGAAGAAGACCTGAGATGGAAGATGCTGTTTCGACAATTCCAAGATTCCTTCAATCTTCCTCTGGTTTGATGTCAGATGGTCGGTTTGATCCTCAATCAACCGCTCATTTCTTCGGTGTTTACGACGGCCATGGCGGTTCTCAGGTAAGATCCATCGCTGTAAAAGATTCAATCTTTCGATTTGGGTTTTGCTAATTTGCAGAATCTGATTTTGTTCTTGGTGTTGTTGTTGTTGTGTAGGTAGCCAACTATTGTAGAGAGAGGATGCATTTGGCTTTAGCGGAGGAGATAGCTAAGGAGAAACCGATGCTCTGCGACGGTGACACGTGGCTGGAGAAGTGGAAGAAAGCTCTTTTCAACTCGTTCCTGAGAGTTGACTCTGAGATCGAGTCTGTCGCGCCGGAGACGGTTGGGTCAACGTCGGTGGTTGCTGTTGTTTTCCCGACTCACATCTTCGTCGCTAACTGCGGTGACTCCAGAGCTGTTCTTTGCCGCGGCAAAACTGCACTCCCGTTATCCGTTGACCACAAAGTAAGCATATTTAGACTCAAGATCTATAGTTGGATCGGTTGTGATAGGTTTTTGATCCTCAATTTGTGCTCAAGATGTTGTTGAATTTGAGAGTTTTATGAATTCACTTTCTAATGTATGTTTTGTTTATGTGTGTAGCCGGATAGAGAAGATGAGGCGGCGAGGATTGAAGCCGCAGGAGGGAAAGTGATCCAGTGGAATGGAGCTCGTGTTTTCGGTGTTCTCGCCATGTCGAGATCCATTGGTAAGCTTTCTTTCTATTTCTTCCTAAGGATTCTCAATGGTTCTTGAAATAGAAACCTTTTTTTCTTACAAACATGTATCATTGTTATAGGCGATAGATACTTGAAACCATCCATCATTCCTGATCCGGAAGTGACGGCTGTGAAGAGAGTTAAAGAAGACGATTGTCTGATTCTTGCGAGTGATGGGGTTTGGGATGTAATGACGGATGAAGAAGCGTGTGAGATGGCGAGGAAGCGGATTCTCTTGTGGCACAAGAAGAATGCAGTGGCTGGGGATGCATCGTTGCTCGCAGATGAGCGGAGAAAGGAAGGGAAAGATCCCGCAGCGATGTCTGCGGCTGAGTATTTGTCAAAGCTGGCAATACAGAGAGGAAGCAAAGACAACATAAGTGTGGTGGTGGTTGATTTGAAGCCTCGGAGGAAACTCAAGAGCAGACCCTTGAACTGAGGCAGAGAGGGTCCTTTTTCTTAATTTTTAAATG
This sequence comes from Arabidopsis lyrata subsp. lyrata, assembly GCF_000004255.2. Lineage (NCBI taxonomy): Eukaryota > Viridiplantae > Streptophyta > Magnoliopsida > Brassicales > Brassicaceae > Arabidopsis > Arabidopsis lyrata. The sequence continues at coordinate 6,818,506 of NW_003302549.1, forward strand.
AATATGGGTCTCTCCAAGAAAAAAGTATTTACTATTATTACTTTGTGCTTATTATTTTTTGTAACTAACAAGTTAATAACCATATGAGAAATGTAGCTTGATGTGTTAAGCTCTTTTGTCTTGACGACGTTCTAAAAAGCCTCTTGTATTTTCTTCCCGGGCTAATTGTAATATGGTTACAACAACATACATTAAGATGTAGTATTATTGTTTACGCAAATACTTATCAAAACTTTGCATACGAAAATGGAAAGATATTTTACGGACGAAAAACCAAAATATGAATATATCCACTAGCAGAGAAACATATTTGATAGATGTGTGTGATGTATAATAGTGATATGAAAGTACACAAGTAAATCAAATTTTGCAGACTAGTCTCTCAAGTCATAACATCTGGTAGATTTATCTTTCACAAAATATCTTCTAGTGGATATGAAGTAATAACTTGGTAGTAAAAGGATTGTTCAAACTCGGTTCTAGTAATTAGCAAGTGGAGGAATCAAAGATCCTGCGTTGGTGAAGTAAGCAGAGAGATTCATATCCGAATCTTCAAACATGTTTACGAACTTGTGTTCCTATTCACCAGGATGGAACCAAAAAGAAAGTCGTTAAAACTAGTCCGAGACAGTACAAGAAGAAAGACACAGAGTCTTATCTGATTACGCACCAGAAGTTCCTTTGCTGATTTTCTGTCCCTTGGTTCTTTTTGTACACTACACAAGTTAAAGCATCATTTCAAATGCCTACACGTTCCGTGAAAGAATGACATGAAGCGGTGCGAAGAATATGTCTCACCATTGCGAGATGAAGGAGCAAAACTCTGGAGAAAAGAGATGGGAAGGTGCACAAGGAGGCGGGTTTTCAACAATGGCATCCACAAGCTCGTACACGCTACTCCATCCCTTCTTGTGTTCTGGAGGAATATACGGGAATTTACCCGTTGCACATTCGAGCAAAACCAGTCCCAAGCTCCAGATATCGCTCTTGTTACTGTACAAACTCCCGCTAATTCTCTCTGGCTGCAAAACATGATATATAATACCGGTAATTTCTATAAAACCTTTTAGGAACTAAGAGGTGAGTGGAGGATACTCACAGACATATAGGGGTATGTGCCCACGAAAGAATTAGCTAGACTACTTGTGCTTGTCAAGATCTTGCTAACACCAAAGTCAGTGATCTTGACTTCACCTCTATGATTGATTAGAAGGTTCGAAGGCTTTAAGTCCCGATGAATGATTCGCCTCTCGTGATGAATATAACAAAGGCCTCGAAGGACCTGCGTTTAGGAGAGAAGAAAGAGCTTTGTTATGTGTTTTTGTTAGAGAAAATAAACAGAAACAAATAGAGATTTTTAAAGATTTTGCGTAGAGTACTCGCTTGCAGATGGCAGCGAGCATGTTTTCAGGAACTTTTTCGACTTTCTTTAACAAGTCAGCAAGGGATCCACCATCCATGAACTCCAATATGATTGAAACAAGACCGTTATGGTAGAAAGACTGATAACATGAGACTAGATATGGACATTGTGAGCTCAAGTTTATTCTCAGCTCCTGAGAAATCGCCCGACATGTTGATTCTTCTGTGTTCAATTGAATGACCTGAAAATGATATCATACATCTTTTGTTCAACCAAAGGAAAGAAAACACTCGAAAAAGAAGCAAAACATAGATAAACAAAAACATCCGACCTTAAGAGCGAAAAACTGTTGAGTGAGTTTGTGTTTCACCAACTGGACATTACCACTGCCTCCTTTGCCAATGACTTTGATCACTTCTAGATCAGCCAAACTCAATTGGTTGTCCAATGGCTCAATAGGAGGTGGCTGCAAACAACCAAACACACAATGTAAGAAAGGATAGCGAGATCTCGAATTCAAGTAAGCATGAAATAAACAAAGTTACAGCTCCTGGCTCGGACTGAGACACGGTCTGGATTCCATCTTTGTTTACTCGAAGATCTCCATCCTTGAACGTTCCACTCTGTGTTCTAATCCAATTTTTTCAATGTTAGAAAACTCATCACTTGTGGTATGAACACAAATCCTAAAAAACAGAGAACAGTGAACTCTGATTTGCAGAATAAAACAGAGTGATCACTAGAAACACCAAACTATAAATCTAAATCTGAAGAATAAAAACAGAGTAATCACCAGAAACATTTATGGATAATGCCCTAAAAACCGACATTAAAAAGAATCCACAGAGAGAGATAGAGAAAGAGAGTTACAACTTACAAGAATTTGGAGATGGATTGCTCAAGAGGAGGGAGACAGATGGGATTAGGGCATAAGCCGCCTCTGTTCATGTCTGGTTTTTGGAGATCAAATCGACCAAACACAGAACCAGATAAACACACACACAGAGAGAGACAGAGACACAAGGTCAGAGATCACAAGGATAAAGCTTTAGAGGAGGAATGACGAACAGTCGACGTCGTGTAGCTAATGACTATGAAGAAGAAGACGACGACGAAATGGTCGTTGACTTGTCCTTGACTCATCTCTCCTTTGAATATTCTTCCCCCTTTTTTTTTTTTTTTATTGTCAACAATATTCTGGATCAAAATCATTGCATTTTAACCTCCCCACTTCTCAATGTTCATATTAAGACTAGACTGATAATCCCCTTATATATATATAGGGTAATATTAGTGAATAACCAAATAAAACACATAAATAAATTAGGAAACTAGCAGAGAGAGAAAATGCTGTCGGAAAACAGCATGGACCCACCTTGTCTGAAGAGGTGAAATAACAAAACCATCCTCCGTTTGTTTTGAGATCTACAGTAGGCGACATTGTTTCGTGATATTTTTAAAAATAGCACGTAGGATCTAAATTTCACATGTTATATTTAACTAAAATACATGCTATTTAAAAAAATGTAGTGAATTTTTAAGAAAAAACATTGTTACGCAGTGTTTTTTTTTTAAAAAACATTGTTACGGAAAAATTAAACTTGAATAGAATCTTTTTATAAAGAAATAACATGTGATCTTAATAAAAACCGTGAATTACTAGAAAATAAGAATCGTTTTTTAAAGAGATTACATGTGATCATAATAAAAAACGTGTATTACTACAAAATAACATGATAGCGAAAGATATTAAACTGAATAGAGTATTTTTCCAAAGAAATAACATGTGATCTTAATAAAAACCGTGAATTACTAGGAAATAAGAATCTTTTTTAAAGAAAATCACATGTGATCATAATAAAAAACATGTATTACTATAAAATAACATGATAGAGAAAGATATTAAACTGAATAGAGTGTTTTTTCAAAAAATATCATGTGCTCTTTATAAATAACGTGTAATACCGGAAAATAATATGATAAAAAGAGATATATTATTCTATCACATGTAATTCGAGAAAAAAACATGTTATAAAAGGCATGTGTGTAATTACATAAACTTTCCGACATCCAACAGACAAAGTACTGTAGCTCATGGCTATTTTCTTAATTCTTTTTGAATTCATGGCTAGTTACTATAAATTCTCATATATATATATATATATATATATTAGTTCTAATTGTATAGTCTTGTGATTAATTTTCTTCGAGGAATGGTCTTCTCTTTTGATTGTGAAGTATTTGTAGAGCATGTTGATTTTAATCAATTCTAATAAATTGTTACACTCGATCGTTCCCGAAATAAAATAAGGTGTCATAATCATTAGATTGATATCACATGTATGGAAGAAATCAACTAAAATGATCAAATGTGAAGAGTTGGTATATGGTGTCCAGTTGGACTAAAGTTAACATTATTATTTTTTCTCTCTTTTTTGGTCAAACATTTTTAAATATATTACATCATTTTGTTTTATTAAAATAAAACAAGTAACATTTGAAAATAATTATATAGACAGATTCAACTATTGTAAATGGATGATTTGATCCAGAATATATGAGATTATGATGGACAGTTTATAAATGATATCTAACTTGTAAGAAAAGAAAGAAAAAACTAAACTCGTAAATAATGAAACAACAATAGATTTAGAGCAACAGTGTTTTCGGTATAATTAAAAGATCTGAATTAGTACTGCTTATTATGTGGTTACTGGTAACGTATCTAGAATGGTCTAAATCTAACAGTGGAAGCTTTCTGAATTACAAAAATAATGTTTATATCATTTTGAAAATGTGTTGTCTAAGAAAAGTTGGTTAAAAAAGGTTGAAGAAACCAAAGAGAAATTTTTTCTATTATATCCAAATTTTTTTTTTGTAATTTTATTTCTTAGAGCTATTTCATTACAACTTATCAGTGTAAAAACATCAACAACCCATATAATTCATGAGAAAAAGGACAAATAGAATGGAAGAAATAAATAATAGTACTAGTTGATTAATTCATTGACAGTAAAAATAGAAAAGAGAAAAAAAGAATTCATTTCTCATCTTCCGCTCTCTACGCATTTAACACGCTGACGAAGTGGAAGAAGACGAAGCACGACGACTCTCGCGCTTACAGATTTCTTGATCCGATACTCATTTTCTCTCCTCCCTTTGAATCAATATCTTCTTGAAATTATATAATCTAGGTGAGTTATTATTAATTTCCGTCGATTTCCTTTTACTTCCTCGGAGCTTCTACTTGATGGAATTGAAATTCTTATTGTTAGACTTGTCGTATATCGCTGATTTCAGTTTCTTGTTGCTCTGTTTTATAGACTTTGTTCGATTGTTGTATGGTTTTCTTGCTGAAATTCATTCATATTGTTGATGTTCTGTTCTAGGCAATTTGAAGATCTTGTGGTTCACAAACTCATTAGCAAGAGCTTATCATTTTCATCATCTACTTGAAGAACGTATGGGGGAAAGTAATCATCTTCCTCCCTTCTTTGATCATATTAGTCCTCAAAACATATCTGCTTTGTTAGTTCTTGTTACTAGATTAGAGGGTCATCAACAGTCAAAGATCATGAATTTTGGTTTTAGGAACAAGGGTACATGGTTTTGAGATGAGATAACATTAAGTTAACTCTGTCCCCTTCTCATGATTTCCAAGTAGAGTCATGAGTTTTCACCTCTCTGGATTAATCTTATCTATTGTTTGCAGCTGTTAAAGAGCGTGGTGATGGAAGTGCAGAGCTGGTTAAATCCATGGCTGATAAGCATGTCGGTCTCGTGAGACCAGCTGCTAAATATTACTCTGCAATAAAAGGTACTACTACCACCATTCTCCACAAGCCTTCTCTTTAGAAGATGTACACCGTTTAGTTTGTTCATGTGTGGAACTCCTGCTATTTGATTTTGTGCACCTTCTTCTTGAACTTATAGACATATTGGATTTGTATGATAGATGCTATGGTGTGTGGGAAAGGAAGATATACGCTTGTAAAAGATGTGGACGAGGTGGAAAATGGAGTGTATGACAAGCCTCTTCCATGCTTTGGTTGTGGAATCGGATGGTTTTCGTGAGTAGAGAGTATTGGTTTTTTTGAGTTAAGTCAAGGCAGCTTCACTATATCCAGTTCGATTTACCTGCTACCTCTTGTTTTGCAGCTTCCTCTTGGGTTTTGTGTTTCCTTTCTTGTGGTACTATGCGACATTTCTATATTTCGGGAACTACTACCGCAAGGATCCTAGAGAAAGAGCCGGCCTTGCTGCTTCTGCAATCGCTGTAATAACTCTTCTTCTCACTTCACTGTATGCGTTTTTATGGAGAGAATGATGAATTGAAATCGATCTGGTGATGTTTCAGGCGATGGGATTCTCCCTCATGCTACTGGTGATTGTTGTTTTCAGGTGGTTCTAATGGGTTCGCTGACTTATACGCCATAATCTTGAGATATATAATGAAAGTCCCATCCTTGTCAAAAGGAAAAGAGGAGGGACTTAGATATATATAAACCCTAAATTACACAGATGATTATAATACCTCTCTCAAGCTCTGTATCATTTTCTTTTCAAAAATCTACAGTTTGTGTACAAAGAACAGAAAGTAAAAAAATAAATGAGTAAATGGTTGTTTCTTTCTTGAGCTCATATGAGAATGTTTTTGCTTCTTATGAAACCAATGTTTGTCAAGTATTTTGATTAAGAGTGTTCCATTGATTACATCTGATCTAGATGATGATTATGACTTCGCTTCCGTTGACCAAATTTTGTAAGTATATAAATTCAATTATTTAACAACGTGTATCGGATACGCGCGACGAAACTGTTACTAATTTCCTGATTTGCCCAAAGCGAAACAAAAAAAAAAAGAATCAGAGAGACAAAAAGATGAACAATAAATTTGGCCGGAAGAAGCCGACGGGAACACCGTCTCTAGCGTGGTCTACCGTCGTAGTTGTAGCCTCTCTGCTCGCTGGAGCCTCCGTGGTTCACAATATATACAAGCCAGATCTCGTAAGTTGTCTGCCTTTATAAATAAGCACGTAAGGTGTTCGATAAAATGTCTAGCTGAACCAAAAATTTGGTTTTGTCCTCACTTCTCATTAATGATCTGATATTTAGTTCCCTTTTTTTTTATTTTGCTTTGGTTGCAGAGATTACCTCAGATCGAAAGCGATGAAGGAGACAAGGAGGAGTCTGCAAACAAAGGTTAATTCTATTTTTGTGGTTTGGTTAGTTACATTTCTGGCATTGATTTCTCAAACTCCTCTGGGTTTGAGTTATTATGTCATTAGACCTCTGTCTTACGTATGAATAAGCTCACTCATGGAGCAATACATTTTGATCCATTTAAGATTCTAAGTGATTGGTTGCAATAGATTGCTAATTGTGGATGTGTATTGCCCCCACAATGTTTAGTGGCTGCAAATCTGCAATAGATTCTTAAGTTTTTAATATTTGTAAACTACAGTAAAATGGTTACGGTGATTAATCCAGTTTATGGGACTAAGCCAGCGAAGGGAAGGATAGTGGAGTACGATTTTCAAAATGCCATCTTCCGTATTATACATGGACTACACTATTAAGTGTGTCTATATCATAAATTACAAATGTGTTCAACAAAATTTATCTAAAATACAACGAAAAGAGAAAAGCCATAGAAAAGTCTATGATACAGATTTTTTAAAAAACGTATACACAAATTAATACGATTTAACCCTCACACCAAGCATGCAGAAAACAACGTAAAAAGAACTTTAACAATTTAACACTACATGGATATAACAGTGAATTAGAGGTTTGAAATCGTATGTAGAAGATGAAAAAGACAGAAACACATCGAAGCTAATACCTTGGAGGAGAGAAATACGCAGAGAGTGGAGACAAGAGGCGTCGCGGGTTGAAGAGGGACACGTGTCGCGGGGAGGCGATTCCATCGATTTGGCGATAATCGGATACATTGATGAAGCCTTCCCTCCCGTCTCCACGGCCGGTTCCTCTCCCCGGAGAAGAGCTCAGGCCGTACTTGACGAGCTTACCAATGCCCCAAGACTTTTTCTTGGCCGGAGTTTTTTTATAAGACTCGGTCATTTTCTCGCTCATGTACTGCTTCAATGCTTCCAATCCCTGTTCCACCTGTTGTAGCATATCATCAGATTTAAACTATGTCACAAACGGATGACCAAGAACAAGACTTTTTAGTTCATATGTCTCTCAAGTTTCTTCCTTTAAGGTCAACTTTTTAGTTTACAATGTTTTCAATTAAAAATCGTATCTGTGTTGCTTCCTTTAAGGCCATAACACACTCTATAAATCAGAATGCGTGTGGAAGAATTTACGTTGCGTACCATAACACTACTTTAGAATTAGATCATGATCATAATGCTTGTGCAACAAGTTATACTCTATATTATATTAATTTTTGTTCAATGCATTCCTAAACAAATTTTTTTTTACGTTTTGTTACATGTAGCCTAATGAATAATGGTTTGTACGTGTTTCCTCTTACTACCGCATTTAATAGAATGCATATTGTTGACACAAATAAAATAAAAATATTTTATCATGAAAAAAATTTGTACATACCACTTCAAAAGGTGGGGAAATGAGGGGATTACCCTCCACAGAGAGCTTCTGAATCCGGCGAAGACAGCCGAGGGAGTCCGGTAAAACCGTAATTCCGTTATAACTAACGTCAAGCTCGACGAGAGATATCAACAACCCAACGGAGTAAGGTAACGTCGTCAAGTGCTGGAAGTTCTGGCTAACGTTAAGGACCTGAAGGTTCACGAGGTTCTCAAGATCCTCAGGGAGGGAACTAAGCCGGTTTAGCCGCGCGTCGAGGACACGCAGCGACGTCAAGTAGCTAACGGAGTTTGGTAACAGAACAAGCTTGTTCGAGTTGACGGAGAGCTTCGTCAGATTCTTTAGCTCGAACCCTATCGCGTCTGGGAGCCTTGTAAGCTCGTTGAAGTTGGCGTTCAGCTCTTCCAGCGATCTGCGTTTTGGTTGCGTTTTGCGTTGTTGTACATTACTTGGAATATAGATACTATGCAAGGAAGTGGTCTTACCTGCAATCTTCGATAGTTTTGGGGAGAAATTGGAGATAATTTCCGGACACATTAAGAAACTTAAGTTTGGAAAGACATCCAATGGAGTTTGGAAGAGTTTTTAGCTGATTGGATTGCAAATCCAATGCCCACAAATTTAACATTCTCGCTACTAGAGATTCCGGAATTTTCTGCATCAGAAAATTTATAAATTAGTGATAAATTTTAAGTTCTAAGTGATACACACATACATAAAGTTTAAGAGAATCAAAGTCTACCACACTCTCTTATCGCTTCTAGTTGTTATAAAAAAATTTTACCGTTTCATGTCGTTAGTCGAATCCAAAATTTATCTTTTGATAAAGGGTTATATTTTTTTTTTCCTAGTGGAAAATACAGATTCCAAAAGAGAGAAGTATGTAAGTATTTATGGATAGTTAATGCTATTTTGATATTTTATGTATATAACAACTATGTAACGTAAAATTTGAACACTTGTGGCTCAATTGCTTATCCACTCAGACGTTGAGAAAATAAAAACGAATATGCTTTATAAGGTTCGAGTTGACCAGAAGAAATTTTGTGCAAAGTGTTGTATACATTTATATCATGATATATAGATGCATATAGATGCATCACACCTATATAGCAAATAGTGATGATTTTAAATTTCTGGTTAGTACTTCTGGCAAAATTTGTTTTATTCGTAACCTTTTTTTTGTCTTGTTGCGTTATACATAATACAAATATAATAAAGTTTATCTTTCTTGAAACAAAATAAGAAGTGACAAAAAATTCACAGATTAAGGAATACAGCATTGCCAACAACATTATCTTCGTTGTTTATTGATATGGAGTTTGTGTGTTCACATTAATTCATCGTTTAGCAACTTTTTCCAATTTTGAATCATGCATATGCATGAGGAAGGGCTACAATCTTTATAATTTCTTTATTTTTAGTTAGCAACGATCTCTCATGATTAAATTAGAGCCCACAAGGCCACAACTTTATTATACTGAATTAGACCAAAAAGGCCCCTATCAAATTGTTATATCCTTGTTAACCTCTGGAGTCTCTGAAAATCCAAAAAAAAAAAAAACACTCTGGAGTCTCACGTAATTTGCTTTGTCTCAACTTAAGAGCTATATATATATATATATATATATATATATATATATATATATATTTAATTTAAATTTTCAAGAGCTATATATATTATTCTCACGTATTTTAAATTGCTAATTAATATATTATTGTCTAAAATAAATTTATAAGTTAATTATGAAAAGAAAAAGACCATGTTTTCAAAGGTACTGTGAAAACTGAAAACAATCACTTTCTTAGAATTCAAGTACTTTTTTTTAATAATAAATTCAAGTAGTTTTGGATATTTTGTAGTTTTAAAAATTCATTTGGGTTTACATGTTGTTGTTGGGTTTTAATTTTTTAAAATATTAATGAGAAAATGGTTATTTCCATAAGATAAATGAACAAGTGTTTTATTTCTAGAATATAGTTATTGAAACCTGAATATTGTTGTTGGAGAGATCGAGTTTGGAGATTGAAGCTAAGTTGATAGAAGAGGCCGAGAGAGAAGCCAAGGACATGCCGCTAAGATCAAGAGTCTTGAGATTCCGGCGGCGTTCTCCTTCTCCAGCAGTCGCAGCTGCGGCCGCCGCACCACCATCAATGGCCGACACACTTCTCCTCGTCATTTTCTTATGTGGAGTATTGATCGGTCCCCTCTTATTGAAATTCTTCATCATCGCCGTTGTCGTCATTGTCATCTGATTCATCTGCTCGTAACCCATCATATCTTCCTATGTGTATGTGTATGTGTATGTGCATATAGTATATACACACAAACTAGAACCCAAAAGCAAAGAGAGAGCGATGAGGGGAAAGAGAGAGAGAGGTTATGAAGAAGATGTGTTATAAATGATGAGTAGAAACTATATCCTATTTATATATGATTATAAAGATATTGAATATAGAGAGAGTACTTGAAGATTGAAAAGGAGTTGAAGATCGAAATGAAAGATATGTACGGATGATAAGAGAGGGCTTGGCGTTGAAAACTTGAAATGCTCTCTCTATCTCTCTAGATTTTTGTTTGGTTGTATTAAGTATCTCGTTATCAATTTACTTACTCTGGCTCTATATATTTTATATTATCATTTATATATACGGAGTAAAAATGAATCTAACTTTCTGGTTATATAATATTTTATAGTATTTTACAAATATGTATGTTAGGATGATATGTAATTATTGTTTATTTAAAGATATTAAAATTTCAAAGTATTTTAATAATTTGTTAACATATTTTATATATGTAGTAAAACTATATAAGCAAATAATCTCATATTGCATGTTTCATATTTTATATATCTGTTTCAGTGAGCGAACTACTTTAATTGAAATATATATAGCCTAATATTCAATTTGATTGGTTGCTTTGAAGTTTTAATTTGTTAACTTTTTGGCGCACGAACTAGACAGAAAACATTTAAGAAAAAAAAAAAAAAAGAGAAAAGAGAACGTTGATGGACCAAATAATAATTACCATGTGCCAAGTAATTAATGGATGATTAAGTCGAAAAACACAAACTAAAATAGTCAAATGATTATATTAAAAAGAGTCACATATTAGTTTATTAGTATTGAACTCGTGACACAGAAATCAACTCAGAGAATTTACCACACAACAAATTACATACAAACAAAAAAAAAATCTATAGATTTTACAGGGGTCACAGGTCACTTGACCCCACTATCTCTAAAGTGACTCAGCCACTATATGTCTGTCAATATTTTTTTTTTTGATAACTTAGGAAAATCCTGGTCCATACTAATTTTCTAGGAAAGTTGCAACCCACAGATAGACTCTCTCTCCGGATATGCAAATGGGCTGAAAGCAAGGGATCATATCCATGTGGCCAAGTGGAGATCTAACAATTGCGCGCTTGCAGAGAATCGATCTCTGGCCTAGATCAACAGAACAACTCCTCCATAAATGGCAACCATTAGACCAAGAACACTTGGTTAAAATGTCTGTCAATATTTATATAACCTTTTTTTTTTCCTCGTATTTATATAACCTATGATTTAATTAGATAACTAATACAATATAAGAATAGACACAAAACATAAGTTAAAGGATTTGTTAGGAAGATATTTGTTAGAGACTTGTCATCCATTTTGTCGACATTATAATACAAATTAAATTATTATTAATAGTATATGTACGAGAAATACATTAAAAGTAAGATAAAAGATATGTCCAAGAAGGGAAGCGAAGGTACGCCCCCGTAAAAGCTGTATGCCACGTCATCAATTTGGAAAAAGTCAACTTTTCTCAAAAGGGCTGACTTTGTTTTTTTGTTCATTTTCATTTGGGTACCCGCGAATCTCGGAAATCGCCCGCCACCTGATTTCCTTCGTTTGTTAATCATATTTAATGAGGTTTTCGTTGCACCGTCTCTATTCTTAAGTGTTTTTTTTTAATTGATAATTTAGTTAACAAGCTAGAAGAAACCTATAATTTTTATTGATTAACATGATTTTTTTTTTTGAGTTTTGACAACTTCATGTTGCATGACTAGATTTCTAGATTAATGTACGAAACGTAAAGAGAAACCCTTTTCTTAGTATTAAAAAAAGTTATATCTGGTGGATATTTCATATTTGGCCGATTTCAAGATATAGTATTTAATCTTATATATATAAATTGGTGAACACTTTTTAAGATATGTCCACACACAAACACGTATATATATCGACTATCCAAAAAGCAAATATATTACATGGACATGTCCATACGGCGTCTATATAACACGTACGTACGTTCACTGGCCGTTTATGTTTTCCAGTTGAAGATAATCTTCTTATCTTTTGGTGAAAAGAAACAAATCACCCTATCTTTCATTTATGTCTTCGTGAATTACGTCAAATTTTGAAATTTGGAATTGAACCAGATAAAGTCTCAGTATGACTTCATATTCTGGGACCAAAAGTTCTTCTCAACAGAAAAATATGGTAGTTTCATAACCTTATCTAATATTCACTCCGTTTTACAAAAAGTGTTATTCTAGAGTTTGACTTTTGTTTCACAAAAAATATCATTTTACATTTTTAATGTGACTTTTCCATATAATTTTCTGATTTACCCTTAACTTAAAGCTACTTTTTATTGAATTTAAATCATTAATCATTTATTAAATAAGGACATATATGTATAATTCAATGTTTTCTTAATTTTTGTGAAATATGTCAAAATAACACTTCTTTTGAAAAATGAAAATAATTTATCTAATACTATTTGTTTGAAGTTCGAATTACACATCTTTAACAAGCTGCTTCTTTTTTGTTATCTTCCATCACAAGTCTTTTTTAATTGATCATATCATCAAATATGTAATAGTCTGTCTACTAGAAACTCGAAAGCTAAAGACATGCGATGAAGCCTTTAAAACACCTTTATTAATTATTTTTTATGGTATCTTTAAATATAAAACTAATAGAAAAAATAAAAAAATTAGTGGATGAATAAGAAAGATTTGTGTTTTCTTATAGATACTTTTAATAGCCATAAAAGAGTGTGTCTTTAATTTTAATACTCCCTAATAAATATTTCAAGACACCCATAAAAAATTTAGAAAGGAGAATGGTCTTAATTATACCACAAAATATACTCCCTCCGTTTCATAAAGAGTGTCGTTTTAAGGTTTTATTTTTGTTTCACAAAGAGTGCCGTTTTAGGTTTTCAATGCAAAATTTAATGATTTTTTATGTTTTATGACTATTAGTATTCTGCAGATTGTTTTACTATTGGGCAGATTATGTTTAGGTATATAGTTAATGATGTTTTTGTTTAAAAAAAACAAAAAATTTAATATTTTCTTAATCTGTGTGCAAAACTCTAAAATGACACTTTTTGTGAAACAGAGGGAGTATAATCAATACTTTGTCTGTTTCACAAAGAGTAAAGAGTGTTACTTTGATACATTTTACACAAATTAAGAAAACTTTGAATTATACATGTATGTCTATTTAATAAGTGATTAATGATTTAAATTCAATGGAAAGTAACTTTGGGTTAAGGGTAAATCAAAAAATTTAGTGTAAAAATCACATTGAAACAAAAATAAACTCTAGAATAATATTTTTTGTGAAACAGAGAGAATAATAAATGATTAATTTTCGAATTAATTTTTTTTCTATTTTCTTTCTAACACTTATAAAAATTGTTTTTTGTATGAAAAATTTAAGTGTACCAAATTTATTTATGAGCACATATGGGAAAGGTCCAAGCAGAGCTACCATCAAGGTTTTTTTTTTCATAAAAATTAGTATTTTTTAGTTGTATATATAGGAAAACAAATATATTTCTTTTAATTTAATATATAAAAATTTCGTTATTTGTTCTTATTCAATTATGATGATCTACTTTGGACTGTGTTTCCTCCTCGAGAAGATTCCGATTAAAATAATTCGTGACATAATATTCTTCAACAGCTATGGAAGTTGACCGTAACTTTTTAATATTTACGAAATTTAAAATATTAGAAATTTAATATTTGATAGGAGAGAGCTTATAGCTAAGCTGTTTTTCTGTTATCTTAATCAATAATATTTAATTACCTGTTGTTTATCTGCTACTAGCAACTTTGAAAGTATATTTTGCTTGTAAGACATACCTACCACAATATATTTTTAGCCATTACTTTGTACTCAAATTAATTAGTTTATACTTTATAGATAACTTATTTTGATGTCATCTCTAAGCTATGATTAATAAACTCTTGACACAAATGTTAAAGAAACTATTTCGAAATTAAAACGGTATAAATCAAGTAGAACGGATATCAAACACTTCTGTCCTATCAGTTTGGGCTGGGCATAAAACGAGTTTTGTCAGTAAAATCTATAAAACTTATTTTGATGTGATCAATATAGAATTTCGTTTTACCTTTCAAATGTGGAATTTTATTTTGTTGAAAAATTGGAATACAATAGCGTATACTGAGATAGCTCTACACACTAGTCGGTCGTAGATGAAAACATAGAACATAGACGGTTTAGACAAAAATTACGATGAATAGGCAATGTGTATAGTTAGGAAAAATTCAATGTTTCATTATATTCTATGATTTAATTTATACGTTGTTTAAGTTTTTTGCATATAGATTAAAAAATTACAAAAAATTTATTTAACATATTTTTTAGAAAATATATTATTAATTACAACTAATTCAACTAATAAAAATATATTGTAAAATATAATTGATCGACAAATATCAATGTCAGTTAATTTTTGCATAAATAATTAAAAACAACACTTACTTTGCAACAAAAGTTTCCTTAAATTACAAATAAATTAAAACAGAAGGAATACCAATATTTAATATTTAGGATATGACCATGTTCTTTTAAGGATCGTGCGACACAAACCAGCGACTCTTATTATTATTATTATTTTTGTCATGGTGAATTTTGTAATTACGAGTATCTTAAGGGCTATAACTATAAATTTGGTAAAACCCAGCGATTATCGCTGCTTCAAACTAAAGCTGGGATTGTGTCGCTGGAATCGTTGCGACAGAAATAAGGAGAAATGAGGAAGAGATGAAGGAGAGGTAAGGCAATTTTCTGATCGCGGATGGGTGTCGCTGCGACTCACTGCCGAACATAGCCTAATGACATTTAAGTACTAAAGGAGATGAATGAGAAGACAATTTTCTGATCGCTTATTGTAAGTATATTAATATACTTACAATAATGTTGAAAGTTTTTTTAGCCTAGTGGCATTTAAGTTTGATTCATTGTTTTGAAGAACATGGTTCGATACGTAGTTGTCACACACAATTGTTTAACTTTTAGAAAAACTTAAAATAAAAGGTCAAAATTGTAATTTACTTACATGTCATCATCTTCCCCAAAACCCTAATCGCCGCTCGCTTTTTTGAAAGTTTTTTTTTCCTTGTTTTCCGTATTATTTTTTATAATTAGTTTTTCACTTTTCTTAATCATGAATTACATAAATCTATAATTTTTTGACAAAAAGTAAAGTTTTAAGTGACTTTTAAATTTGACTTTTGAAAACTAAAGCTTGGGTTGTGTCGCTGATTATTTTGGCGACTCTGGAATCATTGCGACAGAAATAAAGGAGAAATGAGGAAGAGATGAAGGAGAAGTAAGGCAATTTTCTGATCGCCCATGGGTGTCGCTACGACTCACTGCCGAACATAGCCTAATGACATTTAAGTACTAAAGGAGATGAATGAGAAGACAATTTTCTGATCGCCTATTGTAAGTATATTAATGTACTTACAATAATGTTGAAAGTTTTATTAGCCTAGTGGCATTTAAGTTTGATTCATTATTTTGAAGAACATGGTTCGATACGTAGTCACAATTGTTTAACTTTTAGAAAAACTTAAAAGAAAAGGTCAAAATTGTAATTTACTTACATGTCATCTTCTTCCCCAAAACCCTAATCGCCGCCCGCTTCTATGAAAGTTTTTTTTTCTTGTTTTCCGTATCTTTTTTTATAATTAGTTTTTCACTTTTCTTAATCATGAATTACACAAATCTATCATAAATCTATAAATTTTTGACAAAAAGTAAAGTTTTAAGTGACTTTTAAATTTGACTGATTTCTTCATCGCCTATGGCGAAATCACCGTGGTTTACCATCGTCTAACGCTTATGCGGTGTGTTTAAATGGCCACCAAGACATATTGTTAAAGTATTGGTAGAATACATTTAATGATGAAAGTTAAACACCAACAAAATTATACATTTTTCCACGATTGCATATGGCTTTGGTGACTTAAACAGTTTTAAATCATCGACGACGACGAAGAAATACAAAAAGAAGCTGTTGAAAACAGAGAAACAAAACACTAATATATAAAGCTGATGAAAGAAAAAACATTCTGAAAAGCCAAATCCTAAATAGATGCTTCTTCACCAAATACTTAATTCGTCTTTATTGCCTTAACTTTCTTCTGCAACTTTGTCCTCCAGTTTGATCTTTGTTGATCTTATGAGATTTACCATGGACCTCTTGATGATTTACTTTGAGTCTTTTCTTTCCCCCATCATTAGTCTCATTCTTAGAATGAACTAATTTTGTATGAGCAGCCAATATTTGTGAAGTATCAAACACACGGTTGCACTTTAAACATATAAATGAACTGTCTTTCTCATAGGGTAGGCTATATATCCAACCACCGTCTTTTTCATAATCAATATAGTCATGAATTTCTTCAAGGACGTCAGCTGGTTTGTGGATATATTTCACTGGCCGACCATCTTTATGAACATATTGTTCATGAAGGTGTTTTGGAGACGATGAAAATCTATCTAAAGGCTGACAAAAGAAATCGATGGGTTTGGGTGTGAAGGTTTCGTAATGATTATCAAAACCATTTGGAGGATGAACTGTAGAGTTCAAAATTGGTGGATAAGAAGGCATGACACGCTTGACATGATCATTATCGTTTTGGACAATGACCATATTATTGGTAGGAATAATAGCATGATACCTATTTGTGATAGTGTGAGTGATAGAAACTTGAGAAAAGTTAACAAAACCACTGATTTGAGCAGTGCAAGGCATACTGAAAGGAGAAACCATGTTGCTTCTTGTTTGAAAAGCCACACGGGTAGTATTGTTGACTCTCAAGGAAGATGAAGAAATTTGTGAAACATGAGAACTAGTCAAAGCAGGAGATGAATATAAATTAGCATGGTTTTTGTTGTTAGAAGTAAGGAACATTGATGGTACCATTTTGGAGTGGTGGATCCTCGAACTTGGGTTCATTTGGATGGGAACAAAATCACCATGATTTATAGGACAATCACCGTAAGGATTGAACTCATTTGGGATTGAAGACATCTTAAAATGGAGTGTGTGTGTGTGTTTTAAACATTGGCATATCTATCTACTTATATTAGTACACCTAAGTAAAAGGCTAAATTGGAAATTTTCAAAAGAAAAAATTTATTTATACACATAAGGAAACGAGGATTTCATTTTGACTGTTATTTAATACTAATATAGATTACTATGTGAAAAAATCTTCAAATATTTATTTCTATATTTTAACTGGAAAACCTCTATTTGGTAATGTTTGGCTGTTATTTCAAAATTTTAATTTATTGTTTTTACTTATTTTGAGAGTGTAAGTTGGGAATCGTTTACTATGTCGTTACCCTATTGATTTCCATTTACCTCTCACAAAAAAACAATATTGAAATTAAATTTTAAAAAATCTAGTTCAACAGCCTTTTATGTTTTAGTCAAAAGTCATATATAGTAGTAACAGAAGTCCACTTAATAAATTTCAGTTAATTCATGTATTAAGTTTGGATTTATACGCTATATATATTTTTTTACTTCTTTCTTCCAAATGTGTACACTTCGAAAATATTAAAGGAGAAGTAAAAAAATAAAAAAAGAGGTATAATATAATGTTTGTTCAACGAAACGAGTAGTTTACATTTGATTAGTTTAATAATTGTCAGATGTTAGGAAAATGTTATTTTATCTCTATTAGCAAAAATTAATTTCCATCGCAAAAAAATCCGTTCAGAAAATGAAATAACGACATAGTCTTGACATTCACGGTTTATAAACACTTCGTAGATGTTGGTGTAAACAAATATGATTCAAAATGAAAATGTGGAGGCAATGTCATATACTTTATGAATTTTTCAAAAATGAAAAACACAATAGTTAAATAAAAGATAAAACGACTGTGTTCTACTTTGTATTTGCAATTTAGCACTATTAAAATAAGTTAACTTTTGAAATATACACCTTAATTAAGCTTAAACTTTGTCAGAAGTTTTTTCTTTTTTTTTGTTCTTTCAGTTTTCCCTTGAAAACAAACGATGGCCGTTGGATTAAGGACGTATAGGTGAAGCACAACACGAGCCAGACGATGACATCGACGGCACAAAAATGCTGGGCATATTTACCAAAACACCCTTTGAATTCGACATTTTTTTTTAATTAATCTCCCTCGCCTTTACGAATTCGAAACTCAAAAACTCGAAATCATGGCGGCAACAAGCGATGAGCAGATGAATTTGCTTCTCTCTTGTTTCGATCAGATCTACGAGGTGATTCTCTCTTCCTATCTCTTCTTCTTCTTCTTCTTCGCTCGCTGCTTCCATTATTCTGGTTTCGTTGCTCGATAGGAGAAACCTAAATCTATCCTCGATTGAATTCGATTACGATTATCTCGTCATCTGGAATCAAATCGATTCGATCTCCTTCTCTAATCGAACCGATTGAAAGAGATATTCGGAAATTTCAGAAATCATCTGGTATTCAGAAGTTTCTGGGTTACTAGTACTGCAAAATCCATCCAGATTTCGAATTGATTTCTCACAAATTTTTGAAGGATTAGATTGTTAAGAGTAATCGGAACATTCATAGTTCGTTTTTGTTTCTCTCAGGATTTTAAAATCGGGTTAAATGAGATCAATGTTTACAGATCTAAGAGCAATGTTGAATCAAGCAGGAGAGAGGTTCTTGAGATTAGTAATAAAAATCTTAAACAAGGTTTCGTTGATTTTTGTTTGATTAGTGTTTAGTTTAGCTTTGTATTCTTTAAGTTTTGCTAGTCTTAAGTGGTTTTAGAGGTATCTGGAATCTGCAGAGAATGAGAGGCTGAAGAAGCTTTCTACGGAATCGCTGAACAATTTTGCTGATCAGGTTGTTTCCGCTTGAGTCCGAATCTTTTATTAGTGTTTCTTATTTGTGAGAAAACCAGTAGTAACATAACAACATTCTCTGTTTCTTGTGTTTAATACAGCTTGAGCATCGAACTAAGTGCCACAGCTTGAAAGAAGAACTGAAGAGAGTGATTGATGAAAACAAAAGCAAAGAACTTGTGAGATTTGAGATCTCCCTTCATGTCAATTCTTTGTCAGTATTTTCCTTGTGATTTGAAACTGAAGATGATGCTTGGATCGTTCATAGACATATAGGCATGAGTGTTAAGATTTACTTCTTAAAACCCATCTGCTTTGATCTGTGGCAGGAACTTGGGAATGCTTTGGAATTGCTTAGGCAGAAGCATGTAACAAAGGTTGAAGAGCTGGAGAATAAAATCAGGTAAAAAGCCCATTCACTACTTCTATACTAACTGATATGTATCTGATCTTTTTGGTTAACAACCACCACTTTACCTTACAGAAGCCTTTTGGTTGAAAAAGCAACAAACGATATGGTAATTGATAGGCTTCGACAAGACTTGACAGCTAACAAATCTCATATTCAAGCAATGTCGAAGAAACTGGATCGAGTAGTTACTGAAGTGGAATGCAAGTGTAAGACTCAACCACCTGACCTTCAATTGTACTTAAGTTTGTGTTTTCATTACGGCATTCACATGGCTTCCTAATGCAATCATTTGATAGATGAGCTCGAGATTCAGGAGCTAAAAGACTGCCTTCTGATGGAACAAGAAGAGAAAAACGATATCAGTAACAAACTTCAGAGTCTGCAGAAGGAATGTAAGAGTTTATTGAGGCAAATCTATTTTGGTTTCAGGTTTCATTAGCAAGACTAAGAGTTCACATAACTTCTTACGACTATATTGAAAAACTAATTGCATGTCCTTTTTTTATAATTTGCAGTGCTTATTAGTAGAACGTCAATAGCTGAAAAGCAGAGGGATACAACTTCAAATCGACAGGTCGAGACATTGAAACAGAAGCTAATGAAACTGAGAAAAGAGAATGAGATCCTTAAACGGAAACTATCTTCTTCATAGAACAACCAGGAACCAGACTTTGCTTGCACAAATCACTTACTGCTCTGTCCCACAACGAGTAAGTTCCACGAACCCAAAGCATTTTAAAACCCATAGTTCTCATCTTAGAACACATATATGAAATTGAAAAGGAACCCTGCATGCATATAGTATATATTGCTGGTCCAAAAGGCGAAGTTCTTGTCTGTTAACAAAGAAATTGGAGTTTTAGAAACGGGTTGTTGAGCCATTATTCATTAACCATTGTTATCCAAAACGTAATAGGTTTAAGAAGAGGGTAAGCACACAAAAACACAAGAAATTAAAACGCCACAGAGCCGAAAAATCAAGTTAGTATCAAAAACAAAATATAGTCCATGCAACACGCGAATCAATTTTAAGGGAAAAATAAAACATAGATACCGGAACAAAGGACACTTTCCGATTTGATTTGTAAGAAAAAGCAAAGAAAAGAAAAACGTAGGATTCCGCAATAATTATAAAGAATGTGTAGAAGAATCAACGTCCGTTGTTGAAGACTCTGCAGTTTCTCCTGATCTCTCCAGAGCGTCCAGTAAGAACCTTAATGGTACCCATTTTCACCATGGCTTGGGCAAATCTCTGTCTGAAGAGTGTATTGCTCGATGCAAAACTTGACACAATTCCACGGGTTGATCCAGCGAGACCCAAGTTTTGATCAATTCTTAGAATTCCTCTTTGTCTTCGGATCTCTCCATAAATAGCGTTATCCACAGTAAATGGAGTCCTTTGGTCCAAAAAGACTGATGGGTCATTTGGGGCACGACATGTGTTCCTCAACCTAGCATTCAATGACCTGTCCATTGCTGGGTCGGCAAGCCTGTCCCTGAAGAGACTGCAATGTGCAACACCAACGCTGTGTCCACCACCAATAAGTGTAACCATATCGTTGGTATTCATACCTTGAGCTGCAAACAATTGGATAGATGCGCTAACCGGAATTGTTGGTCCGGGTAAGTTCACATCACCAGGGTTTGACCTTAATCCATCACGTCTTCCTGTTGGTACTGAGTATCTTGGACCGCCGGCTAATGCGACCGAGTCTCTTGTGGCTAGAGTTACAATGTCTGCGCATGAGACAGTTCGGGGACATGCAGCCTCTAGTTGTCTCTTAGCCTCATCAATGACCTCGTAGCCTCTCACGCTTGCGTTTGGTCCAGTGCTTTTCTCTGATGGCCTTCCAGGTCTTGGGTCGATCAAGAGGGAAGCATCACAACCCTACACAACCATTAAAAACATTGCTTGATCAGTGTTATGTCTAGATGATAACTAGTTTACGATATACATATACACACATGCAAGGAGAAGCTTACGAACCCTGACAAAGCAATCATGAAACTGCATACGAAGAAATGCAGCAGTGATGGAACGGTCACGGCGGAAACGGCTGGCAACAACATTAGCAACGATAGATTCAGCTCGAGGGCATGAGCGGCCGTAGAACCCTTGTCGGAGCTGCGCCAAAGCAGAGGGAGCAACGAAACAGAAAAGGAAAAACAAAGCTGTGATTGCCCTCATTTCGTATGATCAGCGCTTTTACTGCCCTCTCCTACGAAAACTTAGAAATACTTTTGGATTCTGTTATTTCCAAGTTTTGGTGATGAAATTGTTTGTTCCCGTTAAATGCATATTTATATGTAAATGTGGGGGCGTGGCATTGGCAAAGAGAATGTTTCATTTAGAAGACGTGCATAGGGTAAATGTGGATACATTGGCAATTGATGGTTTAAAGGAATATACATTGTAGTAGTTGTGCTTTATTAATGTCTTTAAAAAAATGTTAAAGTTCGTCCTCCACACGTCAAAATTTTGATTATGGCCAACTTGAAATATATTTGAACAAATTGCGTTCAATATATTCTGTCAATTTCGAAAGAGTATAATTTCTATTTCGAGATGCTGACTCTCATTAAGATATGCTATTGTTTTGTGATATACCTTTTTGGATCCGTTTCAGGTTATATAAAAGGTGTGAAAGAGAATAAAAAGAAATTTTGCAAGAATTGGTTCTTGCAATACACGAAACAAAAAATAAGATAGAGAAAGAGTAATGGAAAAGGCAATGAAGATTTGTAGAAAAAAATAGAAAATCATATATATGAAAGTTGGTCATCTCTCCATATGAGTGACACATCATCACACAAAAAAATGATATGTGTCATTCAACATTATTTAAATTAAAAAATCAGCAAAATTAATTGAGGGAAAATAAAAAATCTTCTATTGTGTTAAATCCTCCATTAATCTCATTCTTAAAAATAAAATTATAAAATTATAAAATTATTTTCATAAATCAAACACTACTTTCATTTTACTTTTCTTATTTTTCTAATTTTTTAATTTAGTGGTCAATGGTTATCACTCGATAATAACTAAATAATATTTGTGTTGTAGTTTAGTTGTTTGCTACCTAATATCTTATTAGTTTAATAATTTTACCTTGAATATTTTCTCATTATTACGTTATGGTTCATATCTTATTATATGACATTCTCTCTTTTCATTTTTTTGTCTTATGGTAAGTTCGTAACGTTGACATGCAAATTTTTTCAAGTAATGAGCTTTTGAGGCGTTAGACATACCACAAAATTCAAGACAAATCCATTTCTTTTATATGGATATATGCTATAGCATAAAATCTAAAAGTGTTACTTAAATAACTCTTTAATTTTTGTTTTTTCTTCTTCTTTTCATACGACAACTCCTGAGATCAAAATATCTTTTTTATTCTTGTTGTGTGTATTCATGATAGTAAAAATAATAAGATTATACATAAAAATGTATAAATTGATATTTAGAGTCAAAAACGAATCTAACCATAAAAATTGTAAGCACATAAGATGAGTCTAATTTTATTAACCATAAAATAACAAACAAAAAAATAAACATAAATTAGCGACAAAAACAATTAACATATTTTTATATTAACAATTTTTAAAATAAACTCACGCGTAGCGTGGGAATTCATCTAGTAATGTTTAATTGTTTGATGATTACACTTCATTAGTACATTCAATTTATACACGCGCATAATGGGAATTTTGTTGCCCTTGGTATTCTTTCTCAGCGGTGAAAAAGCTAGTGAATCATCCTTCTCCAGTTTGTCTTCCATTGATACATAATGTGAAACAATAGCTTAATATCACTCCTTATTGTAGTACACTAGGTACCGATTCTACGTGCATATTTAACTTACAAGACAAATATAAGTATCTTCTTAAGCTAAAGATATTACAGGTGAAGATTTGTGAATCTCGAACTAAACAAAAGCAAAATGTAGTAAGCAACCAAACATGTAATGCCCTTGCCCAATTTTCTTCATTTTCTTATCTTAGGTGTCTTAATCTCTTAGGATTATCATGTTTCAGCATCACCTATATATAAGCGTCTTAATGATTGCATGGGTATATTGGGGTTTCTTTCACATTTTCACATATATGTTATATATATATATATATATATATATATATATATATATATATATATTCAAAATGAACCATCTGAATGCAAACTAGCAAATGAAGATGAAAGATCATGCATGAGTATCATATTTATCACATATTATTGAAAGGCTTCTCAGTGTTTGGTAATGCCTAAATTCGGATACCAAACCAAAAAACAAATGAAGTAGCTAGTAGCTTACATTTTTGTGCTAGATTTGGACTGGTGATAAGGAAGATATCATTCTGCAATTTTGATGAAACATATCATTCTGCAATTTTGATTCGGTTGACAATCTTCCTAAAACCAAACCAATTCAAATTTGACTTAAAGCATCTGAATAAAAAAAAATTATGAAAACCAGTTTTTAAATTATAGAAAATGTACACTATAGAATAAAATGAGTGATCACATAAAATACGAAAGTGCAACTTACAAGTGAATTTTAAGGAAAATACAAAACACGTTACCGAAAACACAAACTTCGGTTGATTATTTAACAGAGAAAAAAAACAAACGAAAGATTAAAATGAATAATGCTTTTCAAAAAGTGTAGAAGAATCAACGTCCGTTGTTGAACAGTCTGCAGTTTCTCCTGATCTCTCCGGACCGTCCAGTGAGAACCCTAATGGTGCCCATTTTCACCATTGCTTGGGCAAATCTCTGTCTGAAGAGTGTATTGCTTGATGCAAAACTCGACACAATCCCACGGGTTGATCCAGAGAGACCCAAGTTTTGATCAATTCTTAGAATTCCTCTTTGACGTCGGATCTCTCCATAGATTGCGTTATCCACAGTAAATGGAGTCCTTTGGTCCAAAAAGACTGTCGGGTCATTTGGGGCACGACATGTGTTCCTCAACCTAGCATTCAATGACCTGTCCATTGCTGGGTCGGCAAGCCTGTCCCTGAAGAGACTGCAATGTGCAACACCAACGCTGTGTCCACCACCAATAAGTGTAACCATATCGTTGGTATTCATACCTTGAGCTGCAAACAATTGGATAGATGCGCTAACCGGAATTGTTGGTCCGGGTAAGTTCACATCACCAGGGTTTGACCTTAATCCATCACGTCTACCTGTTGGTACTGAGTATCTTGGACCGCCGGCTAATGCGACCGAGTCTCTTGTGGCTAGAGTTACAATGTCTGCGCATGAGACAGTTCGGGGACATGCAGCCTCTAGTTGTCTCTTAGCCTCATCAATGACCTCGTAGCCTCTCACGCTTGCGTTTGGTCCAGTGCTTTTCTCTGATGGCCTTCCAGGTCTTGGGTCGATCAAGAGGGAAGCATCACAACCCTACACAACCATTAAAAACATTGCTTGATCAGTGTTATGTCTAGATGATAACTAGTTTACGATATACATATACACACATGCAAGGAGAAGCTTACGAACCCTGACAAAGCAATCATGAAACTGCATACGAAGAAATGCAGCAGTGATGGAACGGTCACGGCGGAAACGGCTGGCAACAACATTAGCAACGATAGATTCAGCTCGAGGGCATGAGCGGCCGTAGAACCCTTGTCGGAGCTGCGCCAAAGCAGAGGGAGCAACGAAACAGAAAAGGAAAAACAAAGCTGTGATTGCCCTCATTTCGTATGATGGCCTTTTCCTTCCCTCTCCTGTGAATGGTACTTGTAAGTTTTTGTGATGAAATTCTAAGCGCCCGTAAATGCATATTTATATGTAATTTTGGGGATAAGACATTGGCAAAGTAGAGAATATTTCAATTAGAAGACGTGCATAAATGTAACGGTCGATGCATTGACATTTGACGGGTCGTTAGAGGAATATATTAGGTATTACCTGTTCTTTAAATTTTAATAATGTTTCATTGACAATAGAATGATTCCACGCGTCAATTATTTGATTATGGCCAACTTGGAATACATAATAATACTGTTGATATCGAAAGGGTACCACTTCTGTTTCGATGGGTGGAATTTTTTCTCCAAAGATACCAACTTTTTTTTTCTTCAAAAAAACCAACTTTAAATTAATACTAAGAACTTTAAATCAATACTAAGAAATTTAAATTAACATACCAATGAGATAACAACTTTTCCTTTTCAAACATACCAACTTTAAATGAATACTAAGAACAGATACATTGTTTCTCATAGTCATAGTTCACCAATGAGATGGATTTTGTTTAAGTGCTGACTCATTTAAATATGCAATTTTTTTATACATATACCTTCTTTAGTCGTCCTATTTTATTATCTTTGCTCTCTAAAAGAAACAAGAAGAAGCTGTAAAAAATGAAAAAATAGCAAGGATTTCTTTTATAACAAGAAACCATAAACAAGATAGCAAAAGAAAAAGCTATGAAGATTTGAAGAAATAAAAACATGGCTTACGGTTAACCTATTAATATTTTATTCTTAATTCACCTATACCAATTAGGCAAATACAATCAATGAAATATAAATTGATAATAAATATAATTAGTAGAGACATGTTATAAAAATGTGTAAAAATCATGAAATATTCAAGTTTAAAACACCGAGAGAATTTTATATCATAGAAAATTATAAATATAGAATATGACAAATTTATCTTCTCCATTTTGGTTACACTTACTAGTTATAAATTACAACTGTGTACCTATCGACATTGAAATCAAAACTCTCATGGGGTGGTTCTTCTGAGAATGCTTTCAGATGAGCATCATCATATGAAGACATATAGATTCTTCCCACCAGACAAAGCTATGTCGACCCCGTAGGTTATGTTTGCAAATAGATTCTTCCGACCAAACAACGGTTCTCCACTTAGCAATAAAATTAAGAGAAAGCTCCAACATTAACAGGTGATTGTTCGTTAAATTAAATAAAATTCTTAAAACTGAAAACCATTCTGATTTCTGACAAATATCTCTCAAACAAATCCATACAAAAAAAGAAAAGAAAATAAAAAAAAAACAGTTCTTATTTGACTAGAAACGTAGTGTAACAGATATCGAGATATGAAAAGAAAGAAAAACAAAAAAAAAAAGGCACCTAGATTTACATTACACATTCAACTACATTGGCTCTCTATTACTTGGTTCTTTTTCCCTCTCTATTATAATAAAATAAGCCTTTCTCTAAACAGAAATTAATCTGCAGATAAACTGAACCTCGTAAACCACAGCAAACAATTCAAAGATTATAACTGCTATAGCCACCAACATCAGAAGCTGGTCTATATTCCGAACCATAAGTTTGCCCATTCAGGGACGGCGTGTAGGTCGAAGGACCCCCCAGCTGAGAGTATGCTGTTGGTCTGTACTGCACCGTCTCTGTGCCCATGTAGCTGTTCGAGAGCGGCTCTTGACGGTTACTTAGCTGAGGAGGATATGCAGGTACATAGCCAGTGTCGATTCTGGCATATCCCCCTGAAACCGAAACTGGTTCCTTGTGATTGCTGATGAACTCCTACACGCACGTAAATGAAAGAATACGGTTTTATGATGAAACAGGCGGTAGCATGTAAAGGAAGCGTAATCTTCGTATTTATACCATGTCATTTCACATAGAGTATATATATATATATATAGATGGAATGGATTGTGTTCTTACTTGAATTAATTGCTCAGCAGTTTGTACTTGAGAAGATGTGCCTTTGATTTCCACTGTGATTTGATCAGGATGTGGACTCTCTTTAATGGTTATTGTAGCTCCGCTTCTTCGACGGATGTAGGCTATATTAGCTCCTTCTACACCAATGATATCCTCTGCATAGGAGAATGGTATTTGCATCGTTTGAGATACCTAGTAAGAGAACCCATCATAAAAACGTCATTACTAGTTCAGATGTGATAAGATCAAAACCACCGGTAGAAGACTAATCATAACAAGTAAGAACGGTGATACTGCTAAACATTTTCAGGAGATGATGTTATATTTAAGGGAATCTACCTGTGTCACAAAAGCAGAAGAAACCCGAGCAAGACCTGGAGAGTGTCTGGCTGACAGTACAGGATCCTGACTGTAGATAGAAACTCCCGTAGGCTGAACACGTGATTCCACCCGAGCATCGCGATCCAGAAACAAAGGATCCCTCCGTGCTAAGAGGGAGAAATCAGGCTCGATTACATTTGACGAAATAGTATGCAGAGATGACTTGCTTTCAGCTAACGGTTCTTCCTGACGAGTTTGAGAGACTCTAGCTAGATACTATAGAACAACAAAATAACAATAATTCAGAAAGGAAAAAAAGAGAGAGAAGGGAATAATCGATTGAAACAACCAAGCTTACTTGCTTCTCGAAGAGTGGGACCACAGTGTGGTCGACTAGAAATTTCCTTAAGTGTCCAACAATGGCTTCTAATGCTTTGAGGATCTTTAGAGCTTCCCCCTGCAAATCCACTATCCTCTCATCCTGTGCAGCATAAAACGGTGTTTCCTCTGGCAGCAAAAAAGTAGAGAAGTAAGAAACTGGCAACAGAGGCACCGTTTTTAAAGGATGACAGACATGAATTGAAAAAAGAGATAACCAAACTTTAACAATAACAAACAAAGAGATCCACTAGCTAAAAAATGAAATCTGCAAAGGATAGTACCTTCTGATAAAATACGAACGGATGCACCAGAGTTCTCTACTATTGACTTAATCAAAGATCCCTGTTTTCCAATCAAATTTATGGCCTGCGTAGATGCAACTAATAAACGCACTGAACAGAAGGCACTTCCAGCGTTTTGAACATCATCATCATCATTATCTGGCAATCCTGAAACTCGTCTAAACACCCTTAAAACTGCGTCCATTGCCGGTGACATGTAGGCCTCTGGTTCTTCTTTACCAGATATTAACACCTAAAACATAACATTAAGTTGAAGATCAAGTAAATTAACTTTAAAACTATAATCGAAACCATAAAGTAATCAAATTGCAACTTTTGTGTTCCTCCAAAAGCTAGAATTTTACAACTTTCCCGGGAAAATTCATCACAAGAACTGAATGTTAAGACAAAATTCAACCAGAATCAATGATCACATCCAAAGAATCTTACTACTTTATGATCAAGAAACCCTAGAAATAGAAACAGAAAATCCCCAAATTCGAATAGCTTTGCATAAAGTAAATCACGTAGAAAGAGATAGATACTGACGATGCGATCGGGAGTGTTGACAGGACCATCAAGGACTTTGATACGAGCACGAGTCTCTTCACACATCTTCTTTATAAAGTCTCCTTTGCGTCCAATTATAGCTCCGACTTTACTCACCGGAACAATCATACGAAACACGCAATCCCCAGGCCAACCTGGCCACCTCTCCGCCGCGAAATCGTTCGTATCAGGGGCGGTAGTTTCAGCAGCAGCTAAGCTATCGGGCTGATTCAATTCAGGGAAGGCGCCAGAGTTTTCTTCAGGCAATGCGGTGACACTGATTCCCGCCGGCATAAGGTTTTCAATCTCGGGGAGGTTTAAAGTATCATTGTTCTCAACGGAATCTGCGACGGCGGCCATTAGAACCGGCAACACAAAAGATATCGAGAGAGAGAGAGAGATTTAACCTCTGGTAGTCTGGTTATAGGAATCGGCGCTGTCATATCGTACGATGTCGTTTCGTGTCAATGGTTTTGGGCCTTTGGGCTTTTCGCTAACAGTTTTACTTTGACCATTTAAGCCCATTAGCTATAATCTTTTTTTTTTGTCGACACGTAGTCCATGAGCTATTTTTTTTTTTTTTCCCAACGTCCATGAGCTATATATAGTTATATACCAAAGAATGAATAATCGAACTCTACTTTGAATATATGTTTGAAGCATAGGATCTTAAGAAAAATTGTTCCATCATATATTTTAGTGTTATGTTATAAGTATCTATATATAGTGTTTTTCTTAAATATATGTTTGAAGCTTACTACATAGTAACATACTAGTGAAGTTTTATTTTATACTTTTTCCCCTAAACTCAATCATGTGGATTCAACTTTTCTAAACCATTCACTGTTTTACATCCACCATTTTTATATTAGAAAATATTTATAATTACTATCCACAGTCATAGCCGCAATCAATCAACAATAATATATATGTAAATAACATTATACCGTAAATTTGGAAGATTTTAGTTAATATCCGTTGTCATCATATGCAATATGCAATGGGGATGAAAGAGACGTAACGTAAGAATTATCTGCTGGCCCGGAAGATACTTTATCTCTCTGCGAGTCCCTTTTGTATTTTAGTTTTTTAGACTTTCTTCATATATATTAAAGAACATTTTGTTTCTATCTAAATTTTTTATCTTTGATCAAACATTTTTTTTGGATCAGAAACTAAAATGAGATTTTAAACCGAAAAAACAAAGTGAAAGACGATGATGTTGAATGAGTCCGTCCCCATGCTGAATTAAAATTGGGAATTTTGGGCAAAACATATATACGTATACACGTACGCTATGGTCCCCTCCTCAATACACATAGATATGTAAGAGAAGAGAGTTCACTTGTAGTTTGTAACTATTTGGGTCAATCTTGTACAGTGACCTAATCGATTCTCAAGGGTCACATGCTTAACATCGTCATACTTATACATTTATCACATTGAATTTGTCTAGTTGCATGAATTTTTTTTAGTTACTTTCTAACAATTTCATACATATTTATTAGCACTAATTATCTCTAACTAATTACATCATTACTAACGTCCACAATCTGTCTATTCAACACCTATGAAAGGTAACATCTACCGTGATGTCAAAAAGAAAAGGTAACATCGATCTACCGTTAATGAGCATTAAAAACCTCTTTAAATATTTTGTTTATCCAAAGGTAAATAACAGTAACATTAATCAGACATATACGTCATGGAACACAAACAATCTTCTATTCCCTTCTTCCATCTCCATCGACCAATTAGATTGATGCTCCTAAAAAAAGTTTAACGACGATGTGCTTTACCACTCCAAAAATACATTTTTTTTAGATTCAAATCTTTTTAAATTTCTGCTTTTCTTTTATAGTACAGAACTCAGATATGAATTCGAAAAATAGATTAAACATTATGCTTTAAAGGAGAAAAGCTGAGGAAAATAAAGAGAAGAAGACAGGTCACATGTTATCATAACAAAAGAAAGAGTAGTAACATAAGAGGATTCCAAAAAATAACTGGGATGGACTTTGGAGACGGTGGCAGTGTTGGCATCAGAGAGGTTTATCCTCACTTTTCGCTATATAAATAAATCTCATATTTCCTTCTTACTTAGGCTATATATATATATATTTTTCTCGTATATACACATATATATATATATATATATCAATATATATTCAATGACTGCTGAGAATATAATCTAAAATACATTACTCAAGTACTAAAATTCTCATTTTCTACGTCTTGTCTCGTTAAATACATAGGAAAATGATTGATGGGAATATAATCTAATATATGACAAAGACAAAACTACATATATTCATCTGGTTGTGGAAAAGAAAAGAGTACATGGATTGGATTTATCGTTGTGAATATATGTTAGAGCAACATTATTGGTTGGTTCTTAACTTTGGCTCTTAACATTATTTAAAATTAAAATGTTGCTTTTTGAAAGCTAAGAAAAGTTAGAGAGTACCTTAACAAAAATGTCCTCCAATGGTTAAAGAACCAATGGGTTCTTAAGAAAAAAAATTCAAATTTTGGCAAAACAATATCTTCCATTACAAGCATTTATACAACCAAACTCATACAAGCATTCATACAATGACCTATTGCTAAGCATCCATACACACATTCAATATCATGGGTTTGGAAATTAAGTGTTAAAAGTTACCAAAGTAAGTGAGAAATTCATACATTGTAGTCTATGATAGTGAGTTTGTTTAACCGATAATCCTCACCGCGGCTGCACTCAGTCTCACAAGCCAGTTCCTTGGACAGAGAAAGACAACATCAATAATAAAACAAGAATGCAGAAAAATCAAGCAGTGCCATGTCAAAAATGCAGAGAAATCAAGCAGTGCCATTAACATCTTGTCCATTGTATGCTTTCGCCATTTTCCGTGTCCTAGATGTTAAACGTATTGATAGTCTGGGCCGAGAGTGCGATGACCGTGTGGATGGTGCTACCAGATACATGATCCTGGATAAGATAACTGAAAAGCAAAACATTTCATTTAAAACTTCACCAAACAAAACAACAAAAAAAAAACAACCCTTCATCCAAAAAGCAGTGTGCACATAATACACGGTTCATAGTCCATCACCAAGCAAATCAGTCTAAACCACAAGAATTTACCAACAAAAGATCAAGATGCTTTCCCATTATATTGGACTTTCGACTTTTCTAACATTTAGATTCATAAGACATGAGAAAGTCCTATTCAGTCAACTAGTCGAGATAATTTCCCATAACATCAAAGTTTATATAGTTCCCAGCTCGGCACGTCTAACAATTCATCAAATAACCATTATACTAAAGTTTATCAGCATTACTTTGTAACCATGACATTGCACAATTTGAAGGCATGGTTACAAAATTCTAACTGCAATCTACAAACTAGATTCCAAAATGCATGATCATGGCTTATTCTGAATAACGATTTCAAGTCTGATTTACAAAATTCTTTTTATACAAAGAAAACGAATTACCCTTTTTCCCCAATTCGACGAACCCTAATTTCTCAAATCCGAGGAACCCTAATTTTAAAAACAGAAAATCACATCAATTCACACAATCAGAGAGACATTCCTACCTTTACAAACCGATTGTCACCGATTTCGAATCGAAACTCGAAGATCTGTTGAATTTATCCCCGATTTCGTAAGCCACGATTCGCCAATTTGGTGAGCTATTGACGCCCTCGACAACCAGCGTCGGTGGGGATGATAATCTGTAGCAAGAACGATCGCCGGAGGTAAATAACGTCGGCTGTTCCTCCGATTTGCTTGAAATCGACTTCAGTTTCCATTTCATCTTTGAAATCGCGAAAAAAAAGAGAGAGAAGAGAGAAAGAGATAAAGAAGAGAGAGAGAAGGGAGAAATAAATTAAATTTGCTCTGAAACACAGACACGTGTATGGTTCTTAACTATTTTTTGTGTCTTACCTAAGAAACGATCTTAGCATTAAAGCTTGTTTGAGATTTAATTATAATCATTTAATAGCTAAGATTTCCTTAAGAAAACATTAAGCAACTGCCGTTAATCATGGTCTTATGGATACATGAGAAAACACTGTTCAATTGCAGACTTTGCAGTAACGTACTAAACTCATTTGTGATACAAATACATAAAACAATCGAAATAATCTTAAGAAACTGTAAGAAAATCTAACGCTATGACGAAAACGTATGATTGCCATCTGCCACATATCACTTCCGAATGATACTAAACGGGTCCAATCGCCCAATACCCACGCGACTCTCTTTCTCCCTCTCCCCACATATTCATTTTAAATTAATTTAATATTGACACTTTTTTGGGTCAACTTTATTGAAAAGATACGTAATTTGGAAAATTAGATTGAGTATCACATTTGGCCCAAAATCTAGGTTCAGTATCACTTTCGAATCGCAGTCAGCATCTATACCACAATTAAGGTGTGTAATGATGATTTTGCTCTTCCTTTTGTTTACTCAAATTTCGAGGACAAAATTCTTAGATTGAAGACACAAAAAAAGTTTACATACAGTTGTCTTCGAAGTTTGAGTTTTTCCATAATTTCATCTTATTTTTGCAGGTTTGCTAGTTTTTGTCCATCAATTTTAATTCATTGTTATTGGATTTTAGTATGTAAACTCTAATTGCGGTTTTTTTTTATTTTGTTTAGTATTTATATTTTGTTTGATTATTGTCTTCGAATAGATTTTTTGTCCCCCAAATACTTGTCCTAAATGTTACACTTTATCTGCCACATCAACCGAGGGCAAAACCGTCTTTTTCATACCACAATATCACATGAATGTGGTACAAGTGCTAAATCATTCTCAATTGTGGTAGAGATGCTAAGTAATTTGAAAAATGTGGTAGATTTGGCAAAAAATCCCGTAGTTAAAACTATAGTCAATAATTTTATATTGGATATTATTCTATCTATAATAAGTCTTGTTTTAGTGGTTGACGGTTTTAGTCCATGGTACTCGTTGGGTTTCTAGGGATGTATGACAATAAACTTAATTCGAATTGTTATATCCAAATAAGAAACAACACATTGTGCTTTTGTTATAAAAATTGGAATAAGTTGGGAATTAGTACATTTATGAAACATAATAGGAGAATTAGTACAGGTGCTATTCAATAATCAAGACATAGTCGGGTCCCACTGCTACACAAATAAGCGTTCTCTCTGATAGAAAAAGAGTGGGGCCTTGAGGTTGTTGTGGAAATTACGTCTGAGGGCTTCCTTCTTTTTACAGGGAAATGAGGAAGCCTCTAGACGAGATGGCATGTTTGGTTTGTTGGACATATGTGCCAACTTTGAATAACAAGTTTGTGTTAGTTTTAAATGGGCCTTAAAATTCTGACCCATTTTGTCTCCAAAATTAAACCGTACCCGAAGTCAATTATCAAACTAGTCGTCTTCATCAGTGGCGGCGTGGGAGCAGTCAGAAACCCCTGCATTAATGAGAAGTTTATGTCAACGAAATTAGTTGCTAGGTTGGTGTGAGAAATCATATAATACTCAGATTCTCTTTAGATTTTTTTCGAAAGTAGACAAATTTTTTGGAGGGAAAATTATTTTACCTTTTTTGATGGAAAATTTATTATAAGATAAAAAGAAGAAGATGATTGTCAGTTTCGGTAGGTTTTCTAAGTTCCTGAGGACGTACAGATCAGAGATCAAAGAATGGAAGGTGGAATTCAGAACTGAAACAAATTTCGAAATTTTCTTTTAATGTTTCCTACTGTACTGGCCTAGAAACTGATTCTAATTGAATTTCCTTTGCAGTTGATGATATTGTTGTTGTACAGGCTGGAAGATGGATCTTGTTTAGCACAGGTGATTGGGAGTTCAAGATGGATTCTTATCGGCAGGGGAGGGCGTTGAGTTTGATGGGGTTAAAAACTTTCAGGGATTTGGAGCTTAAAGTGAGGCAACTGTACAGAATGGAGAGCAGCTCAATATCAGTAGAGCTTAGCTACATGTTTGAGGACAATTTAGCACTGTTAGCTGGTGTTCAGCCGGGCCCAACAATGATTCGGTGTGATAGGCAGTTTCGAAGCTTTAAATCTTTAAGCATTGATGATAAATCTGTGAACCTGTTTGTGTGTTTTAGAGAAGGCGATGGAGTCTTAGTCGGGCCTACCTATGAAGCTCGAAGGATCGGGAGTTGTTTTGCAATGGGTAGGCAAGCTGGAGAATCATCTTCAGGTATTGTAGAGGCTGGAGGTAGTTCAAGAGCGACAGAGGGAGTAGGATTTTTTGCTGGACTCTTATCTTCAGTTCAAGACAATAACAGTGTCTATCCTCCAGTTCAAGGCAATAACTCCCAGTTAGCAATCGCCCAGAGTACAGATGTTACTGACTGCTCCGGTGGGTGGGACATAAGCGATGAAATACTGTTAGAAGCCGTAGAAGCTGTGGAGAAAGCGTCTAAAACAGATTTGGTTGTTTACACAGGTCTAACCACATCTGTAGCAGTGGAAGATGGAATGGAGAGCAGTGGGGATGAAGAGTGTTCAGAAAACTCCGATGATTCTTATTCTTACAGTGGAGGGAGTCAATCAGAAGATGATGATATAGATTACGAGAACAACACGGTAGGTAGGGTTGAAGCTGGTAGAGAAATTGTGGCAGATGAAGACAGTGGATGATGATTTTGTTGAGCAGCCCCCGAAAAAGAAAGTCAGACAGAAAGAGAAAGGGATAGGAATTGAAGAAAGGACTGACAATCTTGCATGTGTAGGAGGTGTTATGACAGAGTTTCTTCACACTTTTCAGAAGGGGATAAGAATTGATGAAGTTTATGGTTATGAGGACATTGAGCCAATGTTTGGAGACGATGATATGGATAGAAAATCAGCTCATGTTGACTTGAGCAAAGAGGATGACAATATGTATGTTGGAAGGACGTTTGAGTCCAGGGAAGATTTCAGGACTGCATTGTCAATATATGCTATAAACCGTGTATTCCGCTTCAAATTCACTAGGTATGAGAAAAAGTACTTGGTAGCTGAATGCTATGATAAAAAATGCTGTGACTGGCGAGTTGTAGCACACCAAGTTGGACAGAGTGAAGAATACGAGGTGACGAAGGCCAAGTTGGAACATATGTGTAATGTTGAGACTAGGAGTAGGTTTTCAAAACATGCAACTTCCAAGGTTGTAGCCGCACTCCTAAGGGCTAAGTATGCGAAGGCGTTTTGTGGTCCAAGAGCAAGAGACTTACCCGATTCTCTGCTGAGGGAGCACAATGTTAGGATGTCCTATTGGAAAGGTTGGAAAGCTAAAGAGCTGGCTGTTGAAACAGCTCAGGGCACAGATGAGAGTTCTTTCACCTTGTTGCCGGTATATCTCCATGTCTTACAACTTGCAAACCCTGGGACAGTTTATCATTTGGAAACAGAGTTGGATGAAACTGGGGATGAGCGATTCAAGTATGTGTTTCTAGTTTTAGGTGCATGTCTTAAAGGGTTGAAATATATACGGCGAGTCGTTGTAGTAGATGGCACCCACCTGTTTGGGAAATATCTTGGCTGTCTTCTTACAGTTAGTTGCCAGGATGCGAACTTTCAGATTTATCCAGTGGCCTTTGCTATAGTGGACAGCGAGACAGATGAATCATGGACTTGGTTCATGAGTAAGCTTTCAGAAATAATTAAAGATGGACCAGACTTGACCTTTGTCTCAGATCGGAATTCATCAATAATCAAATCTGTCGGACTTGTCTACCCTGAAGCACATCATGGAGCTTGCTTAGTGCACATAAGAAGGAATGTTAAAGGAAAGTATGGAAGGAAGAGTGGGCTTCCAGCCCTAGTATGGAAAGCAGGTAACAAGTTTCGTCTCAAAGAGTTTAATGTTGTTTGTGAAAGAATCAAGAGAAGGAATAAGGGGTGTTGGGAATATTTGGAAGCAATTGGGGTTTCGAATTGGAGTAGGGTTCATTTTTCAGGGGAGAGGTATAATTTGATGTCTAGTAACATTGCTGAGTCATTGAACAATGCTTTACTACCAGCTAGGGGTAGTCCTGTTGTAGCATTGCTTGAATTTATAAGGAAAATGCTCGGGAGGTGGTTTGAATCGCGTCGGAAGAAAATCGCTAGAACTGTCGGAGACATTCCAATTGCTGTTGAAAGGGAGCTGCTGAAACGTTTCAAAGGTGGTTTGGGGATGACAGTTTTGGCTGTTGGTAGGTGGGATTTTGAAGTAGTCGCAAAGGATGGGGAACAGTTCCTCGTCTCCTTGGAACAACAGACTTGCTCTTGCTTGGAGTTTCAAAAAATTAGAATTCCATGTGTTCATGCGATGGCTGCAGCTCATGATAGGGCTTTGGAATTCAGAACGTTGGTTGGAGAGATGCATAGGCTGGAAATGTGGTCACCAACGGTCCAAGAATCGATCCTCCCAGTACGCGATCCATCTGAGGTGGAAGTTCCTGAGGAAATAAGAGTTCTATGTTTAATGCCTCCGAAAACAAAAAGACCCCCGGGGAGACCGCCAAAGCTGCGGATACATTCAGTTGGGGAATATGAGGTTAGTAAATTTGAATTTATTCCACAGGTTCGTTGATAACTCAAGTGTAACAATTCATCTTAACCAATGTAGGGGAATAATAAGTCAAAACAGCCTAACAAGTGTGGAAGATGTGGAGGTGTAGGTCACAATCGGGTTACGTGTACCAACCCACTTGGTTGACGCTATGGAATGTAGAAAGATGTGTAATGCCTTTTTGGGAGTTTGTCTTATCAATAGAGGAGGATTTTGGCAGGGGTCGTTTTTTGGTATGTTAAAATGTATTGTTTTCGGAATGGGTAGACATTCATATGAAATATGTTGGGAACAAATTTCAGATAAATGTCTCCTTTTAGGTATGTAAATATTATTAAAACTTGTTCTGAACTGGGAAGAATTAGTGATGTCTTTGTATGGCCAAGTTTTATTATTTGAACTTAATATTTTGGCTAAGAAGTTGATCTTTTTAAATCACAAGCTATTGCTGTACGGATCGTTAAGCCCGTTGTACAGATGTAATAGTTCAGCTCCGTCTGTACAACAAACATACACACGTCTCTGTACAGTTCAACAATCAAGCTGTATTCAGTGTACGTTTACTGGAAAGATATTTCTGTACGTTTGCTGTACAGCCGTAGTTGTTGGAGTGCTGTACATATAATTTGTTGTACAGTCGTTACTAGAATTGGAACTGTACAGATTTTCAGATTTCAAACGTAATACGTCTACTGTGCATATATTGTTGTATGTTTTCTGTACAGACGTACCTGCAGGAATGCTGTACAGATATTGGTTTACGTTTGGTGAACGGTTTTAAATACGTTTGCTGGTCAGATTTCCCTCAAGCAGATGTTAAAGGACTCTAAAGCCACATGGTTTTTAGTTGTGACTAGCTAGTCATCATGTTTCTTACTATATATAATTAATTCGCCACTAATTCATATTTTGTCAATTATTTTCGTGAATGATATATTACAATTTACATTGACAGATCCGTACAGTTATGGGAGGTAAGTAATTTACTTAACTTGTTGAATTATAAAAAATTCAACAAGTTATAAATATGTTTGACAGGAGGATTTAATTCATCTCAACCGTAATTTCCTTAACTACTACACCTAACGCATTATATATACAACAAAGCTGCAATCAAAATAAAAATCCCAAAAGAAGAAAACTACTCTTAATTTTTTTTCTCACAAAAAGGAGAAAAATGGGAACCCAAATGCCAGATATCCCTGATGAGTTGTTTGCAAAAATCGTTAAGCTTGTGGCTGATGATCGCTGGTGGTTGCTTGGCCCTATATTGATGGCCGGTCGAAGGGGAAGAGATGTGGTGTACAGAGACGATGTTTTGAGGGATGCATGCATTTACTCCCTATGTTCTAACCCAAGCGACCTCTACACATTCCATAGTCAGATAACATGCCGTCTAGAGCAAGGCCGGCACCGCCCTTTTTTTGAGAGATGTCTCAAGGCTGGTAACAAGACCGCAATCTACTATGAAGGTCTAAGGGTGGTGTGTGAAGGTTGTGACATCAAGGCGGGTATTGAACTTCTAGCTCAGTTGGTCCCGGAGAATGGGTTGGCAACTCTAGCATGTGGTGTGTTCTCCATTTGTGATGGAAACGAGGGTATGGCTGTACACTATCTTGAGCTATTTGGGGAATTTCATGCTGCTTTGGGGACGGAGGCTGTCAGACGGTGGGGAGAGGAGTTGCTTAGTGATTTGCGTCCATATCGAAGAAGGAGCAACAATTCATACTGGAGGACGTATCTCTATCCTATTTGCAGGGCCATCCCATCGGCGAATTGTGCCATGGACTGTCGCCTTGCATGTGGAGGTTATGAAAACTTGTGCGACGAGTGTTATCTATGGTGGATGTCTAGGAAGGTATGTCAAATGCTATGAAATCATCCTCGACAATTTTTCAAGTTGTAAGATGTTTAAATTATGTTAGGTTTTGCCGATGTAATTTTCTTGTTTCTGTATTATTTGATTTGTATAATTATAGCGCTTTTCATTTTAGCTAATTACTATATGCTAGAAATATTGCCTCTCCGTTTTAGGGTATTGTGATGTATAATATTAAAGATATTGTTTCAAAAAAAATCCTGTTGTCTTTCCAACCACTGTTGTGGATATTATCTCAATGCTTTTGTGATAGATTCTTGTGTTGAAATGAACAAGTTGGGGAAGTAAAAAGTTATTTATTGGATGATATGATTGATACTTTTGACTTTTCAGCCACTTGAGTATTTCTACACTGATAAACGATTAGACTTGTACTTAGAAAATTATTAAAAGATGTTAGCCTTACACTCCCTGACAGTAATAATTACATTTGTAAGAAAACACAAAGATATATTTGATTTTGTCTGTTTGTTTTATAACTTTACCAAGGTCACATTCTTATGTCTCTCATTACTCTCTCATTGTATTAATTTCTTATGTCTGTCATTGTATAATTATGTATAATTAAATTATTATGTCGCATTGTATTAATTTCATAAGTCTCATTGGCAAATTAATTAAAATTCGGAGGGATTGTTTAATTAAATTATTAGGTTTCAACATATGACTAGCATATGACTATATCCCCTTTTTAATCAGATTTTTTATAAACATTAGATAACAAAAATATGGTTGGAAGATTATATTGTTGATTTGATGCCAAACAACTCTCCTTACGAGATTTACGAATCTTACTCGTTTTATTCTTTATGTCATCGAACCTTGGCTCTCCTTTTTTGCAATTTTACTTTCTTAAAAGCAACACCTTGGCCATGCAGACTTATTCATTATTGTTGTGTCAGAGGAAGAAAGACAAAAATCTATTTATTTATATCAATAGAAGTAGTCATTTATGAAAGACTAATGGGGGGTCATTGATACAACATTCTTATGTCTCTCATTGCATAATTATGTATAATTAAATTATTATGTCTCTCATTGTATAATTATGTATGATTTTAATTAAACTGACATAAGAAATTAATACAACATTCGTTACAAAATGTTACATAATTATACAATCACAGAATTTTAAATATTAGTTTTTAACATTAAAAGGTTTCTTGAATACATGAAACGCTAGAGAAGTTCACATATACGTAATGCTGCATTGTAGATGTAACATCCTTCGCAATAATAATCGTACCCATGCCAATAAGCACAATCAGGCATGCTTATCTTCTTAGAATAAGCAAACTCCCAAATTGGCCCAAAGGTATCTTCACCAGGAGGGTCAAATGATAATAGTGTGTCAATCAAAGCTTCACACTCATCTTCCAATTCGGGAGAGTAATTATCGAACCAAAGACGCGTACCCAAATTTTCAAAAATTGTGTCGAATGTTGCCCCAGCAATATCACCCCTCCCAGCACACATTTGAAACATTGCATACGTGAGAGTGGCATGCTCATAAGTAGGCACAAGTTGGTTTAGCAAAGCAAGGGACCCGTAGATATCACCCTCTCGGGTTATTAGACGCAAAGATTCATAATAAATTGCCTTAGGATTCTCAACGTCCAAACAACGGGTAAAGAAGGTCCTAGTAACCCCACCTGGATATATGTTGACGGGGTCCAGGGTTAGAGGAGTTATGTTTGCTGACTGTAGGATCTCCTTTGATAACGCATTGTCCCTTCCGCGTTTGTTTGTGAGCAGTAGCGGGCCTAGGTGTCTGGCGTCTTCATCTCCAAGCTTCTTCGTAATGATATGGAATATATCATCCGGTAAATCACTCAAACACATAATTTTGAGTTAAGTGAAGCAAGAGTTTGATGTGTGCTAAGCGTGAGAAATAGAGAAAAGGAAATGTCTTTAACCTATGTAGGAAATGTCTTGTCTTATTTATAGATAACTAAATAAGGGGTCCGCTTATCACTTTAACCTAACTCAAACCGAAACCCTCATAAATAAACTATACAAATATAAAGGAAATCCAACACTACCTATTTAGAAAACAATATTGTTTGCTGTACAGATAGCTTTCCGTACAGCAATGTTGCACTCAAAGC
Organism: Arabidopsis lyrata subsp. lyrata; assembly: GCF_000004255.2. Taxonomy (NCBI): domain Eukaryota; kingdom Viridiplantae; phylum Streptophyta; class Magnoliopsida; order Brassicales; family Brassicaceae; genus Arabidopsis; species Arabidopsis lyrata. The sequence goes on from NW_003302549.1 coordinate 6,859,798, forward strand.
TTCTTCGTAATGATATGGAATATATCATCCGGTAAATCACTCAAACACATAATTTTGAGTTAAGTGAAGCAAGAGTTTGATGTGTGCTAAGCGTGAGAAATAGAGAAAAGGAAATGTCTTTAACCTATGTAGGAAATGTCTTGTCTTATTTATAGATAACTAAATAAGGGGTCCGCTTATCACTTTAACCTAACTCAAACCGAAACCCTCATAAATAAACTATACAAATATAAAGGAAATCCAACACTACCTATTTAGAAAACAATATTGTTTGCTGTACAGATAGCTTTCCGTACAGCAATGTTGCAGTTTAGATATCATTCCGTACATCAGTGCTGCTGTACAGAGAGTATTCTGTTTATTCTGTACACATGTTGCTGTACAGCGATAATTCCGTAAAGCGATGTTGCTGTACAGATAGTATTTTGTTTATTCTTTAAACAAACAACTACAACTCGTCTTCGCCTTTACCAAATGCGTATTATAAGATAAAAAGTTCAAGGCAATAACCCCCAGATCAAGTAAGTACAGCAGTGTTGCTGTACAGATAGTTTTCTGTTTATTCTTCAAATATGCTTCTGTACAACCATTCTGCTGTACAGATATCGTTCCGTACAGCCATCTTACTGTACAACTAGTACTCTGTTTTAAGTTGTCTGTACAGCAACATGGATGTACAGATGTATATCCGTACAGCCGTGTTGCTGTACAGATAGTATTCTGTTTACGGTGGTTGTACAGACTTTAATTTCTATAAACTTTTGCAAATCATAATTGATATATAACATTTTTGTGGATAACTAAATATGTTAATAAATCAGGAGATCGTTCCATACAGCTATCTTGCTGTACAACTAGTACTCTGTTTTAACTCGTCTTCGCCTTTACCAAATGCGTATTATAAGATAAACAGTTCAAGGCAATAACCCCCAGATCATTCCGTACATCAGTGTGCTGTACAGATATTATTCTGTTTAAGTTGTCTGTACAAACATGTTGCTGTACAGCTATAATTCCATACATCAATGTTGCTGTACAGATAGTATTCTGTTTATTCTTCAAATATGCTTCTGTACAACCATTCTGCTGTACAGATGTCGTTCCGTACAGCCATCTCTGTTTTAAGTTGTCTGTACAGCAACATGGCTGTACAGATATATATCCGTACAGCCATGTTGCTGTACAGATAGTATGATGTTTAAGGTGGTTGTACAGACTTTAATTTCTATAAACTTTTGCAAATCATAATTGATATATAACATTTTTGTGGGTAACTAAATATGTTAATAAAGCAGACGATTGTTGCAAAATTCCAGAACTAGTACCCACAACACACATAATATCCTACCATTTCAGATTACATCAATATTTCACAACTTATGTAAGTACTCTTTAAACAAACAACTAGAACTCGTTTTCCCCTTCAACAAAAGCAGCATAAGTGTCCATAGCATAAACCTTCCTAATACGAGTGACCACCTCATCAGTAAGAGCTGCCATGTCGCTGTACTCCATGCCATGAGCATGCATCTCAAGAAACTTGCATGTTACAGGCCCACAGTCTCCATCACCTTTGTTGTCGTACAATCCGTATATGCGTGAACAAGTGAACGGCTCAGTTGTGAGGTCCGTAGTCAGAGTCGGGCAGCAAAATCTCTTCAGAAGCCAGGTAATTGTATCCATGATTGGGGTCATTACGAATGACAGTGCTTCATCTGGAGTTGGAGCGATGAAGGGGTCTAGAATATCAATGGTCCGCAGCTTCAAGTTGATTACCAATCCAACCCAGTGAGAACATCCCCAGTTCATTGGGACGTAGACCACATCGACATGTTTTAGGAATTCAGACTTCATGTGTTTCCCAGTAGACTTCCCTGTTACATACGCCTTGATTGATGAACCCCACTCGTAGTTTTCCTTGTCCTCACATTTCATAAAATCCTCATGGTGGGTGGTCAGAAGGGCTGTAAACCAGGTATCAATTATCGCAACCCTCCTTAAATTGTATGCTTTCCCCCGGCGTCTCACCAGCATTCCTGTGATGAGCTGCATATGCTGTGTCATATAATAGTCCAAGTCATGTACAGGCAAAGTATTATTCAAGTTGAGGGAGTCATGCAATACTATGTGATTTTTTTAATTTTACCTCGGTTGTGATCCATCTCTCCTTCGTTGCAATGTCTAAGAAGTGGCCATTGCTGAGTTTGTGACCAGTGCAAATGGTGAAGACTCTGTATTAATGAAAGTCAAGTAATTAACAATTTATTGATAACCAATTGATGAGAGATAGAAGGTACCTACCCGTCAACATCATCTCCAAGCAACTCTTTAAATTTCTCGAACACTCCATCCTCCAATTTGGGTAGGGGTGTGTATGCAGGTTCCTTTGTTCGGCTCTTAAACAAAGCACTAATTCTGGGATCTACGCTATACTCAGCTCTGTCGAGGAAGCGAGAACGCCTAGGAACACGCTTTCCCAAAAGCGGCTGACGAGGGTTGGTTGACTCTATAACAAAATAAGCTGGTGATGCTGCAACAATGGAAGAGAGATTGCGGTATTTACAGTCAGCTTGGGCAGAAGCTTTAGGCGTGTCAGGGATAACCTGGGATAAAGCATGAATTACAAAATGTAAAACCATGTGTATATAGATAATTCTGTAATGGGAAAGTTGATGACCAAGTGATAATTCAGGTTTGCTAATTCATTACCTGAGCGAATGGTGTTACCGGTGTAGAAGGAGTTTGCTTAGGCGAACCTTCAAAAACTTCCTGGCCACTGGTTTCCTTCTGAGTGTCATTTGCAGCGCAATCTGTTTTAGGTGACGCTTCATGCGTCTCAGGGATTCCATGCTTTACAAATGTGTTTCCAAATGCAAAACCATGCGTCTCAGTTAGGCATATAAAACTCTGGAATTGGAAATTGAATGTTGATAGGTTCAATTCTTGTTTGCATAAAACTTTACCTCAGCAATTGGTGTTACCGGTGTAGAAGGTGTTTGCTGAGCCTCTCTTCCAGATATTTCCTCCTCAACGGGTTCTTTCTCAGGCTCTCCTGCAGTGGGGTCTGGAATAGTAGAGTCCGGGATATCTGATCTTATTTCCTGTAATTTGCAAAATCAAACATATGAGGGTCAGCACTGATCAACATTTGAGGAATCTGTTTGTATTAAACTAATACCTTAGCAATAGTTTTTGCAGCCCCATAAAGATCCCATGTTCTTTCAGAGGACTCAAAATTCATAGTTGGTCCACCTTCTTTTCCAATGGGAATTTCTCTAGATAAACCTTGCTTAGAACCAGAGGATGAGCTTCCAGAAGATAAAGAAGTAACCTCTTCTCTTTTTCTTTTCCTGGATGCAGGCTCCTCCTTCTTCTTCGTCCTCTTACCTTTTGATGTCTCTGTATGAGGCTGCCTTGGTTTAGGCAGCTCACTCTGATTCCCTAAATTCTTCAAAAGATCTTCACCTATGTTGGAACGGAGCTCTTCAAGCTGTTGAGAGATCCAAGACTTCAAGTCAGACAATTCAGCATGCGTAACAAACTGAGTAGAGGAGCTTCCTGCACCAGGCTTCGCTGCATCACCATGAGTCTCTACTTTTTTGCCTGTCTTCTTAGGGCCAGACTGTACTACAGGTATTGCTGCAGCCGAGGTTTGGGGTTGATCCTTACTTTTATGTGAAGTAGCTTTCTTGCGAGGAGGCTGGGGATCAACAAGATCTTCTTCAAGCCTGGCTGACCGTGTGAATGGCTTCCGACGGGGAGGGTATTTCTCTTGTTTCGCCTTCTTCGCAGCTGTCCTTGGTTCACATGTCTCATCGTCCTCTGGCCCATCAGATTCCAGGCCAACAAACTGTTTACCTTCAGTATTAACAGGATCTCCACCAATCTCTTCACCTTTTTCTGATGGAGCTTCCCTTGGTTCAGCTTCTTTTTCCCCAGGTGCCACAGTGGGAGAGCTGGTAAAGCCGTGTACAGGCCATGTCTCAGGCTTGAATTGGTGCTTTTGCTTGATCAGAGAGATAATCAACTGCACCCCTGGGTCTTCATCTTCATTTGGCCAAGAGATATCATCCTTCACAGGTGTTGACTGGTATAGTGTGTATTCAACTGACAACTGCAAAATTCAAATATTGACATAACTGAATTGATTAGGCTTCAAATGGCTTTATCATCCCACATAAATCTCAAAGGTAAACAGATTTTATTATGAGTTATTATAGTATACTGTATTTCTTACATTAGCAGTGTTTTCAGCGTCAACAACATCTGACTCACGGAGAAGAATGGTGCGGCCAAGATCCTGTGCAGGCCTTTGGATAAAATTTCTGAAATCAGCAGGGTCTTTAATCCTACTGCAAAGGGCAGGAATTGAGTTTAGAACTTGTAGTTGGAGAGCTAGAGGAAATCCGTAACAGCAGCTGCTTTTTTGTGATAGGCGGGTCTTCAGCTCTGCAACAGGATCTTTCTCATTTGCAAGAGGGCCAAACCTTTCCATTGTTGCTTCAAAAGCAACTCTACCCCAGGGGTAACTCATGAAGAATTCTATATCATGAAGCATCTCAACAAAAGTGCTAGTCACCCGATGTGGTTTTTTGCTGCTGCAAACAAGAACACCATCAATAATCACTATTAATGCGAGACTCAACTTCTTCCAAGTTGAGAACCGCTTATGACGATCTGCATTAAGATCTGCATTAAGACATGCATTACAATCTCCCCTTAGCATGTCAATAACTTCTGGAACTGTAACTACCCTCTTCTCCCCAAAGAGCCGATTCCAAACAGACAGAAATGCATGGTCTTGGTGATCTTCTACCTCAGACACCGATGGAATCTTATCACAAATCAGGCCAGTGGTGATTTGGAATTCCCGGAGAGAGAAGCGGAGTGGAAACCCACCATATACAGTCCACAACTCATGCTTTGATTGAGTCAAAAGTTGTCTAGAAAGCATACCATGAATCAACTTGGCAGAATGAGAACACCTTGCAACAGGAAGTTCAAACAATCGTTTGAACTGGGAAGCAAGTAGCAAGTCCCAACTCTCTGAACCCTCCAGTAGTTCCACCAGAATCCCTAGATATTCCGGCTTCGAGTATATGTTAAGGCGAGTCCAATCTGGTAAGTCGTCAGGATGCAACAGACGGCAAGGTAGGCTAGGGTTTGGAACCTCATCCTCTCCGGCTGTTGTTTTTGCCGGAGAATGTGCAAATCCTCTTGCATCTCCTATTATTCATTTCAGAAACCCAGAATTTTCAAACAATTTGGGCCGACATCAACAAAATCAACAAAATCAGAAATGATTAAGATTTCGGTTACCTTCTTTAGTGTCGTTTCTGTTGCCTCGTTTATGCTCCTTTTTGATTCCTCGCCGCGTGGGTTCTTGATTCATATTGTTTGTCGGCGATTTGGCCGGAGATTTCGCCGGAGATAGACGGGACCCAGATACAGTACCTGCCAAAGTAACAGAATCTTCATAGGAAAGTCTCAATTTTACTCAGATTAGACGGGAACTAGTACATTTTCGTCTCTTGATTACGACTTTGAAGGATTACCTTTTTTAGAATCAGAAATCTTGCTTCGCCGACTGGTTTTTTGTTCTATACTCACTGCAGGGCTTTGAATCTTCGATTTAACTGTTTTCTTCTTCGTCATTGAAGATTATATTTTCAGAGAGAGTTGAATCCGAAAAGAATTGCGATTTTTTGGGAGAGAGTCTGATAATATGAAAAGTCCCGAATAAAACTACATTTACACTTTTCAGTGGCATGGAACTGTAAATATCAGTGGTCTTCGGTGGCAAAATGGGTCTCCCAATAAACACAACAGTGACACCATGTATGCCAAAACGATTTATAAATAGTGCCTGTACTACAAACCCAAATATGTTTCATAAACGTACTATATCTCTAACAAACCCATAAAAATTCGGGTCTAGAAATTCTTATTTTTATTTGAAAACTATGTTAAGCAGATAAAGTTACTTTAGCCCTGTTTTACATTTCAATGCCAATTTGAAGTTTCCTAGTGTAAAAGAAAACACCACGTCATCACAGAAATCTAACACATGCAATGAGATCCAGCCACGTACACGGATAAGGTGACCTGTTAAGTTTTGTACATACGTCCATTGACGAAAAGTTTTACAGGTGGTCGGTTATAATGTTTTCGAAATTTAGAAATGTCCAGAAGAATCCCATAATAAATTAACTAACCTAATTACATTGCCTCACGGAAACGTCTGATAAGTAAAATTAAGTTACTCTAAAGCTGCGTTGAACTTGCTTTTTTCTCAAAACTCATTAGGTCTCTCTTCCCCAAGTCCCCCCGCTACTCTCTCTCACTTTTTCACTTTTTCACCTCTCTGTTTTCGCATCAAGAAAGTGGTGATATTTACAAATCAATCAAACAGAGACTCAATTTATTTGACTATATAAGTTTGACAAACCCTAACGGATCTTTTCTCTTTTCTTTCTTACACCATTTCGTGCTTCTCCCAATCCAATCACTGCCCTCTCTCTCTTTCTCTCTTTGGGGAATTCTTACTTCCATGACCTCTCTGTCTCTCTCTCTAATCTTAAATGTTCGTTGTTTTTTATGTAGGAGTTTCCTTTTTAGAATACTGAATCTTACTTTCTTCCCATTAAAGTCTTAACCTTTTTGCTATATTTAGTAAACAAGATTTTTTCATAGGGTTTAGGGTTTAACAGTATAGACTTCGTACGCAAACTTTCTGACTAAAACTTTTTCCTTTTCTTTTATTTTTTTAAAAACATAATTGAACAGTCATCGAGATTTATCTACACTGAAGATTTCAGTCTAGATTTTTCCCAGATAAAACATAGCTGAGATTTATTTTCACGGATTTTAATCAAACGTCCACAGATAAATATGTCGTCTTGCGTAAGCGGCGGAGCCGCCTATAGCTTTGAGTTAGAAATGATGAAATCGCCGCCGTCACACAACACTCCTTCACCGTCATCTACAATCTCCGAGTCAAACTCTCCTCCGTTCTCAATCTCCACGAGAAGGCCACGAACTCCACGGAAACGTCCGAACCAAACATACGACGAAGCTGCGGCTCTTCTTTCCACCGCTTACCCAAAAATCTTCTCTTCCAAGAAAACAAAAACTCAGATTTTCGGCAATAACAAATCTCCTTTAAGTGCTTACGACGAAGCTTCTCAGTTGCTTATTCCGTACGCATCCATCGAGGAGAACGATTTTCTGTTCAATCCCACCATTCCAACGAAAGCAGAACACTTCTCAGAGCATAAGGAAGTCTGTTTTGATGACTCGGAGGTGATTAGGATTGGGATTTTCGAAGATTTCGACGCGGAATCGATTTTAGATGAAGAGACTGAAGAAGGGATCGACAGTTTTATGGGGAATATTGAATCTAACCACGGAGATTCTGGCAGAATCGGTCGATTAGAGGAAATTATGAAGAATGCTTGGAACGGAAGGTTTCGTTTAGGGCTAGGTTTGAGGAGTTCTCTCCGAGAAAACGACGACGGGAACTGGTGGAAATTTCCCACCGTGGAATTTGATCAGATCTCGCCGAAAATTCAGACCACCGCCGCTGCAACTGATGATGGTCAATCCAATGTCCTCGATAGTAATAATAATAAAACCATCGTGACTGCGGAGGGAGGCAAGAGAAAGAAAAAGAAGAAGAAGAAAACGAAAGTGGCTCCGCCGACGGCGGAATTAGAAGTTCCGGACTCGAGTCCAAAGATGGAGCAGAGAGTGAGTCCGTTGTTGAAGCTCGACTACGATGGAGTTTTAGAGGCTTGGTCAGGTAAGGAGTCACCGTTCTCCGACGAGATTCTGGGTTCCGACGCCGCCGGAGTCGATTTTCATGTACGTTACTTCGATTCTCTAATTTCTCTTTCCCGCCGCTGAAATCAACATTTCAGCCCTTTTTTTGTTTGATTAAAATAATTTAAGTTAGTCTTATCTTAAATCTTGTAACGAATTATTTCAGAATGTCCTAAATCCTCTTAAACTATACCACACGCCACTCAAATTTTGCATCTGAAAAGAGTGTTGTCTTTAAAACTTTTAAAAATGTATTGATAACCAATTGTTAGCAACAAACAATTCTTGTCTGAATTTTGGATCTGACAAGAATTGAAAGTGGTTTTTAACTAGTTTTTGCCATTTTTGTCTTAAAATTTTTTTTGTTAGAAGTAGATTATCAATTTAGTGAGTGAATTTGATGTAAGATGAATGATGTTTGGGGACAGGCAAGGTTGGGTGAGATAGATTTGTTCGGAGAAAGTGGAATGAGAGAAGCAAGTGTGTTAAGGTATAAAGAGAAGCGAAGGAACCGACTCTTCTCCAAAAGAATCCGATATCAAGTTCGCAAACTCAACGCTGATCAACGCCCGCGTATGAAGGTATATATCTATATTATTGTCTTGAAATGTAAACATTGAAACTTACTTTCAATTAGGGTAGAATGAAAGTATTGTTGATACATTTGATTTGAGCTACGATTTAGGTGAAATATCGTCATTATAATATTGTGGTTTTCTCATGGACAGGGACGATTTGTGAGAAGGCCCAACGCAAGGAATTTAAGTGGGCTACGATTATAAGAATAAGAGCCGAAATAACTTAAGCTCTTTGATTCTCTTTTGGTTTTGTTTATTCACGTTTAGTTGTTTTGTTTTTGCAGACTTTTGCAATTTCGGTCTCCATTTTTGTTCCTTTTTACTAGCCCCCTCTTGTTTTTTTTTTGTCCTAAGGGAATGGGGAAGACATTAGTTGATTCGATACAGTTAAGAATCATAACGAATACAACTATATTTTGTCTTATGGAAAAAAAACTACGTGATGAGACTAAGAATTTATACATGCACACTATTTACGCCAAGGATGTGATGATTTAGTGGAAAAATGTTTTATAATGCAGATGTTTTTTGAATTGGATTCAGACGTCGCTATGCTTTTGAATCGAAATCGTACATTCATTCTCTTAATTATATAATTGGTTTGCGTCTTCTTTAGAATTTTTATTTTTTCACTTCTGTTGGCTCGCATTTCTCATAATGTAGACCATGCATTAATAGTTTAATACTCACTTTGTTTTTAGCATTCACTGAGTTTTAGGCTTTTGCCTATACATATTTTGGAGTCAAAGATCAAAACATTTTTTTGAGCATAAGAAATTACACGGTTTCAATTTCACTGATACTCTCTCAATTGAAGGCCGAGCAAACCCGTCGAATTTCCCCCTTGAAACCAGTCTTCACACCAATCTTCCCCATCTTTACTATTGCCTTTACGAAATCGGACTCAAACGTTGGCCCAAAGAATGGATTTAGCATCCCAAGATAGGAATCCACGACCTGTCGAGTTATAACATCCTCGTAAAGACCTGCGTCGGTCTGAAGCACAGCGAAACCATCCTTTATGTTGTGCAGAATCTGCTTGTCGAATAGCCGTTCACTGAACCGGTCAATTGGTAACCGGACGTTTATGTCACCATTTTGTGGGCACTGAGTGGTTAATTCGGGTAGGAATGTCGGATTGATAGTCGGGTCAGGTTGACCACCGGGTAAGAAATCGTAGAGACGTTTGGACATGAAGAAGCAGGCCGTTGTTCCGATAGTGTGAGCAGCTGATACAGAAAGTAGACCACTCAAGTTAAGATCTTTTGATTTCTTAAAGCTAGAAACAAATAATTTTTTTATTTTGTTTTTGACAAAGTTTTCTCATATTGAAACATGTGAACTTGAAATTTAATTATGTAAAATGACAAAAACTGAGCCTGACCAGGTTTAAAACGCATGATCACTACTGTATTAGACTCGTGCATGTTGATGGTTTCTTACTTTCTTCTTTGTTTGGTCACACGTGCAAGTTGATAATTTTCTTACTTTCTTCTTTGTTTGGTCACACGTGCAAGTTGATAATTTCACCCTGAAATCTAGTCTAAAGAATGGGCCGGTAGATATTTATGATGTTTTGTGAGATTTACTGCCGAACGTATAACAGGCCTATTTTCGGGGTGAATTAACATTTCTGGACCATGCCAGATTAAGTGGTTAAGATGACAGAACATCAAAACACTTGTTGCTACTATAACACACTCAATTTAGTATTAGTCTATTAGAACTAAAATACCAAATTCTTGAATAAGTGCATATAGTAAGTTGACCAAAAAAGCCTAAATTTTTTTTTTACAAACGACTTTTCATTTCTCTTAAAATTTAGCTAACTAGTAAATCTGACTATTTTTTTTTTTTTTGGTTAGAAGAAAATTTTCACAAATTTAACATTCAATTTTTCACGAAAACCTTTTTCTGCGCAAAAAACACTGCTGGCTTAGCTGGAAAAATTTCCTATAATGTTTTCTATTGGTCTACCGGAGTTTCGTAACGCACGTGACACTTAACACACGAAGAAGAGAGGTAACGGACGAAACATGCGAAACACATCACGGATCCGGGAAATGAAAATCATATAACTTGAACTTCGAACCAAAAACTTTGAGAGATTCGAAACCACCAAACAAACATGAATGAGAGAGAAAAAAAACAGAAGAAGAGATGCATACCACTGAGAAGCACGAGGTCTTTGGCGTTGAGTCCCTTCTGCATAAACTTATCCTTTAGTATCTGAATCGAGTCACTCACCTCCGGCATGTCCTTAGCCAATGACATGTCCGACACCCGACCATCTCTCCGCCCAGTTGGCACCTCATATGCCGGTCCATTTGCCTGTATCATGAATTGATCACAACGGAGAAGAAGATAGATAAAGATCGAAAGGTTTTTTTCTCTCTAATTTACTCTTTACCAAAGATATGGCATCACGTGCAGCCAAGGCAACAATGTCTGAGCAGGAGACAACACCGGGGCATGCAGCTTCAAGCTCGGCTTTGGCAGCTTCTACAATCTCAAATCCTCTAACGCCTTCATGCCCAAATGCATTCTTTTCAGAGATTGCTCCGTTGTTCACGAGGATCGAGCCATCACATCCCTGAACGTGTGGTTAAATCTCTAAGAATAGCAAGCAATAGTAGAAAGCACAAAGAGGAGGAAGTGCATTGTACCTCAACAAAGCAATCATGGAAATGGAGCCGTAGAAGTATGGCTGGGAGGTTAGGGTCGGAAAGAGCAGCTCCCAAGACAACTCTCCTAACGATTGACTCGGCTTGAGGACATGTATTGGAGTAAAATCCAACTTCAAGATCAGCAAGAGAGATGCCGAGGAAAACCGTAATAAGAGACAAAGCTAGTCTCATCCTAGCCTTTGCCCACACCATTTGTGCTTTTAGTAAGTTCAACTCAACAGAGAACGAGAGAGCGAAAGAGGGTGAGGGAAAGAGGTGAAAAAGATAAGAGAGAGAGTTATACAGACAAAGTCTCTTCATTAAGACAGGAATAGAGACAGACATGTGTTTAACCTTATTTGCATGTAAAATTGTCACCTAGCAAAAACACTCAACAAAAAAAGCGAAATACCGTAAACATTAACAAGTATCACTGCCCGGGACATATTACTGGTGTTTATATATACAGAGCAAAGTCATAGTGTATCAAACAGAGAGGAATTGAGTTCTTTCTTGATAAAAAGAGAAAACTAAATCAAATCAAACCAAACCAAACCAAAGAAAATCATCTGTCGTTTCGTACTAACTCACATAGTTTGAAGCAGTTCAGGGTTCAATAACACAGTTTTCTATCTTTGGAAAGGAGACACCTAGTTGCATTCCAACAGTAACTAATGTCTCCAAGGACCTAGCACTGTTAGCTAAGAGATCCTCATCAATCTTAATCGAGTCCTGCAACATGTCACGTGAAAGGTAAGGTTGATGCAAACGCAATAACTCATCCAGGGACAGTATTACAAAAATGTAAGATATTTTGTCACCAGATTTTCAAATCAAGACAATTGATTTCTAGGGTACTGTAAGAAAAACAAAGTTAAAAGCTAACCTTTTCAAAGACGCTTATAACTGTGCTTCCACCAAATGAAAAGTAACCAAGCTGGAAAAAGTGGAATGTTAAATTAGAGGCCGCTTGCATAAGAAACGATTACATATCTTTCAATTAGAAAAAAAGGTTCAGCAGAATTAATTACCTCGTCCCCTTTCTTCACATGGTCTCCCTCTTGCCTAACAAAGGTGATACTACCAACCATTGTCGCTCCAATCGCAACAAATGCGACCTGTTACATATAATAAGCTGAGATCAAGTTCTGTGACAATATCAGATTTTATCATACAGCTTCGTTTGTAAATTACAGTTTCAATTTGAGTTCATAGTATCAAGCACAAGAGACAACTGAGAAATACTTTGCATCAGCAGACCGAGAAAAAAAAGATTTCAATGACTTATACGAGATGACAAACCTTTCCAAACTCTGCTGTTGATATAATTACGACTGTCCGTTTATTCTCAGTGAACACATTACAGTACTTGCTATTGACAGCAATCGGATTAACCTGAGAAGCAACGTAGATCAGCAAGGATACAAAAGAATCTTTGATAAGAAAATACGGAAGAGAAGAATGCTCTTCAACGTAAAAAGGTAGATGGATCAGTACATACTGTATATAAGCTTCCAGAAACATTGACAAACTTTTCAATGACACCAGAGACAGGAGAATGAAAACGATGATAGTCCTGTAATAGATCAATAAATGCATAATGAGAGGGAATAAAAACGAGTGTTCTGTTTTAGCTTTTGATCAAACGACAAGAAGCATGGAGTCCTGTTGTACCTGTGGAGCCAATCGGAATATCACCAAAGATCCATCAAGAAAAGCATCTGACTGCACATCATTCCCAAGGAGGCCTTTGATTGAAAACTTACGGCCCTGACAATATTGAAATGAGTTGAAAAATTTAGAATATCGACTAACATTTGTACGGTGTTGCGGGTTATCAGCTGCATCACTTGTGTTAAGAGCTATTCAACGTTTCATATGCCTAGCTTGCAGAATTACTATATCGTAGATACTCTAGAGGTTGCTTTACCTTGATCCAGAACCGCGTGCTATCATCCACCGATTGAAACGACATTAATCGACAATCAGCAGCAGATACAGCAACATCATCCTGATCCATGCACGCAATTGGTCTTGCACCAGGCTTTAACTCCCGTACGAAGAATTCATTGAACGTCTGCAAGTAAAATGACCATCTTTCAAATCCATGAAAAGTACACAAGCTTTATAGTTACTAAATTATCAAGGTTTTCTCCCATCTTCGATAAACCCGCAAAGGACTTAGCTTAGATTTACCTCATTGTCACTTAAATATTTATTTTATACCTAGCCACAGACTATTATGTTTTAATTTGTAGAAAACCATACCGTGAATTCTCTTCAGTTAGACTTAGATCTGAAGTCCAACAACTAGTAACACTTTTATTGTAATATCGTGGTTGGAATCATACCATGAGTTGCCTTTGCATACCTTAAAATGGTCCAGAGGATACTTGACTTCGGCCATGTTTATTTGATCCTGCAACGAGCAAATAATTCAATTTTTGGCGTTCATGTAAACTTACAAAAGGAGGGAGATCCTTTATAAAACCTAGGAGATCTACCCATTGATCTCTATAAAGCATACGAGAGGACTGTTTCCTGATCCCTATCGGGAGATTTCACACAGTATTTCAATTCCCAATAGCAATATAGATTTTCTGTTAATATTCATCGAAGTTTTTCTAAGATATTCTGTGCTGTATAGCAATATATCAATATCCCAAGCCACAAGCCAAGTTGTGTCAGGCTTAAACTCAGCAGCCATTTGACACATAATAACTTAACAAAAAGAGAATCTACACCTTGAAAAACTCGAGAAAGCTGGGTATATTTTGGGCAGATTCAACTGTGTTCATCTTCTTCCCCTGTTTCTCAGAAAGGTTCTGCAAAATCTCTTTTGCTCCTGCATCAAGGATATCAATCCAGAATGAAGACTTGTTGCTTTGATACAATGGCAAGAATGTGTAGCTCTTTATCACAAAGGCACTATGGCCAGGTGCATATTAGAGGTGAAGGACCCAGTTCGTTACCTTGGTCCATAAGCCGGAGTCCGATTTTTGACTGGTAAATAGCTCTCATCGACATAACAATCTTTGAATCAATCAACTCTTCCATGAGCCTCTTAGTCTTCCGATCAATCACCTAAAGCATATTGAAGTAAGTACAGTTTTAGTGCATTTTCTCACCATTAGGAGATACTCAAACGAACCACAAAAAATGATAGGAGGAATGCAACAAATATCAGGCATCTCTCAAGCATTATGAATGTAGAAAATCAAACAACTTGATAATTGGCCGCCAAACGAGATGTTTATCATGACATAAACAAAAGTAGTCAGAAAGGAAATATACCACAATATGTGAAGCACTTGAACCAGTATTCAAACCAACATCATAAGTTGATAGATGAGTCCATTCACTTAGTTTGAACATCCATCTGACAAAATGTTAAAAAGTTGAATGCCGATCAAGCAAAGAAAACATATAAGTTATTTAGGATGTCAAATTAAAAGCTAGTAAAAACGAGAAATCTAACCCATATGAAGCCTGCCTATCAGTCAAGAACCCTCCGGTCATCGTTTGATTACCAGTTCCTTCGTCAAAACAGAGAGTCATATGGATCATTGCATTGAGCTTGTCAAGTTGAAGAGCCTCACCGCAAACCGGACAACTATTTATAATTGGCTCCCTGCAATCAATGCATGTAAATTACTGGGATTCAAGGATGTATAAATCAATATATATAAACAGAAGTTCACATAGGCAATGTATATAATGTTATTACTGTTCCTGTTGAACGGCAAGAAGTGCAGCCAACTCATCAATTGTAACAACACCATCCCCATTCAGGTCAGCGGCTTTGAACAACTCCTCTTTCTGGTAATCAAGTCAGTGAAAACATATAGAGTGCCTTCAGAAACAAATGCAGCAATCTAGCAATATCTAAAAAAACTTTTGCCCAGGAGACAACTTTTGGTACTTGAAATTTCTCAGAGTAATTGCTACTTCACAATCGGAAACAAATACATATACAGAAGCACGCAAAACAGATAGAGGTGACAAAGCTGCTGAAGGTCAAACCTTGTTAGCAGCCACTATATTCCCAAAAGCATTCATCAGATCAGAGAACTCTGAGAATGAGAGTTTTCCATCTTCGTCATAGTCCTGCACTTAGATGAAGGACTCCAACAATCAATTATAAAAGGCTACAGAATGCCACAATGTTCCATAGAAAAACTGCATAAGAAGCCAATGAAAAGAAAAAGGTAGCTGGGGAATCCGATTAAAAAAATCTTTTCATCAATCATTGGAAATTCAAGAAAACTAAAATAATTCCGCAATGGGGATATCATCACAAAACTTCACAAGACCAGAATAGGCAGAGTGGAAGATTAAGTAAAGCATACCACTATGGACAAAATACGCTTTGCAAAACATGTCTCGGTTTCAACAGGATCCTGCGAATGTTAGTAACCAAAAATCAGAAACCATTCCCACAGCATTTTTTAAACAACCGTTTTAAAATATAACATACTGCATACCTCAACGGAGCATGAGACAAACATGCTGCCAACAACATTAGACGAGGCCGGGTCTAACAGGTCAAATGATTTGCAAGCAGAGTCAGGTTCCTATATCACATTACATACAATAGAAGCAAAATAAACAAGTAAACAAACAAATCTTTTCATCGATTTATCAGCTAAACTGTGGCAGAATCCCCTCAAACAATGGAAGACAAGTGATAGAAAGAAACTTGCTGATACTTACATTAGTTGAGCTAGAAGAAGCCGATACTAAAATACATAACTTAAAACAGCTTTGATATGAAAAACACTACTGACCTGCACTACGAATTCAAGTAGATCAAGCTCACAATAACCAACGATATTGTTCTTCAAAAGTCTATTGGTCTGCATCAAGAAAAGGAAAATCATCTCAACCGATCAATAAATAAACGCCAAATCTAGAAAGCAGAACGTGTAAAAACTCTGATTACTTCATACCTCAAATACAGAGATTCTAGCCAGACTTGGTCCATTTTTCTCCAGGAGAAGCTTCTTTTCCTATATACAGAAAAACACAAAACCGATACAATACCCAACTATTCAGAAGACGCTATAAAAAAAAACTGTAATCGGGAGTTTTCCTACCGAATTCCAAATCGGCTTCTCTGTGCTGCAAATTCATCAGAAACAATACAGTGTTAAGTATAAGATTCAAAAAAACTAACGGAGAAAATCGAATGCGAATAAATGTTGGTAACCTACGAATCTGAAATCTGCGAACGGAATGTTTGTTCCCCGAAGGAAACACAGGCGAGCCACTTGTCCTTGAACTTCATCTCCGCCTAAGAGAAGATGCCAAGAGACACATGACTATCGTAATCGAAATACGAAGTTGACTAGGACAAAATAGAAAGGAGAGAAGTAACAAAGCCGTACGCCGATGAGAGTGAGAAGAGCAATGCCGGCGAAATCATCTGCGCTCACAGATCTCTGACTAACCAATCCGGAGACGCTTCCGGATCCTGGACGACTAAGACGGCGGCGGCTGCGAAAGTTCTGAATCTTCTGTCGCATCTTTGATCGGCGCGACTCTTTCGCCTCCGTGGAGTTTCCGTTTCCCATGGCTCTCTAACTCTCTAGACCTCACGCGCTTGGTAATCCTGTGGATCGGAGATTCGGAGATGGAGGAAGAAGAAGTCAGTGAGCGGCAGTGACCGGAGTCTTTCTATTTGCAAAATACCTGTGTCACCGAGGTGGAGAGGGAATTTATCACACCGAGTACTTTTCCTATTTTTTTTGCTTTTTAATTTTTATTCGCCTGTCTCGTTGAATTATTAGTTTTTGCTTTTCATTTTAAAGTCAAGACACTATTTATAGTGTTTTTTTTCTTTATTTAGGCTATTTATAAGGTCTAAATGGTAACCGAAGAATCTGGCTGAATCCGGCTGGATTGTTGAATCTGGCTGAATTTTTAGTGATTTTTAGCTGAATCTGGCTGAATTTTTACATTTTCAAATGGTAACCGCTGAATCTAGCTGAATTTTTTTGTGCTTTTCAGCAGAATCTGTCGAAATAATTAAGACTTTAACTGAAATATCGTCAAATAATTACGAATATTAATAGAATAACTAAGGAAAAATATCTAAATAAAATAGATAAAATTATCTAATAGTCTAATTAACTCTTATACCAATAAATAAATACTAGAATTAATATCTTTTTAGCAAAATTGAGTTGTTCTTCCAGATCTAATTTTTGTACTATTAAAAAGATATAATTAATTAATAGAAAGCTTTGTCAAAGTTTTATTGAAAAATTAATTTAAAAATAAACATGATAATATAGTATAGATTATCTTATTGATTTTTCATTGTTCTCCAGCAGTTTAAATCCTTAATATGATTAGGATTTAGGATGATTAACAATTTTTTTTAATTTGATATTTTAAATATTATTTTAGCATAAGTATGAGTTATTTTTGCAAAAATTTGGAAAATTATATTTAATTATCTAAAATTTATTAAAATTATCTATAGATATCTAAACATAAATATGTCTCTTGTCTATTCTGGTAATGATTTTATGTGTATGAATTATTCATATATCGTACTTGTATGATCTAACTTATTTTAAAATATAAATTTGATGTGTAATTTTTAATAGCCATAAATATTTTAATTCGAGTTGTGAATCGCTATAATCCAAATTTTTATCTGAAATGAACATACTATGTATCTGTTGATGTTGGAAAAACTGTTGAATCTGGCTGAATTCAGCTGAATTTAGTTTTATGCAAATGGTAACTGCGGAATTGCTGAATTTAGGTGAATCTGGCTGAATATTTTTTTCTTGTTACCATTTACACTCATAGTTTTTTCAAAAAGAGGTTTTCATTCCAAATAATATATATATATATATTTTGTCAAATAATATATATATATATATATCCAAAATGTTTTTACTTTATTTAATTAAAGCCAGGGCTTACTATTTATTTATAAGTAACAGATGTGGGAACAAAGGTTTTTTTATGCCGAAAAAAAAATACAAACATTTACCATATTAAAGATGATGCTTGACATTTTTTCTTCTAAAAAGTAATTAAAAAAATTTCAGCTTGGTGAAATAATTAATATTAATTTGACTTTGCCTTTATTTGTGGTGATGGCTGCTTTTTTGTAGTGGACTAAAGGGTTTTGTTATTTTGTAGGACATGATGATGAGCTCTGGATACTCCTAAATTCAAGTTGTCCTTTTGTTGATCATTTCCTAAGTTTCCTTGGAGAATGTCGCAGTGAAACGTGTTGACGATAAGGACAGTGGTCAATAACTTAATCCAAACTTGGGCTATAAAAAATTGTTTAAGAGGATTGATTGATACGGATATGTAATAATGTAACTATAGATTTTAGCGTTATAAAATATGGTTGAAGGTTTTTGCTTTGGGTGAAAATGGTTGTATTGAGATGAATAATTGGAAAAGATTAAGTTCTAACAAAAATATGCACTTTCATAAGACTTTAAGAAAAAGTGAGATAATTAATTTGAAAACAAATTAGAAACGCAAAATTCATTTGAAAATACATAGTGATGTTTTTAGAACATTTTCCGATTTTGGATTTCGTAACTTATTTTTCTACCGTTGCATGTAAACTCGCCAACGGTAAATCAAGAGGATTAGGATAATCACATCGAATGAAATACTGTATATGATCAATTTTTTCCACAAAAAAAAAAGAAAAAAAAATTAAGAGTTTTTCAATAAATAAAGTATAGTACTTAAGGTTGTTGCTGCTGCTGAAGACTGATGAGTTTAAAATATGGACCAGTCTTGTTTAGAACGAGCTTACGGTGGCTGCCTTGCTCTACGATCTTACCTCCATGTAATACGCTTATCGTGTCAGCGTTCTTGATCGTCGATAGCCGGTGAGCAACCACCACAGTCGTCCGGTTAGTCATTAACCGATCCAATGCTTGTTGTACCTAACAATATTCATTCGTTGTTAACTCATAAGTCCATGTAGATTAAAGTCTACAAAGTCTAATTGTAAAGAAACCCTACCACACGCTCAGATTCAACGTCCAAAGCGCTTGTGGCTTCGTCAAGTAATAGAATCGCTGGATTCTTGAGGATGGCTCTAGCGATAGCGATCCTCTGTCGCTGACCGCCTGACATCTGAACTCCACGTTCACCGACTTTGGTAGAGTAACCTTCCGGGAGAGAGGTAATGAAGCTGTGAGCGTTTGCAAGCATGGCTGATTCTATGACTTCAGATTGAGATGCTCCTTCGTTTCCATACAATATGTTCTCGTAGATTGTTGTGGCGAAAAGTGCCGGTTCTTGTTGAACAAGACCAATATGTTTCCTCAGTGCTTTCAAATCTAGTTTCTTTATGTCTTTTCCTGCAAATGGGATAAGAAGAAAAAACAGTTATTCAGCTAAACAACCACTTTCTTTTGATGCAAGAAACCATAGTGATTTCTTGAAACGCAAGAAATTTGTGCTCAGAGGTTTAAGTCTAGTGCACTCACCCTCTATCATAACTTTTCCGCCAGTCGGATCATAGAACCGGAGAATGAGTGAAATGACCGAACTTTTACCGGATCCACTCTGTCCAACGAGCGCCATGCTCTTTCCGGCACGAACTATAAGATCAAAGTCTCGGAAAATTACAACATCTGGTCTCGAAGGGTAGCTAAAGTGGACGCCTTTGAGCTCAATTGTGCCTTCCACATTAGTCAGCTCCTCGCTGGTTTCTCCAACGATCTGAGTTTTCCTGTCCAAGATCTCAAACACGGACGCAACCATCTGGTTTCCTTTCAGCAGATCCGGAGCTAGAGCTAACGTCTCACCCATAGCTAATGCCGTCACAATCAAAACCATGAATGTTTTCATCACTGATTTGAAGCCCGCTAATCCTTTGTCCATCAAAGTTGATCCGTACCTATCAAACAATTGACAATTCAATATTTATAATCAGAAGATACTTTTTTTTTTTTGGGCAAACTCAGAAGATACTTTTTCATTCAAAAAAAAGATCAGAAGATACTTTTTTATATAAATAATTTTGAAATAAACACAAATCCAGCATATGTACATACATTTTTTTTTGTATATGCACAAACCAAACCTCTTTTTTTGGTTGGTCAGCGACAGAGGATCACTTTTTTAGTTCGGACATACTCTTCACAACAAAGCTGAAAACATTGAACCAAACCTAGAAATCGAATCCCTATGCCTATTCTTTTTTGGTCTGAACCATAGGTCTATTAATTTCAAACCTTTTATAGTTAATTTATCCGTGAAACTTTGTGTATATAGAGATAGACATACCAGAGGCCGAGGCCATAGGAAGAGAAAATGAAGAACTGAGAGACACCGTAGAAAAGTCCTGCAATTTGTCCACGCCTGAAAGAACTTTTGGAAGGTTCTAAAAGCTCTCTTGAATAAAGTTCTAGAATCTTTTCCTCAGCACAGAAGGCGGCGACCGTGCGGATGTTGCTAACAGACTCTCCGGCCAACATGTTGGCCTTTAAGTATGCTTTGTTCAAGTCTCCTCCATAGCCTTGCATGAAAAGTTTCTACAAATATAACAAAAACACAAACATAAACATAAACGCAAACGCAAAATTCAAAAAGTGGCAAGCGTTGCGTTACCTCGCTGATATGTCCGCTTATAACCAAAGGGTATGTGGCCAAGACAACAAGAGTGAGACGCCAGTTGAGTATAAAGGCGATGATAAAAGAGGTCACAACTAGACCTAAGTTCTGCAGTAGAATTGTAGACCTATCGACCACTATGGTTTTAAGCAAAGTCGCATCGCTCTCAAGCCGCGATGCCAACATTGAGCTTGTGTTGTCCACCTCATCAAACCACCCGATTTCATTCTTCAAGATTGCTATAAAACCAAACACAGAATAAGTATCACATAACAAAAATTGGGATCTCTAATTTCTAAGGATGTTAAATTTTATTATTTATTTAAAACTTGCATTGAGACGAACCTCTAAACATATTTTCGCGGACACGGAGAGTGAGACGCTCGCCCATAGTACCGAAGCAGATATGCTCAATGGTGTAGACAATTAGGGTGATAATGGAGGCACAGCAAAAGAGGATAGCGATCTTCTTGATCTCTTTTTGAGTCTCATCCCAACTATTGTAATAGGAAACTAAGGCCTGTGCGACTCCAAGCGCGAAAAGGGGCATCTGAGATCCAGCGATAAAGGCACATATCGTGCCACATACGCCATACATCCAGTCCGGACGGATCATAGAATAAAGACGTCCCACCGTTACTTTCACCTTTTTGGATGGCTCGGCCCCATCCGGTCGAGTTACTGATTCCCTTTCTGAACAGAAGCTCGACCTTGTTCTTGATAGTTCCCGCGAGTATTTTATACTGGAAAATATGAGAAGAAAAAAAACGAAAAAACAGCTATGAGAATTAAGGGTTTGGTTTTTATACCTAGTTCTAATGAAAATGTTCAGAGACAAGAGTATGATGCTAAGCGACAGTACCTATGTGGCCTGCTTAGCGTGCGATTCAAGGAAGGGTTACGCTGCAACGAGGAAGCCTCTTGAAGACGAAGAAGAGAAGAGTAGGCTCCGTCGGGATTAGATATGAGATTCTCGTGGTTTCCAAACTCAACTATTTTCCCTTCGTGCACAACTGCTATGATGTCAGCATTTCTTACGGTTGAGAGTCTGTGTGCAACCACCACCGTTGTTCTCCCAACCATCACTCGATCCAGCGCTTCTTGCACGCTTTTCTCTGACTCTGCGTCTAAAGCACTTGTTGCTTCGTCGAGTAATAGTATAGACGGATTCTTCACGATTGCTCTTGATATAGCAATCCTTTGTTTCTGTCCACCAGATAATTGAATCCCTCTCTCGCCGACCTATTAAGTGAAAAAGCAGAGTTTTAGAGTTTTGTTGATGTTTCTTTTACCCTAAGGAATTAGTGGAATATAGGGTCTATAGTTCATTATTTCTTGTATTCTAAGGTATCGATTGACAGACCTGAGTCTCAAACCCTTCAGGGAGGTTGTTGATGAACGAAATGGCTTCCGAGAGCTTTGCGGCACGGTTGATCTCCTCAGCCGTCGCGTCGTCTTTGCCATACAGAATGTTCTCACGAATCGTTGTTGCAAACAGAGCTGGTTCTTGGTTAACCAAACCAATCTGTCCCCTTAACCACTTAATATCCACCTCATTGATATTGTTCCCGTCTAGCAACACTGCTCCAGAAATGGGCTCGTAGAACCGCTCAATCAAAGATATGACCGTGCTTTTCCCTGATCCACTTCCTCCAACAAGTGCCACAATTTTCCCGGCAGGGATAGCTAGGTTTAACTTGTCAAAGATCACCACATCGGGGCGAGATGGGTAGCTGAAAGTCACGTCCTTGAATTGAATGTGCCCGTCTACTTTCCCTAGTTTACGGCCGGATTTTGCGCTTGCTTTTGTCACCGTGTTCCGTTCAATCATCTTGAAAATCGGATAAGCAGCAGCTTTTGCCCGTACAAACGCAGAAATATCCGGCGCCGCTTGTCCAAGTGACCTACACAAAACCCCAAAACAGACACTTCATGATCCACAAAAAGAAAATAAAGGAAACGTAGAGAGCAAGCAAACAAGATAGGAATATTATATATTACAGGCCGGCGATGACAACGTTGAGCATAGTAGTGAATGATTTGCCACCATTGGCGATATCCTTGTGGACTACAACGCTTGTGAACCATACGAGCAAGGCCCAAGACAGAAACAAGACACAGTGCATCGATCCAAGACCTAGTCCTTTAGTTAAACCGGCTTTTCTCCCGTACTTGTACGTGTTCTCCAGAGCTTCTCGGTATAATCTCACCGCCCTTTCTTCACCAGTGAATGCTTGAACGGTCCTCACATTCCCGATCACCTGGTAATCACATAGATATATGTTACACACTAGAACTAAACACTATTTCTGAAAAACAAATTAAAACTATAGACACTTCTATAACTATAAGTTTCCTTGTCTGAGAAGTAACCAACCTCTTCCGCAATCTCACCGGCCTTGATGTATGATTTCCGGACACGAGCGATAAGTCCGATGGCGACGAACGCGTAGATGCCGCCGGCTAGAGCGATTAAGGGGACTATGGAGAGAGTGACAAGACTTATTTGCCATACACTAGTGAATCCAATTGCAAAACCAGCTATGAACCGGCTTATGTAGTGCAAGAAATTTCCTACCTGCAACAAAAGTTACCAGTAACCCAGACAAATTATCATAAAACATCAACTGGATTTACCTGATCACATTTTAAATTTTAAATTTAAGCGATTAAACCGTTTTGTGGCTGGCTAGCTTTAAAGAACCAAATATAGGTCAAAATTAAATCGTATCAAACTCAACCGCCTTATAAATGCAAAATGCAATGCAGCTATAACCGAATTAAAGACAATGCATTTATTATTTTTTCATCAATGACCGAAGTATATTTTATAAAAGGAAAATAAAGGGATCTATACTTCCCCATACTTTATTAGTGTCTCAGAAAAATGAAGAATATAATCACCAGCTACTACTAGAATACGGTTAGAAAGTAAATAAGTAATGAGAAGAGATGGACGCATGCCAAAAAATCTCTTTATTGAACTTGAAAAATGATAATTCAAAAAAAAAAAGTGTTAACAGAAAATGAAATCATCCTTAAAATTGGATTAAGCCATTAATGTTACTCACATTAAAACTAATACGGAATTACGGATTGAAGAACCCATGTGCGAAAAAACGACTCATGTAAGAAATTTCTATATTTAACGACCTAAATGTCGTTTATAGGTTTGAAAAAAAAGTTTTTATCGACCGAGGCAATGCCTTAATTAGCAGACTTTAGTTGGTATTTCCACAAAACAAACAATTATTTGTGTATATACTTATAGTATAACAAAGTCGAATACATTTATTTACTAATTGATACTAAAAAAAAGAGAGAGTAATTGGTCTATTAACGAATCTAATAATTGAAGTAATTAACACAAAATGTTTACAAAAAACAAAAAAGAACTCAACGCCGGTTTGTTTCGGTTAAGAGAGGTACCTTCTCGGAGAGAGCATCTTGGACGACGAGGATGTCGGAGGTGATGGCGGAGATGACTTCTCCGGTAGAAGCTTCGGTGTCAAATAAGCTTATGTCTTGGCTCAACATTGACCGGAGATAAGCTCTCCTCATCTTCGCCGCTTGCCTCTCTCCCGTATGCATCCAACATGCAACCTCTGTTTCCATTTTTTATATTTATTTACTAATTAAAAAATGGGTTACTAATTTGAAAAATGAATTAGGATTCAGAGAAATTATTTGATTTTAATATATTATTATTTACCTAACCATGACGAGAATAGTATAGCCACACTCAAGTATACAAAATCCAACGAGTACTGCACCAAAATAAATAAAATTTAAGCCGAGCAAACATATTAACAAATATAACAACGGATAATTAGCATAAATATGTAACTAATTTCAATATGGTAAAAAATTTAAAAATCAGGTAAAAATTCACTTCAACCCCCGAGTTAGAGCTATATCATAAGGAAAATGAATAAACTAAAATATTGAAAAACCTTGGCGACTCTGTGAGAGGCTTGTTTTGGGAAAAGATAAGCAAGACCGATAATGTTGATGAGTTTGCCGAAGAAGATGAAAAAGATCGGAACCGAGGCGCCATGAATGCACGCTCCTACGGATCCAAGAGTCATGAGAACACAATCATAGAAATCTGCGAAGGAGAAGAGCTTAAGCAGTGACACTTTTGGCTGCTTCATCTCTTTCTCCTTCTCCGGCGCCGGATCACCGGACGGCTGCATTTTTTCAGCTTAAAGTGTATGTATAATTAGTTGGAGAGGAAAATGAAATGAAAATAAATAAATATAGGGAAAGAAATTAAGGGAGGAAAGTGGTTAGAGAGGAAGAAGATATAAGAGAGAGATACATTAAATGAATGAAGACATAAGACCAAGTTTATTGGTTTCAGCGAGAATTGTTTGGTGTGAAGCTCTCTGTGTGTGTGTGACCCTAGTTAATAACTCTCTTACTAATAAAGTTTTATCACTCCCAAATTTTGGATTTTTGTTTAGTTTTAACCGAATTATGTTGGTAATTACTTGTAGTATTAATTTGGTACTTGCGTAGTTTTCTCGGTTCGTTATCTTGTTCAAGGTAAGGTAATGAAATTGAGAGGGTTAATAATGGTGAAAGGAACAAGTGTCGATTTTCGTGTAGAAGAGTTTGCTTATCTGAGATTCTGAGGTATCTTTTAATTCAAAAATGTCTTTTAAGACTCAGTTTTGTAATTGTCAGCTTACAAAGATAATTCAACTACTCCTATCAATATTTATATGTTTTAAGTGTATACATTAACTGACTAAAAATGCAGTCACTAAATAAATTTGTTTGTCATTGTTAACAACATTAGAATTTTGAAATTTATTACTTCAACTTTTATGTATTTACAGAAAGCTGATAACCACTACTTTTATAACCTGTTGAGAATAAAATTGGGAAAATACGAATTATAAATTTAATATCAAATTTTGGAAAATTTTCAACCATTTCCATCGATTATTTTAACAAAAATTTTAGAAATAGAAAGAAATTGATGAAAATTATCTAATAAACTGACATAAACTCCATTATACTGTAGTCTGAGAAAACGAAACCAAATCTAAACTCTCTAAAAATAAACCAAAAAATGTCCACCCCTCTTCAAGACTTCAACACGTCGCCCCTACAATGAAGTTAAAAAATGTTGTGAAAAAGGAAATTCTTGTTAAGAGATTAATGATTGTATTTATGTCAAAACGCGTTCACATGTTGTTGGTTTGGACTTTTGATGTATGTCCGCTGGATTAAGATTCAATAAAGACATCGATACCCTTCTACATCACTTCAAGAAGAGAAGAATTATATCAAATTCATGTCAAAAAACTTCAGAATTATACACTTTCTTAAGTAAATTTATATCATCAAAACTATTTTTGATTATATTTTTTAAAAAATTTCTGAAAACAATATATGTCGTCAAAATAATATTTTCCAATTTCTTAGAGACAAATTTATGTTCCAATGGCTTTCATATTTTTTTTGGATTCTTGACAATTTTCAAGTTTTCAACAAGTATCGGACCATAGAACTTCTTTACCAAAAAGAAAGAAAATAGTCGATCCGATCAACTATTTCAATATGTTGCAAATAAAATAAAAATTAAAAAGATGAAAAGAAAAGACGCCAAGTCAAGAAGAAGAAAAATTCTTTTAGTTGGTTGTGGTGATGACTGATGAGCTTATAATGTGTTGGGGTCCAGTTTTCAAGCATACATGTTTTTTTGGCTGGGCTCGAATGATGCATAGTCACGTACTGAAGTGACCAAGTCTTACGATTCGACGCAGTTGTTATATCATATATTCTTTTGATTCGACTTTTTTCCAGATATTTTCGTTTTGGCATGGTAAAAAAGATATTTCTTTTTACTTTCTTTTTCTTCTTCTTAGATTAGTACCGGGTTCGTAGTATTCCAATTATTTTGCTCTTAATTAGGGGTGATACCTTATCAAATTTTATGTGTATCCAATTTATAAGTGAACTAATCCATATTTTGGTTTTCTAATTCATTCTCAACCAGATTGACTGACGTAAGAGGAAACTAACCATGCATGTGCAACTACATATACTGATATAAGAAACCAAAACCAACCATGCATGGCTAGTAACAATTTTTGAAAAAGAAGTCAATAGCTGATATACATATAATTTATATGAACATGGTAAAAGTTATATGATTATCCATCAACAAGTGATGGTAGCGTAGATATGAGCGCAGGGGGTTATGATTTGTGAAGGACTTTCAGTTTCAAGAAAATGAACTCAGGGAAGCTCCAGCTTCGTTTGAATATATATTACTAATATTATGCGATATCTTTATGCTTTATGACTTGATACACAAATCTACGCATTTATGCATATACATGAATACATGTCCGTAATATACATTCTAAGGTAAGTAAATTACCATCTGCAGTCCATTTTTCTTATGTGCAACTTTACTTCTTTAAGATTGTGAGATGAACCAAACGATCAAACACTTAAAACTGATAATTTCCCAAGAAATTGATTGTGACGTAGAGACTATATATTAACTGTTTCAGTCACTTTGTTTATTTTTAAGTTTCAACATAAACATAAATCTAAAAAAAAAAATTACTTTGGCAACTCAATAACTTTTTTGTACAAGAACAAAGAATAAGAAACTAAAAGGAAAGAATAACATCAAAGTATGGCATTCAAACATCAACCAGACCTTTACCCAGACTATCGCTGCATTAAACGCAATTAAGGCCACCGCTCCGGCGGCGGCTATAATTATAATCTCCTTGAATCCAAGAAGACAAGACGCTATAAGGATAACGGAAAACAACCGCATCTTATTGATCACCATCATATTTTGTAAATTATCTTGATAGATATTTTGACATGATTACTACAAATAGATGAAATAAGGGAAAACCAAATCTCCTTAATCTTCGAACTCGGCTGTTAATATATTTGTTGTATGGATGTGACAATTTTAATTATTTTTCTTTAAGAGGGAATGCGTGGTGGAAAATTAAATGCAAAGTATAATGATGCAACTTTATGCTATACCAAAAAATAATGATATATGCAGCGGCATGGAATAATTTATTCGTTTTGGGCACTCTTGTTATTATTTTGCATTTATATCAGTGAAAATGACGTAATTGAGCTGGCTATTAAAGGTCTAATGTTGATAATATATATAGCTTTTATTTGAAGATATAATAAAACATATGAATTATGATGGTAATATAGCTTTTATTTCATGGTATTTTAACTCTTAGAAGAGAATAGAAGAGAAACCAGTACCACATATGCTTTTATTTTTATTTTTATAAAGAAACCACGTATGCTTCTCAGTTCTCACAATTAACGGCAAACATAAAAAAATTAATGGATCGTCAATTTTATATAGACTTTAGAGTCCCATGTTGTGATTCCTTTAATTCACGATTTTTCAAAAAAAAAAAAAAAGAATTCACACAATCTTATTTAAATGCACACCGATCGGCTGGTTTTGTAATCGGTTCTATAAATAGTATGTTTGAGTTTTCTTTTAGTAAATCATTACTTTTAAATATAATTCAAATTTGATGAAAAATATAATGAGTCAAAAACTAACTCCATGAACTAAGGAGAAAAACACTCTCCGTCTAATCTAAACCATAACCAAAGAGGCTTATATCAACAAATTCCATTTCTGGCACCAAAATTTGCAGATAGGAATAACACACAAGCTTTCATTGTCTTTGAAGAGAACATAAGCCATGGATTCTTTAAGAGGCCAAGGTGGGATTCAGATGCTTTTAACTGCTGAACAAGAAGCCGGACGGATTGTTTCAGCTGCGAGGACCGGTATATATAGTCTTTCTCCTTCATGGCTTGTTGGCTCTAGTAGTAAGATTTTGGTTTTGAATCCTTTTCGGCTTTTCCTTTTCTTTTCTTTATGGACGGATCAATGATCAGCAAAACTAGCAAGAATGAAGCAAGCGAAAGATGAGGCTGAGAAGGAGATGGAAGAATACAGGTCTCGATTAGAAGACGAGTATCAAACTCAAGTTTCTGGGGTAAGAAAAACACCGAAACAAAACCAGCTAGTGAGATCTTGATTTGTACTCATTCTTTACCTTATGTTTCAGACGGATCAAGAAGCAGCTGCAAAACGTTTAGATGATGAGACAGACGCCAGGATTAAGAACCTTAAGGAATCTAGTTCAAAGGTCTCCAAAGAGATTGTAAAGATGCTCATCAAATATGTTACCACTACTGGAGCATGATTCTCACTACACCAACCTCATAATATCTTATTCTCCTCATAATAAAATATTGTTTTGATTTTTCAGCTCCAGTTTTTTGGTTCTTGATCTCTATGTGCACAACACAATAGAGCCAACTACATAGTCCATGAGTGTATAAACCACATTAACATGAGGAAACCAAAACAAACATTAGATGCAGTGCCGGCTCAGATGGGTGGGCGGGCGGTGCGACGGCCAGGGGTCCAATCCCGAAGTCCAATAATTAAGGGGCCCATTTTCTAAAATATTTTTTTAAAAAATTAGATTATAACACAAAAATAAAATTTAGAAAGGTCTATAAAAATTTTTATTTATTGTTTTTAGTATTAGTAATTAATATTTTTAACAAAAATAGCATAGAAAATTTTTTTACAGCAAAAAAACATTAAAAAAAAATTTCTAAGAGTCCAAAAATTTTTTTTGCCCTAAGGCCCATAAAAATGTTGAGCTGACACTGATTAGATGAAAGTATCATTATATCAATGGAAAGCAGAACTAAGTACACAAGTGATAAATTTTAAGCACAGCTACAAAAGAGAAAACATGCATGCATAATAAATGCAATGCTTGTTAATTTTGGTATCTTTTCTGTACTCTGAGCACAAATTGTTTACACATTCTTAAACAAACTATAGTTTGATACTGACATTGAGTAAGATAAATACATGAGCATTTGGAACAAAACAAACAATGATATATTATGCGGTAGCTAATGATTTGACAAATATGATTTAAATCAGAACCACGGTGTGGTCTGAAGCCTACCGTCCGAGTCTGACTCATTAGGTCCATAAGGCTTAAGCTTTAACATTGCCCTCAATTTTGTATAATTGTATTTATTAATTAAAGGTGAAAACTGAAAAAGACATTACAAATGTAAAAATCGATATACGTTTAAATCAGTTCAAAATGGTGCAAAAAAGGGGAAAACAATATGAGTAATGGAAAATCTTACAAAAATTACGGATAAATAAGTGGATTCATTTTGACATTAGATGTATGGATAATTGAGAAAATGATTATTCTACACCAAAATAAAAGAAAAGTTTTTTTAAAAAAAAACTGGCATCCGATTATGGAATATACGATATTAGTAAATGAGATATTAATAATTTCGATATAAAATTTCTCCGATAAATTTCAAAATCTGTTTAATAAAAAAATAAAAATTTTAAAACAATAATCAAGATTCTGTTACGCACGTCATGGTGATGCAAGAGAGAGAGGAGCTTTGTTGAAAAGTCTGTTATTGTGTTCTGTTTGTTGTAAGGCGACTAATAACAGAGCATACCAAACTTGGTCTTCGTCTTCTTCATCCTTATCTTCTCCATCCTCTCCTCACTCTATCTCTCCGTCGTAACCAAATCATTTCACAATTCCGGTGATCGCCTGAATAATCAACCATTTTTCCATAGATGGCAACGTTTAACAGCTTCCGTAAAGCCGTCGGAGCAATCAAAGATTCCACTACCGTAAGTATCGCCAAGGTCAACAGCGAATTCAAGGTTAGGATTACATTTTACAAAATTTCAAGTTTTTGGTTTTAAAAAATCTGTAAATGACCGATGAATGAAATTGAGATTAGGATTTGGATGTTGCGATCGTTAAAGCCACAAATCACGTAGAATCTGCTCCCAAAGAACGTCATATTCGTAGTAAGTTTTCTTAAATTTATTCCTCAAACCCTTGAATTTGTTTACGATCTTATGAGTTTTTATCATTTATGCAGAAATATTCTCGGCGACATCTGTAGTGCAACCACGAGCAGATGTTGCTTACTGCATTCACGCATTAGCCAAAAGATTGTCAAAAACTCGCAATTGGGTTGTGAGTTTTATATAACTTTACTTTTAAAGATTTCATTTTTTCAATTTATAAAATCTCTGTTTTTGGGTTTTCTTTGATTGCGTTTCCAACACGCAGGTCGCGATCAAGGTGTTAATAGTCATTCATAGAACACTAAGAGAAGGTGATCCAACATTTAGAGAAGAGCTTCTCAATTACTCACACAGAGGACATATACTGCGAATATCGAACTTCAAAGACGATACAAGTCCTCTTGGTGAATAGCCTTTTTATATATCTTTTGTTCCATAGCTTTTGGTGTGTTAATGAAAATTGTTCAAAACATTTTTCTTGTCTTGGTTTTTGCAGCTTGGGATTGCTCTGCATGGATTAGGACATACGCGCTTTTTCTCGAGGAGCGGCTTGAATGCTATCGGGTTTTGAAGTATGACATAGAAGCAGAACGTTTACCGAAAGGTTCAGGTGCATCTTCAAAGGTTTGTTCTCAATTTCATTCTCACCTTTTAAACAAACTCAAGAATCTAACTATATCACCACAAATCATTTAGCAGAACGGGGATTTCAATGCTTCTCAAACGTATAGAACAAGGATGCTCTCTGATGAAGAACTGCTAGAACAGTTACCTGCATTGCAACAGCTGCTTTACAGGCTTATTGGTTGTCAGGTAAAAGATCTATATATCCAAACTAAAACCTTTAAACTTTTTCTGTTTTTGTTTTTACATGGAACGATTTCTTAATATGTTTTCAGTTTTGCAGCCTGAAGGAGCAGCCTATAGCAACTACCTAATCCAATACGCTCTTGCATTGGTGCTTAAAGAAAGCTTCAAAATATACTGTGCCATTAATGATGGAATCATTAATCTTGTAGACATGGTTTGTAGAAAAATCTCCTTCTCTGGTTTAGTATCAATTTGCTTCTATTGAATGTTACTAAAGTAATATATCTTTGTTCTTGATTCAGTTTTTTGAGATGTCAAGACATGATGCAGTTAAAGCTCTAAATATATACAAACGAGCTGGCCAACAGGTAAAACTCTAAAGTTATAGACTAAGTCTCAATCTTCACTAAGCTTGTTTATTGATATGTTCTTCCACTGCCACAGGCTGAAAATCTGGCTGACTTTTATGAATACTGCAAAGGTCTAGAGCTAGCGAGAAACTTTCAGTTCCCGACCTTGAGACAGGTTCGTTCTTAAATTTTTGTGATAAATGAATGTGAGACTGATCACCTCACAAGAACTAGTTTTTAAAACTTGTTTCAGCCACCTCCTTCTTTTCTTGCAACAATGGAAGATTATATTAAAGAAGCACCTCAAAGTGGTTCTGTACAGAAAAAGCTGGTACAAAAGTTTTACTCTCATCATATTTGGTTGATGTTGATCAGTATAAGTCTTCTTATGATTGGAATTTGTTCTGTTTTTTTACAGGAGTATCAGGAAAAAGAGGAGGAAGAAGAACAAGAAGAAGAAGAGAACTCTGCTCAGCCAGAAGAAGATAAAGAAGCCGAAAATCAAAATGAGAACACCGAAGGAGACCAGCCGCTTATCGAAGAAGAAGAAGAAGAGGACAACGAAAAAATAGAAGAGGAAGATGCTAAACCTTCTTTCCTGATAGACACTGATGATCTGCTGGTAAATCTTCTTCTACACGGCATTATGTGTACCGATATCTCTTTTGGCCAAAGTCTTAACCTTTTCTTCTCCTTCACAGGGACTGAATGAGATAAACCCTAAAGCCGCAGAGATAGAGGACCGCAATGCATTGGCTCTTGCAATATATCCACCAGGTAGCAAAAATTTGATTCTTGACCAAAACTTAAGACTTTCTGTAACACTATTGGAGGAAAAAAGGAAATTGGTGAATTTTTTTTGTTATTGGTCTCTCTGCAGGTCATGAAGCTCCAGGCCCATCAAACAGTTTAAGTTTAATAGAAACTGGTGGATCCGGTTGGGAACTGGCACTGGTCACTCCTCAGAACAACAACAACAACAATCCTCGCCCTGTGCCAAACACTAAACTTGTAATTAAGTCTAACACCGCATATATTTGAATATGAAACTCTCTGTTTCGTCTACTCTCAAGACTCACATGGGACTGTTCTCTCTTCTTGTATTTATAGGCAGGAGGATTTGACAATCTATTACTTGACAGTCTGTACGAGGATGATTCAGCTAGGAGACAGATCCAACTAACCAATGCGGGCTATGGACATGGTGGCATAGATACAACAGCAGCACCACCAAACCCATTCCAGATGCAACAAGATCCTTTTGCAATGTCCAACAACATTGCTCCTCCCACAAATGTTCAAATGGCAATGCAACAACAACAGCAACAACAGATGATGATGATGCAACAGAGTCCCTACAATTTTACTCATCCTCATGATCATCATCATCATCAGTTCTCAGCAGGTCCTTCTCCTTCTAATCCTTTCGGAGACCATTTCCTTGCCCTTCCACCTCCCCCAGGCTCAGCTGGTCCGCAACAAAACAACCATCATCATATGCTCCTATAGAGTTACAATATCGCAGTTAATAATCTCTCCTTCTCTTGGTTACTTTTCCTTTTTTTGGTTTCAGTGTTTAGTTTGATTATATATATATATTCAGGGTGTTATTCTTTCATTCTTTCTACTAGACAACTCTACTCGCTGATGATTTCTTAGCCATTTTGTGCCCATAAATTATGTGTCATTTTGTCTCTGCCTGTTATTATCTTTCAGAACTTGATTACCCTGCAAATTAGTTAAATACGTTTAGATTTTCAAAATAAGTAGTCTGAGTTGTGATTAAGAAAAACAAAATGAGTTTTTCATGTTTTATTTCAAATAGTAGACGAACCAAAAACATTAACTAGTACAAGAACCAAACCCAAAAAGACAGCAGATAAAAGACATCCAACAATATCAAAGTCACTTCTCACTAGTAAGAGAGAGGAAGAGGCCAGTAAGGGAACTCAGTGGACCTTAATGGAACTTTATCTTTTGTGTAGAAGTTAGTGGTAGTGTTGGTTGCGATATCGTGAACACCAAAGTTACAGCCCACGTAATAGATGGAGTTAGGTATAAGTCCAGGAGACGAGCTTGCCGGGACACAGAATGCTTCACCATGTCCAAGAAATATACAAAGATTTCCAATGTCTTGCGTGTTAATCAATTCACCGCAGATTGTATCCGCTCTAAACACCATAAACCCATGCGTTTTCTGGATGATTTTCTCGTCGTCCCTGTCTTCCTCACAGAACCTGCAAATAAGATATATATATATATGTTTCAGCAATGAATTATCAAACTTGTGATTACATATGTAAAAGAAAAATAAACAAATACTTACCACTTGACGAGGAAATGTTCACCGGAGGGTGACTCCACCAGGTGGTCTGTTCTGGAACGCCAGATGTAATCTTCCAAATCCGTCTTATACAACTTCTGGAGAGGGTCCTCCTTAAACAATAAATAAGATAAGTTGGGCTGGACATTATCCTCATCGAAGTGGAGATCCAAGTACCACAAATACTTCCCAGAAGGACTAACACTGAGAAATTTTTTATTCTTCTTCGAATACGTTAGACTCGAGAAAGGGTGGACAGAGCCAGAAGTATTGATGTTGATCCATCCAGAGCTAGAGTCGCTGAAGGGCTTGCACAGACTCACATCAGATCCCACGAACTTGACAGCCACTACCAAGTCTTCCTTCTTTATGTCAACAGAGTTTGATATTGCCACATTCTGGATTCGACAACTACTAGACAGAGGAGGGAGATGATGTTTCACTGGGCCAAATGATGTGTTACTGACCACCATGAGACTTTTGGAACTATACTCAGATTTCTCCAAGTGAACTCTCCATCCATCTTTATGTGAAAATCCAACGGTCATCATCTCTCGGACCTCCTCTGCGAGTCCCTGGTCCTTAATCACGAGCTTCTTATCAGCATAGTATACTTGATCATTGGAACAGTGTTTCGTCGTCTTAAGGAGGTGGTCAATCAACACGTACGGGTATGTCGACTTAGATGATGAGAACATCCGAACGTTCTTGTTGTGAGATCTCTGCATGCCATATTCAAGTAATCATACGATAAGTAAGAACCAAAATGAAACCCTATTTATTACATAACAAATAGTAAGAACTTACGATGACATTTTTGCAGACAGATGGCTTCAAGAGTCGGTTAATGAGCTGAGACATCGTCGAAAACCCTAATCTTTGTTGGTGACTGGTCGTATCCCCCTTCCATCTTCAAAGTAATAAAGAGAGAAGGCCTTGGCCATCAAGTTCACAATTAATATGGAAGAATCTTTATGGAGATAAAAACTCTTTTTGAAGGAAATAAACAATAACCCACTTCATTTATAATGGAATGACTATATTATACATCGTATTTAAGAAGACTCTTAAAAAAGAGAAGTTGTCTAGTAGAACATTTGCTTATTTTAAAAGGTCACAAGTTGTTGTGTTTTTTTTTTTTTTCTTTTTAAATCAATGAATAACAAATAGTATATCATGAATTTGACTTAAATACAAAAAAAAAAAAAAAAAAAAAAAAAACTTAAATAGATGATCATCTGGTTATAGCGAAGTAAAGACACCACAATCAGTAGTGAACCAATACCATATTCAAATTATGTTTACAAACGTATTCTAAACTTTTAAAGAATTAAGCTTTATTTAGTAAGCTAAGTAGAAAAGAGATTCAAGAGTCAAAAAGTGTTAATTATACACGTTTTTAAATCAGATTTCTGTACATGTGTTTTAGAAGAAAATATATAGTTAGGATATTGTTGGTGTCGGATCCCGCACCAGAAGTACGAGACCAACCAAAGATTGCCACGTGATCAAGATAATGGCCCATAAAGGATGAAGCCCATTGGACCCGTGAGCCGAAGGGACGGTCGAAGTGGTTGTCACCATTTCGAGAATCCGAAGTGACTACACTGTGACACGAGTTCGGTGTAGAAGACACGAGTAAGTCGGTTCACGGACACTTGGGCCGAAAGAGGCGAGGCCCATGAAGATCAGAGTCAACTCAAATTCAAACGTTGAGCATTAAAGCCGAAGAATCAAAACGGACACATTTAAGAAGAAATAATTGTGCTTAATTACTCATTTTAATGTCGTTTATCGGTGTATAAATATAGATGCCGATGGCCATGTAAGGGGGATCTTCCTCTCGAGAGAGAAATAATATAGCAATTTTTGTATCAATTTACAAGTTTTTATATACTCATTTTTGTCCCTCAAGAATAATCTTTCCCACTTAATAAAAATACTTGAGTGTGTAAATCCGACATCCACATTTTGGCGCCGTCTGTGGGGACATCAGGATTCTTGAGTGGTCAGATTTTTTCTTTTCTACATTTCCGAGATAAGCGACAATGTCCGGAGGAGACGCCGTTGAGACATCATTGGCCGAAACCCTCAAAGCTATGCAGCAAACCATGTCGGACATATCACAAAAGTTCTCGGATGTGGAGAAGGCCGTCGATACGTTGCAAACATCCCAGGTATCTCTTAGTCAAAATGTCAATAATATACAAACTCGTGTTCGCTCTTTAAGTGCAGGAAACCCGGTGGGAACCCGAAGAGGGATATTCAACTCGCCAAGTTCCGCTGCACGAAATGAAACCAGCGGACAAACAACTCCCGGTGCTACTAATAATGTAGCTCAGACGTCGGAAGAAGAGACGCAGCTCGGGGATGAAGAACAACTTGCAGCGCAGTACGAGCAGGAGAACCTCGACCAGTTCGAGACCATGAGGAAAGTTAGCCAGGAATTAAAAGAAATGAAATCAAAATTTCATCAGGCTACAAGTTCGGAGCCAGACATCAATCGAGTCATTGAAGAAGCTAGGCGAACCCCTTTTATCCCGCGAATTGCAAGTTTGAGGATCAAAGATTCCCGGAAGCTCAAGTTGGACCCTTACAGCGGATTGGAGGATCCAAAAAGCTATCTTGCAGCCTTTCTGATCGCTGCAGGAAGAGTCGAGTTGGATGAAGCTGATGAGGACGCAGGCTATTGCAAGCTGTTTTCGGAAAATCTATGTGGCCAAGCTCTAATGTGGTTCACCCAATTAGAGCCGGGTTCGATCAGCAATTTCGACGAACTATCAGCCGTATTCTTAAAGCAATACTCTATCCTTATGGATAAAAGCGTCTCGGATGCCGATCTTTGGAACTTAACGCAAGGATCTAATGAGTCACTTCGAGTTTTCATCACCAAATTCAAAGGAGTGCTGTCAAAACTCCCAAGAATCTCCCAGCAATCGGCTTTATCCGCCCTACGAAAAGGATTGCGACATGATTCAAGGTTTAAAGAAGACTTAATACTTCATAAACCAGACACAATTCAGGATGCACTCTTCCGCGCAAACAATTGGATGGAGGTAGAAGACGAAAAAGAAAGTTTTGCCAAACGGAATAAACAAGAAAAGCCGGCAATCACCGTCCCTACCAAGAAGTCCGAGCCTAAAGAGAGCAAAGGACCAAGGAAGTTTGGGTCGCAACCCTTCAACAATTCCGTCGGGAAGCAATTTCAAGGGAAAGGAAGATCAAACACTTGGGTCCGTGATGAAAGTCTATATTGCGACATTCATAAAGTAACCGGACATTTAACCAAGGATTGCAGCGTTCTTAAAAAGCACCTCGCGGAGCTTTGGGCTAGTGGCAATCTTTCTAAATTCGATATAACAGATTTTGTGAAGGAATACCACGAAGCAAAGGAAAACTCCAAAGATCAAGATTCCAAAAGACCAAGGTTATCCAACGAGGAAGAACCAAGGAGTTCGAAGGGGAAGATCAATGTGATTCTAGGAGGTTCCAGATTTTGCGGAAATTCAATAAGTTCCATCAAAAAACATAGACGAAATGTCTTACTCAAAGCAAGCTTGAGCGAAGAAGTTGATTTTCAAGGTGCTTCAATATCATTTAACGAAGAAGAAACGCGGCATCTCGAAAGACCGCATGACGATGCTCTAGTCATTACTCTTGATGTCGCAAACTTCGAAGTATCAAGGATCCTTATAGATACAGGCAGCTCGGTCGACTTGATCTTTTTAAGTACTCTAGAAAAAATGGGAATCAGCCGAGGAGACATAGTAGGACCTCCGTCTCCATTAGTTGCATTCACTAGCGAGTCAGCCATGTCTCTCGGGACAATCAAGCTACCGGTCCTTGCCAAAAAAGTATCGAAAATTGTGGACTTCGTCGTCTTCGATAAGCCCGCAGCTTACAACATCATCCTTGGGACTCCCTGGATTTATCGAATGAAAGCAGTTCCCTCTACATACCATCAATGTATCAAATTTCCAACATCAAATGGGGTGGAAACAATTCGGGGAGATCAAGAAGCTTCGCGAACATGCTACTTAGCTAGCCACCGTATGAAGATTCAATAGCAATTAACAAAGCCCGCGAAAGAAGGACTAAAAACAAAATTTCCTAGTGGGCAGAAGAAAGAAGATGTAGTAGTTGACGTGGAACTGGAAGAAGACAAGCCGGACCGGAAAATTAGAATTGGAGCAACTTTGACTGGCCAAATAAAAGAAGCTTTGATCGAACTCTTAAGGAAAAACAAAGCATCATTTGCATGGTCAGCAGCGGACATGCCGGGCATAAATCCGAGTATAATCTGTCATAAACTGAACGTAGATCCAAGCTTCAAACCGGTGAGACAAAAAAGAAGGAAGCTTGGAGTGAAGCGGGCAAAAATAGTAAACGACGAAGTGGATAAACTTTTAAAGATAGGGTCCATAAGAGAAGTGCAATATCCGGAGTGGGTAGCAAACACTGTCGTTGTCAAGAAAAAGAATGGGAAAGATAGGGTTTGCATCGACTTTACAGACCTAAATAAAGCATGTCCCAAAGATAGTTTCCCGCTCCCGCATATAGATCGACTTGTAGAGTTCACCGCTGGAAATGAGCTGTTAACATTTATGGACGCCTTCTCGGGTTATAATCAGATAATGATGGACCCCGACGATCAAGAAAAGACGTCATTTATCACAGATAGAGGTATCTACTGTTACAAGGTAATGCCTTTTGGTTTGAAAAATGCAGGAGCGACTTACCAACGGTTGGTGAACAAAATGTTTCACAATCAACTCGGGAAGACTATGGAAGTTTACATAGATGATATGTTGGTTAAATCGTTGAAGAAAGAAGATCATGTTAAACATTTGGAAGAATGTTTTGATATTCTCAATAAATATCAAATGAAGCTGAACCCGGCGAAGTGCACGTTTGGAGTCCCATCCGGAGAATTCCTTGGCTACATCGTGACAGAAAGAGGGATTGAAGCCAATCCAAATCAAATTAATGCCTTTCTAAACATGCCGTCTCCGAGAAACTTCAAAGAAGTACAACGATTGACTGGGCGGATTGCGGCCTTGAATCGTTTTATCTCGAGATCAACAGATAAGTCGTTGCCTTTCTACCAAATTCTAAAAGGGAACAAAAGATTTCTTTGGGATGAGAAGTGTGAAGAAGCTTTTGGGCAGCTTAAGGCATACTTAACCACTCCACCTATATTGTCCAAACCGGAAGTGGATGAAAAACTCTACTTGTACGTTTTAGTTTCAAACCACGCGGTTAGTGGAGTCTTGGTTCGGGAAGACCGTGGGGAGCAGAGACCAATTTACTACGTGAGCAAGTCAATGACGGATCCGGAAACCAGATACACAATGATGGAAAAACTTGCACTCGCGGTGGTAACTTCGGCCCGGAAGTTGCGTCCATATTTTCAATCTCATCCAGTTGAAGTATTAACTAACCAACCACTCAGAACAATACTTCATAGTCCAAGTCAATCCGGACGTTTGGCGAAATGGGCGGTGGAATTAAGCGAGTACGACATAGAGTTCAAAAGCCGGAGCAGTATGAAGGCTCAGGTCTTAGCAGATTTCCTGACCGAACTTCCAATACCTGGAACGATGGGTCAACCGGAGAACCAAACTTGGAAGTTACACGTAGATGGGTCTTCAACAAAGCAAGGATCCGGAGTGGGAATTAGGTTGGAATCTCCGACATCAGAAATTCTAGAACAATCATTCCGACTGTTATTCAATGCCTCCAACAACGAGGCAGAATACGAAGCCCTTATTGCCGGACTTCGACTAGCACAAGGAGTTGGAGCTAAGGAAATATTAGCTTATTGTGATTCGCAATTAGTAGTTAACCAATTTAATGGAGACTATGAGGCCAAAGATTCAAGAATGGAAGCATACCTCGAAGTGGTGAAGGATCTATCTAAAAATTTCTCGAAATTTGAATTAATCCGTATACCTCGGGGAGAGAATACAACTGCAGATGCACTTGCCGCATTGGCATCAACATCAGACCCTGAGTTGAAGAGAGTTATCCCAGTAGAATGTATCTCGGAGCGAAGCATTCAGGACAGCAAGGAAACCCTCGTTGTTACAAGGTCTCGAGCAGCGGCGCGCGACCGTGGCGAACCAGAGACCGAACCACCACCCAACAAACGAAGAAAGTCAAAGGGATCAAACATATCTAACAAAGAACCCGTTGTCTTAGCTGAAGATGTGATTCCAGAAACAATATTGGAAACCGAACCATTAATCGAGGAGGATATTCTTGAACCAAACGAACATCCCGAACCAGAGCCACGAATATTTCACAAAGTTGACCAAATTCCGGCTAAAGACTGGGGGGCTGACTGGAGGGAGCCAATAAAGCACTACATCACGACAGGCGAGCTCCCAAAGAATAAATGGCAGGCCAGGAAAATGAAAGTCGTTAGCGCGAAATTTTGTCTGTCAAGGGATGCGTTATATAGACGAGGTGTCAGTGACCCTTACCTATTATGCATTTTTGGGCCCGAAGTCGAAATCGTCATGAGCGAGGTGCATGAAGGATTATGCGGGAGTCATTCATCAGGAAGAGCTATGGCTTTTAAAGTTAAAAGAATGGGGTATTTTTGGCCCACTATGATCACTGATTGTGTTAAGTTCGCCCAAAGATGCAAGCGCTGTCAACTCCATGCACCATTGATCCATCAACCGTCGGAATTATTCTCCTCCATTTCCGCCCCATACCCGTTTATGAGATGGTCAATGGACATCATTGGACCATTACACAAATCAACTCGAGGTGTACAGAAGCTGAGGCGTATGTTGGTATCAAGGATTCGGCGGTGAAGACCTTTATTTGGAAAAACATTATATGTCGACATGGAGTTCCGTACGAAATAGTCACTGATAATGGACCACAATTCATTTCACTAGATACCTTTCGAGTTCACACGAGTTTGATGCCTTTTGTGCGGACTGGGGAATCAAAGTTAGTTATTCTACTCCACGATATCCGCAAGGAAACGGACAAGCTGAAGCCGCGAACAAGACAATATTAAGCAATCTCAAGAAACGCTTAAGTCATCTAAAGGGAGGATGGTATGAAGAACTCCAACCCGTCCTGTGGGCTTATCGTACAACCCCTAGGCGACCTACAGGAGAAACTCCATTCTCCTTGGTTTACGGCATGGAGGCGGTAGTACCAGCTGAACTCAACGTGCCCGGACTTCGTCGAACAGAAGCACCGTTAAATGAGGAAGAAAATTCAGCAATGCTTAACGATTCACTAGATACCATAAATGAAAGGCGTGATCAAGCTCTAATTCGGATCCAGAATTACCAACAGGCAGCAGCCCGGTATTACAATTCTAAAGTTAAAAGTAGGCCGTTCTTCGTGGGAGATTACGTATTAAGACGCGTCTTTGACAATAAAAAAGAAGAAGGTGCTGGAAAACTTGGTATTAATTGGGAAGGACCTTATATTATTACCGAGGTGGTTCGAAACGGCGTTTATAGGTTAAAAGACCTAGAGGACAATCCAGTCAAGCGACCTTGGAATGTGATCAACTTAAAGAAGTTTTATGTTTAGAAGCTACATGCATTGTTTATGTACATGAACTACGATTTGGCTTGATCCCGGAATGGGTACGTAGGCAGCTCGAAAACGAGTTCAGCTATTAATAAAATTTTTGTTTTATTTCTTTATTAAAGGAAGAAGGTTCGGCTATGCGAACATACAAGAGATTGGAAATAAAGCGTTTATTCAAAAAAAAAAAGGGGGCGAAGTGTCCCTCATCGTACACTTTGAACTACGAAATCCTCGTTGACGAGCAGAACACTTCAATTCCTTGACCAGCAAGATCGAGGATTGGCATCATGCAGTCCGGAATTCGAGCAAAGTCAGAGATTCCAAGCTCAATCCACTCTCCGGGGTGAGATTCAAGGATGTGAAGATTTCTTGACACCATAGTAAGCCTGCGTTGCATCCGGTTAATCCTCTTCCGGAGCCTCCTCTTTTCCGACGTAAGCTTCCGGTGTTGAAGTTCAAGTGCCTCTATGAATGCCGTCGCTGTTCCTTGGTCTCTGATAGGTAGATCCCTGATCAAAGCACATGGGGCTCGGATTTGAAATCTCAAGAAGCCGCGAAGTGGAGGAGGCTGCCTGTTGGGCTCACTTGGAACATCTTCATTCATCATTCCGAATCTGGAGAAGTCGGGCATAGATTCTGAACAGCGTAGATTGAACTCCATGCCTGTTAAAATAAAAAATGGTGAGGAGTAAAGGGGAGTTAAACCTATAATTTATAGGAACCCCATATCCCTAGCAAGCTACGGATTCTATCCAAGGAATGGAATGATTCGCGGAGAGATTTATGCCCTCGAACGGATCCTGCATTAAAAGACGCATCTCGAAGAATATTTGGAAAAGAAGGAAAGTAGCAAATATTTCCATAAATAAAAGGGCCGAAGCCCATTACGAGTTTTTGTTTTAAAAAAAAAAAAGGAGAAGTGAAGAAATTGGAGAACATTTATGGGAGAGGCTCAGGAACAGGCTCCTTCATCGCCGGTTTAGTCCTCGAAGAGGACGCCTTGTTTTTGGCATCCACTTCGGTACGATCCCAAAGGCGTTTCCGGCAGTCGCTGGCCTCCTCCTCCAAGTCCTCCTCCTCTTCATCGTCGGATGGAACGGCGAAGACGGGGGCGTTCACGGGACCCGGGACTCCTCTAGCGCGGAGATACATCCGAAGCATCTTCGGGATCTCAGCAACGGAGTCGAAGTTCCGCCACTCCCATTGAAAGGGATCACTCTCCAAGGCCCTTATCTTCCTTTCCACCCGAGCGACGCGAGCCTCGAGCGTCTGCCTTTTGAGTCCCAGCCGCTGCCTCTCTTCACACAAGCGACGGTGCTTGTCGGCGACCTAGCATAAAAATAAGTGAATGAGACGAAACAAGAAGTTTTAAATCAAAAACTTTAACATTTACCTTGTCAATGAAATCGCAGGCCTCTTTCTTCTCCTTCGGAGGAAAGTGAAAGACGGCGTGAGGAAAGAGAACGCCGGCCGGTTCAAAGCCGTCGCCGGATAAGAAGAGTGGACTGCCGGGATCAACGGGGGCTACTGTTTCGTTTTCCATTCTTAAAATATTTCTCAAGTGAGATTCTATAGTCATGTTTAATAAAGCCTAGAGGTAGGTAAGCATTTATTTATAATGATTTAGGGTTTGTCTTGGAACCATAAATTCATTAATGATAGCGTGCCCAAGTGGTTTAAACCATTTTTGGACAATCGAGAAAAGGCAATTATTACATTAAAAGACGAGCCGTTCTCTTTAAGAAGGGAAAGAGCAACCGTCACATTAATTGCAAAAGTTACTAAGGCCCAAGCCTGACAAGTTTACCGAGTTGACTAAACCCGAAGCGGGGAACTCGCTTTAAGCCGAGCTCAGCTCTCGCATTCTAAAGAGAAAGGTCTGATCAGCCTAAAAATCTCGAAAGCATTGCCACAAGGCCACAAAAGGTTAAAAGCGGACTTTGCAAACCCGCATATAATTTTAACCAGACCCCCTTGGGCCACAACCTAAGAAAGGTTTAAAAGCCTCCTCAGGCAAATATTTTGTTCAAAAGAAAATAATAAAGCCTCCTTAGGCAAAGACAAGTTTGAAATTAAGTCTTAAAAATAAAGGGACAGTCCCCAATTTAAAGTGGACACAGCCACTACGGAGCAGCGGCCACCTCGGAATCCGGCTCAACAGTCGAAGCTTCATTCGCGTCCTTGGTAGCCGCTTGATCAGATGAAGCTCCTTGACCACCCTCCGCGGTACAACCAACCTCCGGAGTGACCTCTGGTACCATTGGAGCTGCGG
Source organism: Arabidopsis lyrata subsp. lyrata (assembly GCF_000004255.2). Lineage (NCBI taxonomy): Eukaryota > Viridiplantae > Streptophyta > Magnoliopsida > Brassicales > Brassicaceae > Arabidopsis > Arabidopsis lyrata. The sequence continues at coordinate 6,903,712 of NW_003302549.1, forward strand.
GCGGGACAACGTTTTCCGTATCATAGAACCTAGAAATAATGATTCCAGTCAATCAAAGGTACAAGGTAAGAAAAAGGTAAGCCACAGGAACCAAGCGTTACCTGCCCAGTCTAAACCCGATTCACTGATAGGAGGTGATTCAGTAAAGAAAGCCTCGAAGTCAAGCGGGTTGAAGATCGAAGTGGGAAGAGCTGCTAAGCGACTCCGTTTCTCAGAAAGGTTAGTCGACAGCTCGGTCCTTTCTTGCTCCTCGGAGAAATCTGCTTCATGGATTTGGTCCAGCAGGATCAAGTTGCTTTCGTGCTCCTTGATGTCTGACTCCAAGTCCGACCTAGCTTTCTCGGTTTGCATGAAGCGAATGGCCCCTTGGATCAATTCCATCCCGCGTCCCTTAACCTCCTTTCTGGCCTTTGATGCCGACCTTGCCAACTCAGAATCACGCAACTTGGCTAGCGCCTTGTACTTCGCGTCGAGCTCGATAATTTGGTTGTTCAGGGTGTCGGCGGCTGATTCGGATTCATGAAGTCTACCCTGAACACCAGACAGTTCGTCCTGGAGTTTGTAATTCCGGTCATAGTAGTCTTGCAGTTCCCCCTTTACCTGCGCCAACTCCGACGTTAGCCTATCGACCTTATCCTCCAAATCGTGCTTAGAGCCAGCAGAAGAGTTGAGGTCAGCCTCAAGCGCTGAGAATTTCTTCTTCCACATGTCGATCTCCTTCTCCCGTCCAATGACCAGCCCTTCGTAATGTTCGATCATGTCGTTAAATTCGCTTTGAGCCTGGCATTATACATGAACCCGGGATGACGAGTCAGTTCGCAGAATGGCAATACAATAAAAAGTATACACAAAAGAAAGCGGAACAAACCCGAGAAGAGTGATGCGCGTGAAGCAAATAACGTTCACGAATCGCAGGGCGCCATTTGTCAAAGTCTGGCAAGATCGAACCCGATCGGGTCTTGAAGCATCGGAAGACGCTGCCTTCTTTCTCCATAGCTGCGAAGAAGGAAGGGTTGTAAAAATTGGAATTTTAATAAAGACAAAAAGTTTAAGTGTGTGTAAGTCACCGAACCTGAAAGCGATTTGACTTGAGGTACAAGAGCAGGCTTCAGCCTCGAGGGAGCATCTCGAGATTCAGAATCTCCCTTTTTCGGAGACGCACTCCGAGCAGTCTTTCCACTATCAGGCTGGGAGGAGGAAGACATATCAACCGGACGTGGAGGACCCATTGGTTCAGGAGGAGGAGATGATCGAGGTGAGCGGTCAGTCCGGGCCCTCGACTTTTCCCTCTGCGGAGAAGAATCGCTGCGAGAAGACTTATCTCTCTTCCGGCGAACCAAGTTCTTAATCGGCTCGTTACTAAAATCATCTCGGGGAGGACGAGGTGAATCACGGCGAGGAGATTGAACCCTCCGAGGAGAACGCGAGTCGCGACGATTGCGACGAGGAGTTAATCTGAAGGAAGCGACAGATCGAGCTCCCTCGGTGCTGCCATCATCAACTAGCAAGGTTTTACTGTAGTCCTTCTTGTCTATGGAAGTCGCGAGGAACTTCTTCTTCTCCTCGCAAGCCTCAGCCATCGGCTTGGAAAGCAACTTACGCTTGGCCGCAAGGGCCCGAGATGACATTCCTTGAGTTGAGGGAGGGGGAGGAATTTGGTGAAGATGACCAGGCGGACTCATCCTGAGTCTGTGGTTAGCTTCCAGGAATCGTTCAAGAGTGAAGGAATTCCAAAGGGTTTCCCCTTCAAGAATTATTTTGAAGAATTCGATGAACTCTTCAGATGGGAGGTTGGAAGCGATGAAAGCTGCGAAATGAAACAACGGTGTTAGTCAATAAAGATAAAGAAACAACCGGGAAAGATACGGGCAACCTAATCACTACCGGGTTTCGCAGACCACTTCGAAGGGAGAAAATCAGCAAGATTTCCAATCGAAGCGGGGGTTTTCTTAATTAGAAACCAAGGATGATGCCAATTTTCATCCTTGTTCGGAAGATGTGAAATGATATTCCTGTTGGCATTAGGATATGCTGAGAAATATCTCGTTTTCTTCGATGAACTTCTCACGCTCAGAAGTTCATTCAGTTCAGCAACTCCGATAACATAACCGGCCTCCGCCGCGATTGTTATAATTCCAAGAATTGTGCGGAGAAGATTGGGGGTTAATTGAGGAAGAGCGATTTCAAGAGCCGCTAGGTATAAAATTAGGGCTTCGGGAAGAGGAAAGGTAAGCCCGCAACCCTTGAAATAAATCTCATACACACAGAAGTAACCATCGCGATGGTTCTCTGGAGATTCTGTGGGAGAAGCTATTTGTGCTTCCGCCATAATTTCCGGCGGAATCCGGCAAAGCTCTCTCAATCGCTCGAGGGATTGAAGAGTACAAGTAGACCTGTAGTGCGGACCGGCAATGTCACCAGGGCGGGTGCACTCGTCGTTACTAGAACGCCTCTCGTCAAAAGACGGAGACTCGGGTCTATCGGAATCAGAAGTCATTGGGAAGAAAGAAAAATTCAAGATCCGGCGAAGAAGGGTTTTGGTGAAGGAACGAAGAGAGAGGTTTTGATTAAAGTACAAAAGTAAAAGAAGAGAGTAATGGTGAAAAGAAGTTACCTCAAACTAATGATGAAACCGCCTCGGAAGTCGTGTGGGAAGTGGGAAGGTTTTTCCCGTTTTAATAGTAATTAAATCAATATACGGTCATAATGATGACAGATGTCACTCGGTTAAAAATGGATAGTGCCAAAACTAAAGGAGTGATGGGATTTTCGGCGGGAAATCAGAAAGATTCTCGAGCGCAATCTTTGGCCACTTGAGCATTTAAAGTCCTCCGAACTGGAATAGCACTTCGAAGAACTTGGGGGGCTAATTGTTGGTGTCGGATCCCGCACCAGAAGTACGAGACCAACCAAAGATTGCCACGTGATCAAGATAATGGCCCATAAAGGATGAAGCCCATTGGACCCGTGAGCCGAAGGGACGGTCGAAGTGGTTGTCACCATTTCGAGAATCCGAAGTGACTACACTGTGACACGAGTTCGGTGTAGAAGACACGGGTAAGTCGGTTCACGGACACTTGGGCCGAAAGAGGCGAGGCCCATGAAGATCAGAGTCAACTCAAATTCAAACGTTGAGCATTAAAGCCGAAGAATCAAAACGGACACATTTAAGAAGAAATAATTGTGCTTAATTACTCATTTTAATGTCGTTTATCGGTGTATAAATATAGATGCCGATGGCCATGTAAGGGAGATCTTCCTCTCGAGAGAGAAATAATATAGCAATTTTTGTATCAATTTACAAGTTTTTATATACTCATTTTTGTCCCTCAAGAATAATCTTTCCCACTTAATAAAAATACTTGAGTGTGTAAATCCGACATCCACAGATATATTTACCATTTGACGAGGAACTTTTCGCCAGAGGGTGACTCCACAAGATGGTCTGTCCTCAAAAGCGAATTCAACTCATGCAACTCGTGCAACAAAGATCTAGGAAGATCTTCATTCCACATATGATTAAACTCGGGGTGGTCACCCTCCTTGAAGTGGAGATCCAAGGAGCACAAGTATTCGCCTCCAGGAGTTGGAATGTAAAACCTTTCATCTTTTTTGGAATACATGAGACTCGAGAAAGGGTTTATAGATCCTGGCGTGGTTTGGATATCTATCCACTGAGAGTCGTCGTGAAAAGCAGGCCTATAGAGCCTCAGCTGAGATCCCGAGTACTTGACGGCCACTACCCAGTCTTTTTTGTTTAGGTCAGGACAAGAGGACATGGCCAGGCTTTGGATTTGGGAGCCTTTAGGAAGAGGAGGAAGATCAACTATCACAGGTTTTGATTTAGGGTCAGAGGGATCTTGGTAATGGATACTGAGGAATGTTTGTTTTGGCATGTGAAATCTCACTCCACTTTGGTAACATGCACAAGTCATCGCATGACGGACCTCGTCCACCAGTTCCTTGTCCTTAATCAAAATTACCTCTTCTTTTAAGTGAGATGGGCAATAAAATCCGTAGTGAAGGGAGAAGCGACCCTCCGAAGAGTGAACCGTGTTAAGGATGTGGTCAATTAACAGATACGGGTAGGCCGGTGTAGAGAATAACCGAACGTTCTTGTGTCTCTGCGACATAGTAGGTACGTTTAATGTAATCAGAAAACAAGAACCAAATGTAGTGAAAATAAACCTTACTTATTTTGGAAGAATGAAAAGCTTACGAGGACATGTTTGCATACAGTGGGCTTCAAGAGGCGGCTGAAAATGAGTTGAGACATTGTTGAAAATCTATGTAATTGGTTTTGTTTCTCTTCCACCTTTTTCTTATCTCCGGTCGAAGATATGCAAAGGGGTAGGCCTTGGAGACCAAGATTTACATTTAAGAAGAAAACAACTTCAAAAGGAAAGAAAACATAACACACTTGGAAACAAAAATATATAGTCGTAATTGTGTTAAAGACTTCAAATAAATGATCACATTTCAAACTATATTTGGGTTAATCTAAATATTTGAAACGCCAAGAAAAAATCGTTGCGGCAACTCACAATTGTTCCGGCAAAGAATGAAACACCTAAAAGCTTATGTATAGCTTTTAATGCACAAATCGTCGAACATTGAAGAGATTATACATGAACTTTACATTTACAACTATATCTTTGTTGCATTGTGAAGAAAAATAACAATAATTTTGTTGAATCGAAGAAATTTCCATTGAACTTAGAGTAGAAAGGGATTTAAATACTAGCATAAAAGAAAAGAAAAAAAAAACACCATAAACACTAGTGAAAAATATATATTAATTATGAGTAGAGAGAAACTGGAGGAGGCCAGTAAGGGAATTCCAAGTTCCTTAATGGAACGTCCTCTTCCGTGTAGAAGATAGTGCAAGTTTTGGTGGTGAGATCATACACACCGAAATTATAGCCCACAAAATAGATGCAGTTAGGCTTGAGCCCGGGGCAAGAACTGGCCTGGATGCAGAAAGCCTCACTATGCCCAAGAAAGATGCAAAGATCTCCAATGTCTTCTGTGTAATACACATACTTTTCCTCCCATGATTCCTCCGCTCTAAATACCATAAACTGTGATGCCATGTGCACGAGTGTTTCCACTTTGTTGTGATTGCGCATTAAGTTGTGGCCGTACCTAAAAACACATGGAAGAACAAATAAGATAACATATTTCACCTCTTCTTGTGCCATTAAATGCATAACCTAATAGTTACTTAGTATAATTTTTATTCTAGTATATATACCACTTTACGAGGAATTGTTCACCGGAGGGTGACTCCACCCAGTGATCTGTCCTGGAAGAGGAATTTAGCGGGGTCAACTCAGGCCCAACCGACTCAGGAATTATATCAAATAAGGGAATGAACTCGGCTTGGTCGCCTTCCTTAAAGTAGAGATCCAAGCAGCACAAGTAATTGCCTCCAGGAGCTGGAATGTAGAATCTTTGATCTTTCTTAGAATACATGAGACTCGAGAAAGGGTGTATAAACTCAGGCGAGGTTTGGATGTTAATCCACTCATGACCGCGCCTAAAGAGACTCAGCTGAGATCCCCAGGACTTGACACAAACGACCCAGTCTTCACTATTATATAGGTCACTTGAGGAGGATGACATGGCCAGGCTCTGGATTCGGAAACCGGTAGGTAAAGAAGGTAGATGAACGCATGAAGGTGTTGATTCCTGGTCATCGATGAGTATATCTAGGGAATTTTCAGAAAGCTTGAATCCCAATCCATGATGTGAAAATCCTACAGTCATCGCATGACGAACTTCCTCCGCCAGTTTCTTATCCCTAATCAAGATGCTCGTTGTCTTTGGGACTTGAGCTGGATCACCTGTTTTGGATGTCCTAATTACGCGACCATCAGGAGAGTACTCCGGGAGGTTAAGAACGTAGTCTATCAACAGAAACGGGTAGATCGGTGTAGACAAGAAGGAAAAATCGATTGGGGTTAGTAGTTTTGAAGTAACGCTCATCTCACCATCCGTTCTGTTTGTGTGACTTGTAGACGAGAAAAGACGAACGTTCTTGTGTCTCTACCATGTTTACGTAAGTAAAAGAAATCAGACAATAAGAACCCAAAAAGTTTAAGGAAATTAAAAACCCTAATTATTATTTCATAGCAATAGGATTCTTACGAGTAGATTTTTGCAGACAGAGGGTTTGAAGAGTCGGTTAATACTAAGCGGGTACATTGTTGAGACCCTTAAGTATGTGCTGTGATTTTGATTAGTCGCGTGTCTCTTTCCGTCTTCCCCGTCTCTGTAGTTAATACAGAGGGTACTACGCCTTGAACACTAAATAGAGAGACATTAAATATGAATATTTAGAGGATAAATTATTTCAGGAAATAAATAATTATAAAAAAAATTATGCCAAAGTGTGTCTTTTATTAATTGAGGAATATGAATTTAAACCTAATCTTAAAATTTTGCCAAAGTGTATTTTTTTTAGAGATTATAAAGTTTGAACTTTTTGGTTTTTTTTTTTTTCTATCGCCTTTCTCTCTTGTCTTGCACCCGTATGGTATGAAAAAAAGACAAACAAAGAAAGTGAAAAGGGAACACAGGCAAATTCACCTTCTAGTGAGTTCTATCTCTCGATGAACTCGAGTCTTTAACCCTTTACAAGACTCGAGTTACATGATACATAAATAAACTTTGAAATATACTCTGTTTTAAGCTTGGTGACGAAACTAGGCCTGGGCAAAAAATCTGTACCCGAGTACAAGAACCGGACCCGACCCGAAAAAACCGGTTCGGGGCGGGTACGGCTATGTGAGTTTTACACTGTTGGGTTCTATAATTGCTTACCCGTGGGTATCGGGTCGGGTTCGGGTTTTACCCGATACCCGATGGTGTAAACCGAAAACCCGATCCGCTTAAATGCCCTTAGGTTTAGTCTCTAACCCGATTAACCTTTTGACTATTTAGCTTCTTCCCTTTGCTCGATTCTAGAACCCTAGATCTCTACTCTCTCCTTTATCAATCATCATTTACCACAATTTCCATTTCCGATTCAAACCTGGAAACTCAAACGAAGACCTCCACATGGTCGACACCGTCTCTGGTCACTTCTCCACCGTCGGCCTTGTCGAGAAACCGCTCAAAGGTACATTCCAATTTCACAAGTCCATGATCTCTCTCCGTCTCTCGAGTTTTAGGTTTATAATTGATTGAAATCGATGATAAGTTTTGGTTTAGGCCTTTAGGGTTTTTAGCTTTTACGGAATGAAATCGAATCGATTTCGATGATCTCTCTGTTTTGGTACTTATTTTTTCCTTTTGTCGACATTATCTATATCATTTTGACCCTCTGATAGTCTGATATTATGTAGGATATGTCGATTTGATTGAGTAACTGGTGGATCTTTGATATAGCGATGAGAGTATTTTAGAGTTATGAACTTATGATCCGTTTCATTGAAACCTGAAACTTGGTAGCTCTGTCTCTAGGTTACAGTTGAGAAAGCCACTTCTTTGTTGAATTTCTTTGCTTTGTTTTGTACAAGAGATCTCCTGTCAAGTTCAAGCAAGTATCTCTTATGGTACATGATGAATTTCTCTTACTTGTGTTGATGATAAAACAGAGACCGTGAAGATGTGATGGTATTTTTTCTTTATGGTCATGATCTTTCTTTTTTTTTCTTTTAATTTAAGTGGCAAAGTTGAATTTGAGTCGGTGAATTTGAGTAGATCTACAAAGGTTAGTCATACCCGAACTAAGTGAGATACATAGATTATGTAAGAGTGAGATTGCATTCTGATTTCTGACATTTGTTTACTTGTATAGGTTCATGCGGGTTGGTCAAGGAGAGTGAGATTATCTACTTCTAGTTTTCATGAATGTGTAATGTGTTTCCATCTCCAGTTTTCTACTTCGGGTTTTAGGCTTGTCAACTTGTCTTTTTTTTCTTCGATTTGAATCATGTGTTTCATGGATATGTTCTATCATTTTATGTCTTTAAGACTTTAACTCTTTATATTTGGATGATTGGAATTGGATGTTTAAGACTTTTGTATTTGAATGTTTTAGGTTTTATTCTATTCAATTACAGTGTAACAGAACCACAGTGTAAAAAATGTATTCCACAGTGTAAACGGGTAGAAAATACCCGAACCCGACCCGAAACAAGCAAGAACCGATATTTTCGGGTTTTTACCGGTTCTCAAATCTGATACCCGAACCGATCCGAACCCGACCATACCCGAACCGAAACCGAACCGATGTTTCGAGTTTACCCTATTGGGTCCTAGATTACCATACCCGACATACCCGAACCCGATCGGGTTTTATCCGAACCCGACCCGCAGACCCGAATGCCCAGGCCTAGACGAAACCAATAATCGAGGCTCAGTTGCTTTGAATCTCCACAACCTCTAAACACATCAGAGAGGGGTTTTTCGGTTTCAAACCATACATGATCACACGAACATTGGGGAGAGTATGAAATTTACGGTCACCCTAGACGTATATTTGTTGGGGTCGAAGAAATAAAAATATCAAACATATATCGTAAATATAATTAAAACATTGATTGAAAGAAAACATTGGATTTAAATGAAAGCATGGGAAAGAAAAGACAACGATAACATTAGTGAAGCAAACACTCGTACAAGAGCCATATTAATTAATTAGAAGCTGGTGGAGAGGAAGCCGGAGGAGGCCAGTAAGGGAATTCTAATTTCCTTAATGGATTTTCATCTTCTGTGAGGAACATAGTGCAAGTTTTGGTGGTGAGATCATAAACACCAAAGTTATAGCCCACAAAATAGATGCAGTTAGGCTTGAGTCCAGGGGATGAGTTAGCTGGGACGCAGAAAGCCTCACTATGTCCAACAAAAATACAAAGATCTCCAATGTCTTCTGTGTAGATCATCTTCTTACTGTATTTACTCGGTTGCTCTTCCTCTCTAAACACCATGAACTTTTTTGTTACATGATACAGTGTGCAGTTGTCAATGTCCTCGAAATCCTCGCCATACCTGCAAAGACATTATAGAGCCAATATGATACTCAAGCAAAAGATTATAGATTTTGGTAATATATATGTTTATAAAAATAAAAGCTATATATAATTTTAATTAGATACTATACCACTTGACGAGGAAAAGTTGGCCGGTGGGTGACTCCACTAGGTGGTCCGTCCTAGAACATGTACTCACGTCCGCCAACTCTTGAAACACCGATTCTGGAAGATCGTCAAAATCCAAGTCGAGGAAATCGATTTGGTCGTCGTCCTCTGAATAGGGATCCAAATAGCACAAGATGTTGCCACCGGGAGTTGGAATGTAGAACTTTTTATCTTTCTTGGAAAACATGATGCTCGATAAAGGGTTTATATTCTGAGGCTTGGTTTTGATGTTGATCCATTTACGGCTGCCAAAAGGCCTGCACATACTCAACTGAGATCCCAATAACTTGACAACGACTACCCAATTTTTATCTCGTTTAGGTAAAGAGGACATGGCCAGGCTTTGGATTTGGGAACCTGTGGCTAGAGGAGGTAGATAAACGGTCACGTCTTCTAGTTCGGGGTCAGTAGGCTTGTAAAAGATGGTGGGAGAACATAAACTATCGTCGTAGTTGTCACAAAGCTTGACTCGCAATCCATCACGTGAAAATCCTACAGTCATCGCATCACAGACCTCCTCCTTGAGATCTTTGTCCTTAATCAAGACTTCCTTTTCATTGGAACAGTAATCGTTTGTTGTTACGCGACCATCCGAGGAAGAGTTTGGGTTGTTAAGGATGTAGTCAATCAACAGAAACGGGAAGGCTGGTTTAGACGAGAAGGGCTGATTCACTTTACTACTCTTGTCATCGGACTCCAACCCACTCGTGTGAGTTGCAGATGAGAACAGACGAACGTTTGTTTGTCTCTGCCATATATATATATGTTCAAGTAGTCAAAGACAACGTAAAAAAAACAAAAACGTTAAAAGAAAAAGCAAGAGAAGCTTACGTACGAGGAATTTTTTGCAGACAGAGGGTTTGAACATTCTGTTGATTATAAGCTGTGACATCGTTGAAACTCTAATCTATGTTTGTGTTTCGTCATCTCTACCTATGTCCGACTTATTTATTATAGAGATATAGTATCCTTGCTCACCAAGAACTCGCTATAAATGCATATTTAATTAGAGAATATTTTATAACTGTTGCCTAAAAACAAAGATCAGTAGAGAAAATGTCCTTCATACATAGGTTAAATTTTTATTTTTCCTTTTTCGTCAACAGAAATAGGTCATTGTATTAATTGTACTAATTCTAGAATTTGGAAATAAAATATATAGAATCAAAAATAGGCCTTGTAGATGAATAGAAGAAGTTACAAAATAAAAAAGATTGATGTCACTCTAGAAGCTGGACTGCACCAATAGAAGGAATGTTTTCCCTTAGTTTTTGAGTCAACGCGACACGAACAGTCATGACTCCAGCAGCTGGTCCAGAGAGCCGAACCTTGACTATGTAACCATCGATCTCAACTAGCTCAAGCCCCCCACCTCCAGTACCGGATAGGTACGGCCTTAGCTCAGAGAGAACCTAAATTAAAAACAAACCAAAAGGACCATTCATATCGATTTCAAAACCAAGGGGCTAAAAAAAAAATAAATAAAACTTTTTAAAATCAAACCTTTTCAATGTTCTCATCGTTCAGCTCTAACCCGCCAGTCTCGGATTCAAGAAACTGCTCAACGGACATGATCTCTGGAATCTTGTCTCGAAGACGACTCTCGATTCCCATCTTCAACGTCATTGATGAGCTAGGACATGAACCACAAGCTCCTTGTAGCTTTAGAACAACCACAAGTCCGTCGATTTCGTGCAACGCCACGTTTCCTCCATCAGCCATTAAAGATGGTCGTACTTCGTCTAACACTCTCTCTACATTCTCTTCCGTTAACGGCATGACGCAGCTCACGTGACCAAATACTACACCAAATTACAAGAATCTAAATCACAACTAGAGTTCTAAAGAGATTGGTCTGGTTTTGTCAATCAAATACGAATTTAAGCATTTACCTGATCGTGATCGTGTTCTCAAAGGTCGAGTGTGGTGAACTAAAGAAAAATGTATTCTTTGAAATTGACCTCTGAGGAATGTACTGCATTTGGAAGAGACTCCTAAACTATCTGAAATTGCGTTCTAACACAAGCGAAAGAGGAGAAGAAGAAATCATGAAAAAGCAGTCATTTTTTTTTTGGTGAAGCTCGACGAACTTAAAACAAATTACCTTAGAATTGAGAAGCGATAAGCGGAAATTAGGATTCTTCTCTGCTGATGAGAGCGAGAGGTTCATCGTTGTAATTCGGGTTTGACCCGAAACCAAACCCATTTGGATCCTCACTTTTCTGCTTCACGATCGAGAAAATTTCCAGAAACTATGAAGAAAGGCTGGAGATTTGGGGAATTCGGGTGGATTGAGTTTTTTTTTCCCAGGAAAATCTGGGCCGAGAACAGAGTAGGAAAAAAAGACAGAACTTTTCATTGGTGGATGATGATGGATGATACGTCTTGGAGATGATTTCATTTTGTGGCTAAGATTTTTTACTTTAATAATTAATACGACAAACTCTCAAAAAATAAATATATAATATATACTTACAAAAAATATAAAGTAAATACTTTATTGTTGTTATAAACAACAAACTGATTCATAGGGTAATCTAATTTTTGTTTAGGCTGATGATTCAAGAACATAAATTTTGCTATAATCAGACTGATTAATCAAATAACCAAAATCCAATTGGTGTAATTAACGCATTTTTATTTAATTACCTTTAACAATTTAAAAATTCATGAATACTATTACAAAACAATGAAACTGGTCAGAGTCCAGTTTGGAACCCAACTAACTTTGTGTTCACCATGTGATGTCTCTCGGGAACATTAAGTATATATTTTAATAAAGACAGTTTTTAAGTTTTTTTTTTTAAGATGAGGATGATGAATGCAAGACTTTTTAGGTTCAAGCTTTCCAATTTGAAGGAACCACAGATACTTGGAGTATTCCTTTCCATTCTTTGCCGGGGTTCACTGTGATCGGTTTCTCGACAGCCGCGCTTTCCACCGTTACAAAACGCTTATAGTCTTCAACTCCCAAATCTGACACTTTCTTGTCCCATGGATTCCACACCACTGCACATTATAGTTACAAATGATCCATCATTAGTACTACTAAAACAATCTGTTTCTGTGTCTATAACTCTATATATGTATGTTTACAAATCTAAGTCTTTAAAGTTACCGGCATCAACTTGTCCCTCCTTGTGTACAACAATAGTCTTCTTTTTCTTGTGGTCTACGATTCTTAGTTTATTTGGAGTGCTTAGGTACAACCTGTCAAGCTTTTTTTCAAGGTGTGTGTTTTAAGTGATGGAATATAATAAGGGTTGAAATGTGAATTGGCAAAAGGACAAAAGGCTTACTTGAGCATTGAAAGTTATAACTTTGTCATGATCAGTGAAACGTGTTCTGTTCTTTTGTTGGTCAAGATAATCCAAGTTGTGTAATCCTTCGACGTGGACTTCACTGAACACAACAAGCAGCTGATATAACTATACTAACACCAACACAAACCAAAAAACAAGAACTGCGTATTTATATAAAAAAAGATGTCAACGTGAAGTTATGACTCTTTGGGTTACCTGATATTGGAAACAGCGAAATAGGGGTGAAGAGCAAATGTGAAGTTAAATGGTTTAGTATCAGAATTCTTAACACGAGATGTCAACGTCAAATCTCCATCATGTCCCAATGCTACTCTCAGTCGGTACTCAAACCTGAAATGGTTACAGAGTTCAAAACAGTTTCCAGATTCTATGCAAAATATTCACAAGCAAATATCTGAAAAAATGTTGAAAAAGAGAGAGAGAGAGGTTTCAAGAAACCTACTTATGAGGCCAGATCTTCAAATCATCATTGGATGATCTTAGGATAAGGTCAACATGAGCAGAAGAAATTGATGGCAAAGGAGGTGGTTTAGCCTCAACTTGCCAGAACCTCTGCCTTGCAAATCCATGTGAGGGAAGTGGACCGGTGTTACTATACTGCACTTGCATAAAAACATTCCATTAACAAAATAAATTATACCATTCAATTACAAAGAAATTTTTCTGTTTTGAACACATACTTGCGGAAACAATACTGGAATTCCTCCACGAATCGGTGTTGGAGGCTGAAATATAGCCTGCACAATACGTAACACATGATTTTAGATTTCTCTGCTTTGGAACTCATAACATACCCATAAATTACCACTACTTTATAACAAGCAGACATTAAGCTACTTATCTATTTACAAGCCTCTAATGAAGTAAAGATTCATCTTTGCATAGTTTACTTAGTCAACTACAATTGTACATACAAAATAAATTAGAAAAAAAAAAAAAACTATTGCAGATACAGCCAATCAGAGACCAATATTTTTAGGCTTTTAGCAATCATATGATCTTAAAAGGAGATAGAGTGAATCTGACGTTACCTTGCTACTCATAACAAGTAACTCCTCTCCCTTCTCATTCTTCCAAGAACTCACTTGACCTCCATACAAGTAAACCTGAATAGATAAAGAAACAAAATGAATCAAAATCTGCATCATGCAATATCCAAAAGATGTTTCGAAACCAAGTTTTTGATGTAAATGACAATCAAAGATCTAAACCAAACCGTAAGAGTACCTCAGCAGATCGGCCACGACGGTCGCGGATGATGATCTTGTCAAGACCATTAATGCCTTTAGTCCTCTCAATGGGACGATGCTCGATAGCCGTGGCTACTACTGCAACCACCAGAGCCCATAAGAAGATCACAAATCCGAGATTTCCCTTATTCCCCATCATGAGTCGTCTCTCCTTTGCTTGTTGAAAATTATTGAAGATTTTCTCTCTTCTTATTTTATAAATATGCCAAAGGAAAGAAATTGAAAAAAGTCAACGAGTGAGCCTAAAAACAGGAAATGAAACTTAATTTAGTTTAGAAAAGACTTTATTTTCTTGACCAATAAAAGAAGGGAAAGTCTTAATTTGTCCAATTTTTCTTTTTTTTGCTCAAAACTTAAAAGTAGTCCATAAGCCACATCTCTTGACCTTATCGACGCCAATCTTTACTTTCTTGTTAACGAGTCCGTTCAATATAAACCAACCTTTCATTTTCTTTCGATTTTTCTCTTATTTTGACAACTATATTTAGATTTTGAAACTTGAAATATTTTGTATTTATCAGCAACAATAAACTTTACTTCTAATTAAGTTTAACTAAACTAGAATAAAATCCATGGCAAGGAAATTAGATACATAAAGTTTAAAATAAAATGTGTTTCTAGCTAGATATCATAACTAAGGAGGATGTATTGGATTAAAGATTTTGGATGATTTTGTGGAATTTAGGAAATTTTATATAGTGGGAGATTTGAGTGAGTTTTTAGGAGATTTGGTGGAATTGTTAGAATTTTTATTTTAAAATTACAAAAATAGCTTGTGACTTGGTGATATAAAGATGACATGAGTACAATTTTTTAAAGATAAACCAAGAGAAAACAATTTACATATATTTTACATCCTAATCATGTGTATTTTCATTAAATATTTTAATAAAATGAAGAATTACAAACTCAGATTTCATTAAAATTTTTGAAATTAACTAAGAATTATTGTTTTTCTTTTGACAAAAAAAAGAATTATTGTTTTTCCGTTCGACGTATCATGTCTGATTAGAAACATAAGGCGGTAACTTCTCCTTTGATTTTTTTTTTTTTTTTTTGATAGCAAAAGACTCCATATATATTATTAAGCAGGTCTTCTCCTTTGAATTTTCAATGTGAGTTCATTTATTTCAATGTTGATCTCATGGTTTCAAGAAGTTACTGTAAAGGAGAAAAGCAAATTGCCCGGTAATGTTTTTGTTACCAACGTAGCTTAGAGTTACAATATCATGAATCATGAGGTGAATGGTGCAATGCATAGTTTATGGAAGAAAAGAAGAGAGATGGAAGTTGTGATACTAATTATCTCATGTGTTAGGAAATTACTCTCCTAGATTTGTTGCTATTCACTCTAGGCCTATAATTCATTGCTCACAAAAGTGGCCCATCAGGCCTATAAGTCCACTATGGCCTATGGGTAAAACAGTCTTTTTACACAGAGACCTCTAAAACTAGGGTTCTTATTTTCTCTTTGAGCTTCGGTCATCATCGTATATAACAGCAAAACAACTCAATCGTTACTTTTTTCCAGAAATCTCTCACAATCGCCATCGATTTTAGCAGACATTGAAGAAGATGGGAGTATTCACATTCGTGTGTAAAAATGGCGGCGGCGCGTGGACTGCAAAGCAACACGAAGGAGAACTTGAAGCTTCGGCTTCTTCTACCTACGAGCTCCAGCGTAAGCTCGTCCAAGCTGCTCTCTCCGCCGATTCCTCCGGTGGCGTTCAGTCTTCGTTTTCTCTTGTCTCCCCTACCTCCGCCGTATTCCAGGTATATAAGTCTCTTTTGCTTGATCAAGCTTACATTTTGGAATCACTTTGTGAGAATCAGAGCTTACATTTTCTGATGAATGAGATTCATTCACACTAATTATGGTCGTTGATCACTGATCCAAGTGTCATGGCTCAACTTTAGTTCTCTTATCGTTGCATCAAATGCGTCAATGTAGCTTGTTTTATAGCTTAAGAAGTTCACACTGAGACCTAAAGGTTACATCTTTGTAATAGCTAATTACTCAATTTGCTTTTGGCCGCCTTCTCTGTTTTAGTTGGTGATTATAGTTTACATGGCTCTGGAAACTAGTACCAATCAATTCTATTGTAGAATTCTTGTTATTTTGCATTGTCGTTTCTTGTTATTTTTTATCAATGGGAATCAATTTGTTGTGGCGTAGGTGATTGTCGGTGGTGGTGGTGGTGGAGGATTCGCTGCTGGAGGAGCTGCCTCGGGTGGAGGTGGTGCGGGTGAATCTGCAGCTGCTCCTAAGGAAGATGAGAAGAAGAAAGAAGAATCAGAAGAGGAAGAAGGAGACTTCGGATTTGATCTCTTTGGTTAAGATGGAAATAGTATTTTGGAGGTGTTAGTTTGAGCTTTTGTTTTTGTGTGGGGTGTTTCTTCTACTGTCATGTGATATGCTACTCTGCTTTCAGTTCCATTTCACGAGTCTCTGATGTAATGACAAGCTTCTTCTATTTCGATCATATCATTTTTTTGGCTCCTATTGGCTGAAGTATGCAAAAAAAAAAAAAAAAAAGTCTTAAAACAGAGTGTTGAACATGAAAGTTGAGGAAGAGGAGAGGCCATTTCAGGATTAGCATGTAATGTTTGGCTTCAATTATACTGTGTCTAGAAAGTTTCGATTGCCTTGATGATAATCCACAAACCAGTTACATATATCCCAAGTACAACTACTGATACATTTATGAATATTTACAGAACATGCCACACAATCATCACAACGGCTAATTCCAAGTAAGCAACAACATCAATGTCCTTCATAATCATCTAAAACCTTCCCAATGAATATCCAGCTTTCATGAAAAGCGAATCGTAGAGTAAATCTGAGTCAGCCCACTGTCTTCAAATCAGAAAGCCACTCATCATCTCAATTCTTGGTTTTCTGCAGAAACAACAACCAAAATTTGTCACTCTTGAGTCTTGATCCATATACCAATTATTTTAAGTCTATTCAGTCTTTTGCTACCACACATTTATCTATACACATGCCAATTTTGAGAAAATCTCCCATCATTTTTAGCATACAAAGTCTATTTGATTGTATACTTCATCCTGTTTCAGTTTACATAATCCGTTATAACAGAAAAGCCTTTTTGTTCCTAAAAGATTGTGATTGTTCACTTAACTTTCGAACCTGACTAATGTTGAGGAATTTCATACCTTCAATAAAGGGCTGCTCCAAACGAGTAACAATATGTTTCCCATATGTGTATTTCTTCAATGCAGATGCATGCATTCTGACTCTGCTGAACAATGTTGCACGTTGATCAGCCGTACATGTCTCGAATATCTTCTGCACCACATAGTTTCCATACTGGTCCTTCATCATCATCTGTAAAGATGGCTTACAGTTAATATCCAATCAGTTTAAGAAGAAAATGTATCAGTTTTGGTCCATAAGCTCTCACCAATAGACTATTATAGCTCTCATCAGGCCCTGCAATCTCTTTGATGATGAGGTCCCGCTCAATTCGACCACCATACTCTAGACACTTCTCTATAACATTTGACGCAAATTTATGTAGGCTAAGCTGCACGATGTGCCCTGATAGTTTTCTCACGATTCTCTCCCTTTCTTCAGATGTCCCTTTCTCCAAGACATGCTGCCAAATACCAACATTGGTTATTACTGGTTATTCCGTTTGATTTGACTTCAGTTGTAAATGATTTGTAAGTTTTAAATGGCATGACAATACCTGTGTGACATAATTACCATATTGGTCCTTTGAAAGGACGCATACTGATTCCAGTATCTCCTCGGTAATGAACCTACATTGATGGTCATGCGAGCAACGCTCCAAAAGCCTCTACAGAAGGGAAAAAAAATGTGAGGCCGCATTGAGTAACAATGGAAGAGACCAAGAAATTGAGAAGGAAAAAACAATCGTTTAATTAAGTTCTTTGTGTTGCCAAAAAAACTTTAAGTTCTTAGTACCTGTATGACACGGCAGCCATAAGGATGCATAGAGAGCGAGGAAACTTGACCACGGAATGCATGTAACATGAACCCAACTCTGTCTGCTGGGATGTTCTCGATGCATTTCTGGATCACATGGTTTCCATTCTGGTCCCGAACACATCTCATGACCTGCCCATCAAGTTCACGTGCTAAACGAACTCTCTGATCAGGTTCTATGACATCAAGAGCCTAACACCACAACAAAGTTTCACTCATGAGTCAATTGTTTTAACAAAGTCCCAGTACTAAGAAAATGTAGCGATTTCTGTACCTTTTGTATCACACGACAACCATACATCTGCAGACTAAGTGGTACTATCTGTCCCATGAGTTGATCAGCGAGTTCCTTTCTCTGTGCTGAGTTTCCATATTCGAAAAACTGAAACAGACGACGCAAATAATCAATAAAAGGGATAGAACTCTGATGGACAAGACACTGTAAGAAACAGGATCAAGTAGGAACAGACTTTCTGAATGACATAATTGCCAAACACATCTGTCATGAGTTTGCAAGCATGAGGAAGAATTTCTCTAAAGACAGCTGCTTTTTCTTCTAGTTTACAATTCTCAAGCTTTTGCTGAATAAATCTGCTCCCATGTTGATCCGCACTGAAAGGAAACAAGATTTTACTCAAGTTTGTTATCATATAATTGGAAAGAGACCTAAGACAAGATTCGTGAAAGAAAAGATAAAAACTTGCCTGAATTCAACAATGTGTCCTGTGATGTCAGATAGATCAAACCTCCTACCTTTCCCAGATTTCAGCTCTTCAAGAAAATTGCACAATCGA
This sequence comes from Arabidopsis lyrata subsp. lyrata, assembly GCF_000004255.2. Taxonomy (NCBI): domain Eukaryota; kingdom Viridiplantae; phylum Streptophyta; class Magnoliopsida; order Brassicales; family Brassicaceae; genus Arabidopsis; species Arabidopsis lyrata. The sequence continues at coordinate 6,922,201 of NW_003302549.1, forward strand.
GGGCCATTGGCACCTTCTAAGCTCCCTTGTGGCTGCCATCCAGGATATGCCTCGACATAGGGAACAGGACCTGGTGAAAGAGGAGGGCCGAGCTGTGTAGGCAAATACTGCACCATAATGCCCATATTTGGCTGGATTCCATAATAATTAACACCCATTCCCGTTCTACCCATATTAGAGTTACTTGGCCCTCTTATTTGTCGAAGGAACTTTGGATCATCTTTGTGAGACTCAGGAGCATTCGTGTGGTTCCTAGGAGCCAGCGATTCCATCTGCCCGAATGACTGTTGACAGTACTGCATATACATAGGATCTGGAAAAGAAGGTTGTCCTGGTGGAACATAGAGCTTCTCCGCATATTGCATTTCACCTCCGTGGACTACACTTCCCGCACTTGGCCCAGATAATTGAGGAATGAAATCTGGACTGACAATAACTGGAACAGAACCATGGGAAGGGTATCCAGGCATAAACTGTGGGATCATGTTGGTGTATGGTCCATAACCATACTGAGGAGAATAAACAGGAGGAGACTGCATATTATAGACATGAGCTGGTGAAGTCATATAAGCCGTTTGGGTAGCAGTGTAAAGCAGAGGCGGCGTAAAACCGGAAGACTGAAGTACAGGCTGACCATCACCCGAGAACTTGTAAGGTTTTCCATAATGAAACTGTCCGGTCCCAATAACTGCATCGTTTACACCATTAGAACCCATTTTGCTGCCACTTTGAATCCAGGTTGCATTATTTTGCTGTTGATGCAGCTGCCTCTCTGGCTGTGCATATCTTGGTTCTTGAGGGTATTTAGCCGTTCCAGGTCCGGATATGTTAGTATTCTTCATTTTAGAGATGATAGTCGATTCATCTGGATTCTTCTCATTGCCAATGGAAGCTCTTGCTGTTGAAGCAGCATTATCTTTAACCATGACATCATCTGACATCTCTGAGAAGTTACCACTCTCGTCCGCTGTGTTTACTTCACCATTTGAAGAGTTAGACCGACTATGTTGAAGGGTCGGCCCAGAAGAATTATCATCCTGCGACGAAAAAAGATTCAGTAGTAACTTATTATAGGACTAAACAATGGCATTTCACTACTCACAAGCAGATAATTAATGAGAGGGGAAAGAAAGCGAAGCCTAACCTGCCTGAAATCAGCCAAACTTTGAGAACCAGGCGAAATGTCCAACCCATTAGTCCTATCTGAAACACTAGTAACAGATAACTGTTGGGAGCTTTCATCCTCAGACACTTCCTTATGAGTAGGAAGTTTACCTTGGGACAAATGAATAGGAGAACTAACTTTATTCAATCCCTGATTACTTCTAAATCTACCTACACGATTGTCTATGACCTGATAATCAGTAGGGTAATAAATCGGTGGGGAAGGTATGCGATTAAGACTGTGTTTAGAAGAAGGATGAGTGGCCACAGGCTCCTCAAACCCGTAACTCGGTAGCTTCAAGTTATTGAAACCCGAGCCGCCCTGTCGTGACAATAGATTATCCACAGCTAGAAAAGACCCCTCCATGCTAGGTGGAGCACTGCCACTTCGATTAGGAACAGAAACTTTCCTAGAATTAGACCATCTTTCATTGCTTCCAGACATCCTAATAGGATTCTCAGTTGCCATTTCTTAAAGGATATTGCTCTTCTACACCTTTAACACAAGTACCTGAAGAAAAATCCATCACCAATGAATTAAATAAACACCATCACAAAAGAAATGAAATTTAAACAAGGTAATCCATCTATTGTACCATGAAATAAAGCAAATGGAACATAGGTTCTAATCAGAATCTCTACCATTTTCCTCAAGGTTTTCACATCCCTTCCAGTTATCAAATTCCGTAGAAAGAGTAGAACTTTAAAGTAAATAACACAAAACAAGCAAGAACAAAACTTTAAAGATATATACACGCAGATAGATAGATATACATGACCAAGTAAAGGGTCCTCGCATTAGAGAAAAAAACAGAGAAACCCAAAAGAGAGGCAGAGAGATAGAGAGAGAAGAAACAGAGTGTAAGTAGAACAGAGAAGAAAAATCTAGACTTTGTAATCCCAAAAAAAAAAACCCTAGAAATGAATGAACTTTTTTACACAGCGAGCAGAAGTGAGAAGAGGGAGAGTGATTTGACTTACCCAGAAGGCGATTATTGAGAAGAGGAAGGAAAAAAGATTCACTGTGAAGAAACCCTAGATTCTGGTGCTCAGAGAGACAAGGAGGAGAGAGAAATGGGTGTAAAAAGTGACCATCTTTGGCTAAGTCAGTGGGATTTTTAAATCTTTGGATTTTTTTCCGGTAATGGCAAAAATACTTCCACCATTACGAACCTTTCTTTTTCCGCGAAGTTTATGGAGTTTGACTTTTTTTACATTATCGGTTAACCAAAATTATTATTTCTTTCTTTTTAAATATAAGTTTTTAATCTTTTTTCTATGTTCGTTCTAGAATTGCTTTTTTTTTTTTTCTCTTTGGTGATTAAGTAATGGTTAGTCTAGCTACAACTAACTTATTAATATGTGACAAAATATCGTTTAAAGCTATTAACTTAAAAGTAATTTTTAGATTAACTTATAATAGATTTTTTTAATATGTCTGAGAAAATGTGGAAACGTCATTTTACAAAAAATTAAAAGCTTTTTATAGAAATTTATTAGAAGTGTTAACTGAATTACAAAAAAATATTAAAAACTTGAGTAAATATATTTTTAAATGAGCCATTTTTATTTATTAAAAGTAAAACACCAAGAATGATTGAAACATGTACAAAAAAATTATATATTATCAAAGTTAACAATTTATTGAGAAAATAGAAGTGACAAAAACTCAAAAGGTTAAATTCAATAGCTAAAAGAAGCGGGTCTGATTTTTGTAAAAGAATATGGGATTCATAACTAAAACCGGACATATCCAGAGCCGATAAATTTCTAACCTTTTGACTTTATTTGTGTTTCCAAAGAGCCCACACACAAAACCATAGAAACTCGCACTCACATTTGGCTGATTTGCTCTGTCCAAAATCAGAAAGAAAAATGGTGACAACTAAAACCTGAGACGTATAGAGTTTAAACATGATGATCCATTACAATTATTTCTCATCTGATGAAACAGATTTTGAATTACTAGTGTGTGTGCCTATATTTCATAATCTTTCTTTTGGATTAGTTTTTACGTGAGCCTTTTTTTCTCATGATTTATAATTTGGATATGATCAGCTCCGGCTCAATATATTTGAGAGCCTTAGGGCAAAAAAAAAATTTTTGGCCTATTATTATATACAAAGAGAAAATTTACTTAATTTTAAAAAATTTTGCGAAGTTTTTATAGTAAAAATTGTTATTTTAAAAATTTTGGGCCTTTTTATACATTTTCTTATAAATAATAAGGCCTCTTAAAATATAATTCTCATATGAATAATATTTTAAAAAAATATTTGGGCCTTTTTATATGTAAAATTTTTTTATAAAAAAAAAAGCCCCGGGCCGTCGCACTTCCGCCCTACCCATCTGAGCCGGGGCTGGATATGATTAATACCTTAATAGTGATCTTGTATAGATTTGATCAGATACAGGTACACTCTTTGCAATTTAGATTTTCGTTTTTGTTGGTTTTATACTAATCCAACTAGATTTTAACTCGCGGTGATGATTTAGTCTTTAAAGTTAGTATATGTAAAATTTTGCAAATTATATCTCCTTATTAAATATTTATATTTTATAGTTTATAATTGTTATTAAATAACGGTATACCACGAGTCCACAGGACAATTGTTAATAAACTGAAGATTTAACCCGTATCAAAGCGGCATGTTAATGATATTTTAAAATTTAATAAAATTGATTCAAACCCGTCCGCCATATAAATCCGTTCTGAAATATAACCCGTCCCGTAATTTCTTATCACGTCCCGTGATTTGTTTTCTAAGAGTAGTGATTTTAAAATTCAATGATTATTTATTATATATAAAAATTTACAAATTGTATCACTCTCTAAGATATTTATATTTTAATAAACTGATGATTTAATCTGTATTAAAGCGGCAAGTTAATGATATTTTTAAAAAAATTAAAATATTGATTCAAACTGGTCCACCATATAACCTTGTTCCAAAATATAACCTGTCTTGTAATTTCTTAACCCGTTCCGTGATTTCTTTTCTAAAAGTAATAATTTTAAAAATTTAATAATTATTTAGTATATATAAAAGTTTACCAATTGAATCATTCTCTAAGACATTTATATTTTATAGTTTACAATTGTTATTAGAGAAATTGTTAAAAATGCTCCTTTTTCAATACCTTTTTCAAAAATGCCAAAAAAAATTGCGGAATCACTTTTCCCGCAAAAAAAAATTTTTGGCGGGAAAAAATTTTACAAGGTATTTTAAAGGTTTTACAAGTTTTTACAAGTTTTTTGGCAGGAAAAATTGCGGGATCACTTTTACCGCCAAAAAATATTTGTATTTTGTAGACCTAATTTTGTTATATTTCCTTATATATTTGTGATATCTTTTATTAAAAGAAGGGTAATTTAGTCATTTTGTACATAAAAGGGGTATTTTTAAAAATGGACAGCCAAAGGGAGCATTTTTGAAAAGAGGTATTGAAAAAGGGGTATTTTTGTGAGTCTCCCTTGTTATTAAGTAACATTATACCACGAGACAATTTTTGGTTTTATACAATCTTTTCTAAATAAGACTGATTTGATATGTCTAATATTGTTGGTATTAAAAAAATTAAGGATCTATACTATTAATTGGAAAGCATTGGATAATAAATAACCTTATCAAGGGTAAAGAATTACAAAAAATGTCATTACAAATTTTTGATTCTACGACTAAGAAAAAGATTTTGTGCACTTGGTAGATCGAATTCGAGTGAGGGATGTTTCACTTGAGGCGGAGTATTCGGGATACCGTTGTTTTGTAGATGGATCATGGAAAGAAAGTGATAAGTTCTCTGGTACAGGCTGGTTCTGTACATCGTCAAATGGAGAGCCGCCAACCATAGAAGCTGCGAACCTCCGTAGAAGTCTATCTCCACTACATGCCGAATTCGAGGCCCTTCTCTGGGCGATGAAGTGTATGATTGGTGCAGATAATCAAGAGGTAGCGTTCCTTACAGACTGTTCAGACCTTGTGAAGATGGTGTCTTCTCCAACCGAATGACCGACGTTTTTAGTGTATTTGGAGGAATTTCAGAGCAACAAGGAGGAGTTTTCATCTTTTTCTTTATCTTTAATTTCTCGTAGGCTAATGTTAAGGCGGATAATCTGGCACGAAATGTTCGTACAGAACCGCTTCATATCACTTATGTAAATAACATTCCTCAGGAATGGCTCTTTTGAGCTTTAATTAATTTCGGATGACAAAAAAAAAAAGACTAAGAAAAAGATTTAGACGAGGGGTATAATGGACAATAGGCTCGAACTGGGACGCGGATCTTGGATCCTTTAGTCGGATCATCATTCGGATAAACACGCGGATCTCGGGTCTACACTCGGTAAAACACGCGGATCCTAGCAGACCCGATTTGTGCAATTTTTTAGTGGTCCTATTGGGCTTACAATCAATAGGCCCGATATGAAGCTCTTGCATTTATGATCCGGATCTACAGCAATTAAAGAAAATAATAATTAGATTCATTACCTTTAAATATATTACCATAACAAGAAAAGCTTAAAATTCGGATTAGAATAATATCACTTCTCTTATATTTCTATAAGAACCTAAACCCATATATTCCGATGATTAAAAGAAAAAATTTATTTCTTTATATTCAATTTCATTTATGAGTTTTTACCACAAATAACAAAATCCGTTTATTGAAATATTCATTTATGAGTTTTACCAAAAATAAAAGTAAATCTATATGAATCTATATATTCATATAGGAACAAATCAAGCATATTCCTTAGCTATTTTTAATCGAGAATATGTTAGCAATTAAAGTTTCAAAAAATTAGATTCAATTGCTTCAAAATCATTCCATAACAAGTAAAACTATAAATTCGAATTTTAAAAAATCAGTTCACGGGTTATTCTATACAAACCCAATCCCACATATTCCCTATATTGGAAGAAAACGAATTCATTGATATTCGATTTCATTTATTAGTTTTTATTTAAAATAACAAAATCTCTTCAAATCCATATTCAGTTGTAAATTCTACCCAAAAAAATCAGAATAGCTATACAAAAAATCGCCACAAATCAAGCATATACCTTAAATATTCTTATTCGAAATTATCCTCTTTGGAGGTAATTCTCTAAACCCTAAGAAAATGCTAGGCGACTTTGGATTACTATAAATATAGGGTAAAGAATTCTATTGAACTCACCTTTTAAAGCTTTCATCTATTCTCTTCACGTTAAAGCTTGGGATCACCAACATTGCTGACATCAAACCTTTCACATGGCCAACTCTATGTTGCAATCTCTAGGGTAACTTCTAAGAAAGGACAAAAAATCCTCATACTGGACAAAGAAGGAACCCCACAGAAAGCAACGATGAATGTGGTGTTCAAAGAAGTTTTTCAAAACATATAACAATTTTCTTTGCAAACGACATGATATGCAAGAGGTAACAATCTATACTAATAATCTGCAAGGATTGAATATTTTTAGAAATATGCAATCCTATAATAATCATTTCTTTTATATGTTTATCAGAGAAAAGCTGGAATCTAAAGGCATTTGGAAAGTATTGTGGTTACTGAAATCATTTTCTAGATAAGAAATAATGTTGTTTTGAATCAACTATTTGTTCTTTTCATCTTCTCTTTTTTCCAGAATATCAAAATCCAATTCAAAACAGCTTAACTTTGTTTTATAAAATTGCAAATCTTAAAAATTTTCAAAACAGCTTAACTTTGTTTAAATTCAAAACAGCTTAACTTTGTTTTCAAGTACGGGTTAAAACCATCCTCATCAATTTTCTTTTGGGAATTTTGTAGATATCACTGAAATAACGAAAAATGTAAACTATATATGTTGCAGACTTCTTAATGGGATAACGTCATGGAACAAACTTTTCTATTCTTTTTTGTTTCTTAGTTTCTTTAATTAGTTGTAACCAATTATTATCATGTATGATGATGTCTCTATTGCTATTGCTCTAATAAACATTCAAGATGGTTCAAGAAGAGAATTTACCTTTGTTGTAGCTACTTCTCAAAATCGATTGCTATCGAAATTCTAATGCCAAAATATAACACTCTTCAGCAGATGTTCTCTTAACATTGTAATGATTTCTGTATATTCAAAAAAAAAAAAAAAAACTCAAAGCAGTGACTATGTGACCTTAATAATTATGAACTGTCAAATTTGAAACAAAGACTAAGCAATATTTCTTTCTTCTCAATTGTTTACTATTTCTTCAACCATAAGATCAAGAGATGCTAGCTCTAAGAATTAAAAGCTGAACAAAGTATTACGAGTAATAATAAAAATGCCCCATTCCAAAGTCAATTTTAGTGGATAGCTAGAGAATGCAATTGGAAAGAAAATTTCAAAACCATGAACGTGAATCATCCATCATCAATATCAAAAAGAGTATGACAAGGGAAAATAAAGCATTATATTTTGACAAAAATGTCTGATCTCCCATTTTACGAGATGGTTTAGCTCCTGCAAACAAAGGTAGTTGTTACAGAGCCAAAGATGTTATGGACTTTATATGTTAAGAGGGTCTGGTTATATGTTAATTAGCCACAGGACATTAACTTCAAACCTTATTTGGGCTAATCGGATCTTAAGGTAATGGCATATACAAATTCACATGAAACATGCACCAATCTTATAAATGAACTTTTTTTCTACACTAGACGAACAATTACATCATACAGACTTGTGGTCAGTACTTACGATCTTATTCAAGAGTGATGATTAATTGATGAAATCCTAATCAAACCCAATTCATAAAGATCTAAAATTTTCACAGAACACAATTGATAAAGATCTAAAATTTCCACAGAACATAACAAATTCAACACTGGATTTTAGGAACAAGGAACCATTGTAATGGAACATGCACTGAATTATCTTTAAAGGAGGAAATTTTAAACCTTATCCATGATTGAAGGAGCGAGCCATTTGTAACCAGCGAGACCCAAAGTAGTTAGAATCGCGAATAAAAGACCAAGCTTGAACATAACCACACAGATCTTCATGCTCTGCTTCCTGAGAAATACTTCGAAGTCCTCACTAAGTTTAATATAATGACCTAATTTCTGAACTACATCATCTTCAACTCTAACTCGCAGTTCAGAAACAGGAGGACTTTAATATAATGACCTAATTTCTGAACTACATCATCTTCAACTCTAACTTGCAGTTCAGAAACCGCATCGTCCTCCTCGCGATAGGTGAGTAAACCAGAAACGAAAACGGAAAATAAAAACCCTAGATTACTAATCGACTAGATTCTCTGATCGTTGATGGAGAAAATGATTTACTCTATTAATCGAAAGAACCCTAAGCATGAAAGAACAAAAAAGAAGAAGATTTGTGTGTTTTGGGAAAGAGAACAAATTGCAGTACCAATTTTTTTTTATTTTTTATGGTGTCTATTGGAAATTGAGTTTCTGCTTAATACAGCATAAGAGAAGAGAAAACGTCTAGAAAATCCCTATCTCTCAAACGAAAAGCTCTAAAAGTGAAGGTGAAGAGAGTGAGAAGAAGAAATGGATTAAGCAAGAAGAAGAAGAAGAAGAAGTGTTCGATGAAGAAGAGGAGCTACGAGGAGAGGAAACGTGTCGTTAGCCACTTAACAAGAAAAAGGTTTTTGGGCCAATATGCAAAATAGGCCCAACATAAATATACATAAAAATATATTAAAAAAAAAAAACATAAAACTATACAACATATATTTCCATTTCCAAAAGTATAAAATTACAGACTTAGGATTTATCTTTTACTATAAGATATATTTATAAAATATTAGTAATATTATAAAACACGAATAAAACAAGTCGTGTAGTAAAGTGAGAAACAGTCGAATAACGGTTAATTTCGGATGACAAAAAAAAAAAGATCGAATAACGGGATAAGTATTACAAAATATAAATACTCGATACTCGACCCTTATCTACAGGCCAAAAGTAATAGAATTACAATATCTTTTACCCGACCCTAAGATCCCGACTATCCTTTTCTTGAGACAGGTACAAATCGGGCAACAGATTGAATACATGTAACGGGTATCTAGCCTTAAATGCTATATACATATAAAAATTCAAATACAAATAAAACCCAGCACGTATGTGCGGGTCCGGATCTAGTTTAATCTATATTGAAGCAGCAGATTAATGATATTTTTTTTAATTATTATTGTTGTTTCAAAAACATGTCCCGTCAAACCCGTATTGCCAAAAAACCTATTTTTTCTTAGAGTTGATCTTATTTATGATACGATTCTGAATCATTGTCTAAAGATTTTAGTCGCTGTAAAATTAAGGATTTAATACGTATTGAAGCAACAGATTAATGATTTTTTATTTTATTTTTGTTGATTTAAAAACATGTCTCGCCAAACCCAACCTGCCAAAACACCATTTATTTTATTAATGTTGATATTATTTATGATATGATTCTGAATCATTGTCTAAATATATTAGTCGATGTAGAACGTTGAATATACATTTTTCGTCAATTGGATAATATATGTCCGTTTTTAAAATTTCGAATCATAGTCTATGCAGATTTTTTTATTTTTATTTTATTTTATGTATTATATGATGATTCAAAACAGTTAAAAACAAATCAAACAAACTGATAAGAGAATCATAATTATAAATCTTAATCAAATCTTCTAAATATCTAAATTATTAAATATGGAATATTCGGTGTATGAGTTGGGTTAAATATAACCCGACCCAACAAACTTTTTATGATCAAAATTTGTAAATGGGTCGGATATTCATTGTATCCAAATGCATTTTGCCCCATCCACAAAAAATGTACTTTAAAAATATTAGTATAGATAGATTTTCTCAATTTAGATATATGTGAAAATCATTAAAACTAAAAGTCTTTTAGAAAGTTATCATTAAAACCAAGTCGCCTTGGTCCAGTGGTAAAGGAGAGAAAAGTCTCCGCCACCTGGGTTCGAGTAGCATTGGCCACCGGGGTTCGAATTCTAACATGGTTTCTCCAGGCCCCAGGATTAGTCTTTGGGCCTAGGAAGCCTTTAGGATCACCTGAGTTAAAAAAAAAAAAAAAAAAAAATCATTAAAACTAAAAGTCTTTTAGAAAGTTATACTTATGTTGGTTGACTACTATCCAATAAATGGAAATTTTTTTGTATTTGTACTTGAATAAGAAATTTCTACAAGTAATACACATACAAAGTACATCCACACACACAGAAACAAAAAATACTCTACTTGCACAAAGAAATTTCCATTAATCATATACAAATACAAATACAAAGATTCTTATAGAAGCCACATATTCGTTTATGGTTAATGCATTTTCAGAAGATAAAACAAATCCCATATTCACTTGCCGAATCATCGTCGTTCATTATAAGTGAAGTGATTCATTGCCGTCACCCATTACCGTCCAAATTGGCCAATGATAAGACAGTTCAACGAGGAATATTCTGTTTTCATTTCACTATTTGGTTCGATGAGACCTAGGGTGTGACTGGTGTGGTTTAAGAAGAAAAGAGAAGAAAAGAGAAGAAAAATAAGAGAGGAAATGAGAAGAAAAGAAAAATAAATAGTAGAAGAAATTTGTATACCATGTATTGATGGAAAGAAATTTTTATAGTTGTTTCTACTGAAAAGTAGAAGAATTGAGAAGAATTGGTTGGTGAATAAATTCTTCTTGATTGGAGGAATGACAGAGTAATTGAGAAGAATTATTTTTCTTTCCAATTCTTTTCCTCTATTTATAACATCCAGTCATACCCTTAGAGCATCTCCAGTTTCTGAATGAAAAACTTTCTATTATAAAAGTAAAAAAATCTGAAAATTAAGAAAGAGAAAAGAGAGAGTTTGATATACCCACTAAGCCGCATGTTTTAAATATATTAGTTCAATTTTATATTTATAAGTAAAAAATAATTATATAATTGTAATTTATTAAAATATTAATAATTTTTTGTTTGAGAAACTCAAAGAATATCTCATTGTTGGAAATGGTCTTAGAGCATCTCCATTGGGTGAGATACCCTCTAGGTTTCTCAACCATATAATATTAATTTTTCTTTAACATTTTATTTATAGAAACTCATATTTCAATATTACATCCATTGGTGAGATATCGTATGAGTATCTCATTCACATAAAATTAATATTTTAATAGAATTTTATATTAAACATATCATTTAATTATATTTGACATTTTGTAAAACAATATGATTAACATTACACATCATTTTATCAAATAATGACAAAATATAACACATTATTTATCAAAATATCAAATTATTCAATTAAAAATAATATTAATATATAGTTTAAAATTTTGTATAATGAAACTTAATATATAGATAATTTTATTTTATGAATTGTAGAAAAATAAAAAAATAAAAAATATGAACCTATAAACTATTTAATTGATATTATAAATTATAAAGTAACTAGTATTACAACCCGTGCTATAGCACGAACATAATTCTGTATTTTCATAAAATTAAATTTTTATTTTTATATTGAAGTCTGTTATGGACCTAAAACAAAATCTAGATATAATCTCTCTATATGTAAAAAATAATCATTATATCATCACAAATTTTAGGGAAAATTAAAACTTATATATTGAAAAAAACACCTACCAATTAATGATGCATTTAATTTCTTTAAAACTAAAATCCAGAAGTTAGTACATTCATTTTAACCAAAGAGAAATCCAGACTTTTGTGCTTAATCTTCTTCTGTTAAATCATAAAAAATTGTTTGTTCAAACCAAAAAAAATAGAAGATAGAAGATTATATGGGAAAAAAAACCAACTGAGAAAGAGAGTAACAGATAAATAATATGATATTGACAGAAAATCGTGGATAAAAAGAATTAAATGTAGATATTGTAACTAACTAAAAAGATATCATTGTTGTATTACCTAGGATTTCGTCTTCCCGACTAAAATTCGAGCGCAAGAAGAAAACAGTAAAATGTAGATACTTTTGAGATATTGTCTCCCCGCTAATTTATTCAGAACAAAAATAAAAAAATTACAAACGGACCGATCTCGGAAACGAAGTTCCTCGACTATCCTCCAACAAAATAGTCTCCACAACACTCGGAGCTAACTCAAACATATGAAAGCCAAGCGGCAAAGTAAAAGCATAGTTTGCTAACCCGTCAGCAAGACGGTTAGCCTCTCTATAAACATGCGAAATCCGGACTATCCAGTCCCTTGTAAGAAAGTCATGGCACAAACGTACCAGGAACGACAGGGGGTGCGAATCACTAATCCCTGATTTTAAAAAACCCACCACCAACTCCGAGTCTACTTCCAACTCTAGTCTCGTGATCCTCCTCTCCCACGCGATATATAGCCCATAATACACTCCCCAAAGCTCCGCTAGCGGAGCAGAGCAAATACCAATATTAAGCGCAAAACCGCCACGCCAACGCCCCATACCATCCCGTAAAACTTCTCCCGCCGCGGCCAAGCCTGGATTTCCACAAGAAGCGCCGAGATAATTTTGAGTATTTATAGAAGGTTAAATGGACTTGAAATAGGTTGGTTTATAGAGATAGTGGGGAAGTTAAAAAGATCATGGAAATAAAGCTTTTACAAGAACGTGTGTGGGAGTTAATTATGGAGTACTTTTTTTTTTTTTCTGTGTAGAGATTTATTAAACATTTTTTTATTTATCGAAATTGTTTTTTTAACATAATGACATGGTACATGTTTTCTTTTTTTTTTTGTTGAAATAAATATAAAACATTTTTAGAAAACTTGTATTTGATGACATGTCAAATTTTTATTGGTCAGGTGACTTGTGATTTATAATATAAAAGATTGATTTTTCAAAGAAATTGTTAAACTAATCTAAAAGTGACATGTGTATGAGAGATAGAGTTTCTCAAAGTTTTCAAATGAGCAACGTTTCTCAATTTTTTTGATTAAAAAATTATTATTATTTTGTTTTTGATTTTTTTAAGATGTGTATCTCATAGAGACACCACCAATGAAGGTGCTCTTATAGTCTACTAATCCTTTGATGTATTTGTACACTTTGGCTCATGAAGCTAAGAGCCAAAAATGGGGAAATATATTGGAGATGGTGTAACTTCAATTAACCATTCATTTCCTTTTTTCCGGTCAACGGCCTATACGGGCCGGCCCACTTGGCCAATCAACCTCACAAAGAGGATCTGGGCTGGGGACCGAAACCCTGATGCTTGGATAATTAGGCTAGAGTTGTTGTAATGGTCAGTTAAAAAAAAAACTGTGCAACGACGAAAAATAGTCAACAACAAGAGCAAAAAAGAAAAAAATAAAATAAATTAATGCCCTAAAGCAGATCTTCCGCCGTCGTGGAAGGAACAAACCGGCGACTGTCATGAAAGAGCCAAGTGCGATGACAGATCTAAATTCGTTTATTTTGAGACCCACTTGGACTATTTTTCTTTTCCATTGCCCATTCATGTCAACATGAATATAATAAATTAAAAAAAAAAAGAGTCGTGAAGCCAACTCAAATCCAAAACAAAATAGAAATTTAGATTCTTTGGGAACTTTTATATCACTAGTTTAATAACAAGAAATTATTGGAGAAAATAGAAAGCTTATTATTAGTGTTGAATAATGTAGTATTCTCTCTCTATCTCTCTCTATCTCTCTCTGTTTTTCGAATTCAATCACTGGAGAAGGAAGACTTGTTGGTTTCACCAAAAAGTCTCTTCTTCAATTCTTTACATTACAAATTTCAAACCCAAAAAAAGAGAGAGAGAAAACGAATCAGAGTACACTCAGGTATAAAAGAAACCAAAACGATTCTGAATCGTCTTCCACTTGTGTTTATGTTTTTATAGAATAAAGTTTTTTTCTTTTCTCTTAAAGCAAAAAAGGAAACTTTCCCACTCGAGTCTCTCTCTTTTTGACCTCACATTCGTTGAATCACACTCTTCTGGGTTTTATTTTCTTGCCCTAGATCTTAACGAGGAGGAGGAGGAGGATCAAATTCGACCTTTTTGAGATCTGGGTTCGGACAAAGATTCTGTCTTTCTGCATTCTACCGTTTCGATTCAGCTCCTCGAGGTAACTGTATTTTGACTCTTTTTGACTGATAATGCTCGTTACAGTGTCTTTTTTTGTTGCTGGAGAGTTGAATCTGGGATTTGTAGCTTTTGATTTTGGTTTTGTCGGAGAAAAATTCACGAGACTTAAACTTGTTAAGCTTGTACGTGTGCTAGAGAGTGTTTGTGAGTAATGTCCTGCACTTCCCGTATCACGGGAACAACGTGCATTTTGCGTTTTGCTTCTGTCTGAAGCAGTTTTGTTCTTAAAATTAGTTTGAAACATTACTCAATCTCTCCGGCTTTTCCGGAAATTCTAAGAGTCTTTGTTTTTCATCAGGCAATGCCAATCTAAAAGGAGTATATGCAGAGGTGAAAAAAGATTCAATTTTTGTATGCCTATCAATTAGAAAGGAGAAGGGAGGTGTTAGATTGGTTTCAATGGGTGAGACGAAGAAGATTTTGCAAGGGCCACGTCACCACACATCTCTGAAGAAGCCCTTATGGCTTGTTTTGACAGTTTCAGTGACTAGCATGCTTCTCATCTGTACTCACATGTATCCAAGACAGGGCAAGAGCTCCTCGTGTCATGGCCTTGGTAGCACCAGAGGCTGCGAGGATGCTCTCTCCAAGTGGCTACCTGTTCATGTCAGGAAATTCACTGATGAGGAGATAGCAGCTCGAGCAGTGGCTAGAGACATACTAAGAACGCCTCCCTTCATAACCGAAAACTCTAAAATCGCTTTCTTGTTCTTGACTCCTGGTACTTTGCCATTCGAGAAGCTATGGGATCAATTTTTCAAGGTAACAAACACCTCGATGCAATGTCCAAGTTTTAGCTACATTTCATTGATTTGTTGCGGGTTTTGGGTGTTGTGAAGGGTCATGAAGGGAAATTCTCGATTTATATCCACCCGTCAAAGGAACGCCCAGTTCACATCAGCCGTCACTTTTCTGATCGTGAGATCCACAGTGATGAGGTCACTTGGGGAAGGATTTCTATGGTTGATGCCGAGAAGCGGTTACTGGTTAGCGCTCTTGAAGATCCTGACAACCAACACTTTGTTCTTCTTTCAGAGAGGTAATGATTTAACTGTTTCTTAAATGTCTTACTTAAGGTTTTCTGCACTAACCAAATCATATCAAATATATTTTGTGTGCAGTTGTATTCCGTTGCATACTTTTGACTACACTTATAGATATTTGCTGTACTCCAGTGTTAGCTTCATTGAGAGGTACATTACTCTCTTAAACAAAAAATGATTTCTTCATTAGTACTCACTGACACAAGCTTCAATTATCTCTTTGTTTCTCAAGTTTTGTAGATCCTGGTCCACATGGGACCGGTAGACATATGGAACACATGCTACCAGAAATAGCCAGGGAAGATTTTAGAAAGGGTGCTCAGGTGAAGACAAGCTTTAATCTCTAAGAGCTTGTCTTAATCAGTTTGCTGCTACTGCGATAAAGCAAAACAAAATTGAGTTTTTTTTTGTCACTTGTTGTTGTGTAATTTTCTCTTTTCTTGTTGCCAGTGGTTCACAATGAAGCGACAACACGCGATTATAGTGATGGCCGATGGTCTTTACTACTCAAAATTCCGCGAGTATTGTGGAGTAAGTTTGCCCTGTAGCTGAACATGTTTCATTCTTTTGTCCCGAATCTTTTGATATATAGCTCAATACAAGTTTTCAGTTCTCTTCGTTCTACGTTCTGATTCTGACAATAAGTTTCTATAAATTTTAGCCGGGGATAGAGGCCGACAAGAACTGCATTGCCGATGAACATTACTTGCCAACATTCTTCAATGTGAGTCTATTCTTCTCACACCCTATATTTTGCAATTTTTTAAGCCTTCTGGATGCTGAAATATCTTGTTATTTTTCCTGGCTTTTCTTTCAGATGATTGATCCCATGGGGATCTCAAACTGGTCAGTGACGTATGTTGATTGGTCTGAACGAAGGTGGCATCCAAAGACATACGGAGGAAACGAAATTTCACTAGAGTTCATGAAAAATGTCACGGTATGTTTCAAAACACTGCCTCTTGAAAATTGTCACAATCAGCATCTTACTATACTTTTCTCTTTTCTCGCTTGTGCAGTCCGAGGACATGAGTGTACACGTCACCAGTGTGGGCAAGGTATGCTCTTGTGACTGTCCCTCGCAGCCTCTATTCTTTCTCTTTCACTTTAATACTTTTACTTGTGCTTTTGAAGCATGGAGATGAGCTGCATTGGCCTTGTACATGGAACGGGATTACACGGCCTTGTTATCTATTTGCAAGAAAGTTCCATCCTGATACTCTCGACACATTGGTCAACCTCTTCCCAAACTACACAAGCACAGCTGTCTGAGAGAGGATTCTTGAACCTAAACACACATTCTTGGACCTAATTGTGTTCCAAATATGTCTCAGAGATGGATATTTTAGATACTGTAAATTTTCTGAAGAAACTGAAATTATTCTTGGAATTTGATGTTTCTTGATGAAACTGAAAGCCCGGTTATATGCAATTAGAGCAGAAATTTTTGGTTATAAGAGTTTCATTTTGTGATTTCCTTGCTGGTTCGGTCGTTATCAATTGGTTTATGTTACATGGAATTGTTATGACTTAAGATATCATCAATAGGGAGTGTTGACATCTTGAAACTGGTTTATTATTTCTCCGTGATGACGAGTGGAGCCCGAGGAACCGTGGGCTGTGGCGGTGAGCAGTCCCAGTCTTTACCGTTTTTGACCACTGAGAAATGTTTGGGAACCCATGACTCACCAGAAGTCTCTCTCTGTTTCAGAGCCTCTCTCTGCTTCTCCTCCACAAGTATCTTAGCTTCTCTTGCTCTTTCCCAATCTTTCTTCAGTATTCGCTCACTTACTTCACTCCACACCATCGTTGACTCGCTCTCCATTACCTCCTGCAGATTCTTGACAGTTGGAGGATTGAGTCCTGTGATATTCTCCTTGGCATTGTAGATAACCTCGACCTCACCAGTCTTCAGATTTTTTGCCATTACCGTTCTGAAACATCATGGGGTTGTTAATGACATCTTTCAAAGCTTTTCATGTTCTTAAGAGCTGTAATGACGTTATGATTCCAAGTTTCTTTACCTGTCCCAATGGCCATAGATGTTATAGAGCTGATTACCAGAGGAAGATTCAAAGATCTTTCCTTTAATTGATCTGTTGTTGTTGCCTCTGAATCTTTCAATGAAGGAATCGGAGATCAAATGTAACTCAGCTTCGAGATCAGTCTCCGGACACTTTATCTTGACTTTTCCGGCCCAGTGAGCTCCCGGCGCCGGTAAGAATCTCATAATTAGTCTCGGTTGGTCCATCTCATAAGTCTCTTTACGATGCAGAAGCTTCATTACCCTTTTACCATTTACCTCAACATCCACGTACGCACCTTATGAACCATTAAATGAGTACAAATTAGATGTTGGAACCAAGACGAGATGTTTCGGTTTTGGAATAAACCGGAGGCATGTTAAAAATTAATGTTTGTGTTCGTTCTTGGACGGATTATTCAAATAAAGACTTGGTTTTGAGATCATTTGGATGTAGCAGAAACAATTTGACTACTACATTAAAATGAAAAAAAAAAAAAAAAAAAACATACCACGAAATTTAGGAGTGAAATATTGACACCATGTCACGTCAATCTTTTCCTTCTCGTGAGTTGCATGAAGTGCGGACACCGGAGGATGATGCACTACCTGAAAATTAACCATGCATGTATAATACCTAAATTGTTTGACGGATCCGAGTATTCCTAAATTCTAGGTTATCCGATCCGTGCATATCCCTACCGTTAAATTTATTACGTAAAACACAAAACCATATATATATGATGAGTAATATTAGGGTCGGCTCAAAAAGATTAAATACCCTGAAAAATAATTAGCTCTTATTTTCTATGTTATTTTTATATATAAAAATTTGGACCCTAATTTAAATAAATTCAATTATTAAAAAGAAAGGAAAAAAAAAAAGAAAATTAGATAGACCCTGTGCATCCACAGAGCCGACCTGAATAATATATATAGATAGTAAATTCAACTAAATTATTAATATTATAGCTTCGTATAAAAAAGTCATGTATATCTACATAGATTGTGAATTTCTGTTGAGCTTTTCCTATAAAAAAATTCTGTTTCGTTTTATAATTGTAATGGAATGATTTTACTTGTTCGGTGAGGACGTTGATGTAGCCGTTGGAGACGTGGTGAGTCTCGCCGAGAACGGGGTTATACGGAGACATGCCAACGACTACGGGACGGAGTGTGGAGATGTTCCACGTCACCACCGATTTGAGCCGTTCGACAGGCAGATTCCGGCGGCTGCATTCCCCAAGTAGATCCTGACCGCCGAAGCTGTAGATCATCTCGCCATAACATTGGAGTCGTGATCTTGGTAGGATCAGCTGAGGTGGCAGCTTTACGTTCAAAAATAATAATTAATAAATCTCTTTTTTTTGTTAACTCTTAGGCCATACACTGAGGCGTAACTTTTGTTCGGGTGTTATGATTAAAAAAAACAAAAATAATCGAATAGTGATGAAAGAGAAAGAAGATGGGTGTAGACTTATAATCGGGTGTAAGTGCCATATGTCTCACTCTCTTTTCTATTATCTCTATCTCTTTATCTCTCTCACTCTTCTCTTTTTTTTTTTATTATAACATTAAAAATATTCTAACATATATACTCAAGTTTATCCTACTGTGTATGTTCTTAAAGAAAACAAAATGCATATTATGAATTTATGGACAATGACGTGATTTGTACGGAAAATATAACATAAATATAAATTTCTAAACTGTTGGATCCATATCGATCCTATCTTTTTGTTATTCATGCACAATATAGACTCTAAAGAAAACACTAAAATAATTAATATCATTTATACTAAAAAAAACTTGATCTGTTTTTCTTCACTCAAAATTATCAATGTGTGTTTTGAAAAAAGTTGAAAACATATACAATGGTCTTTCGTTCTGTAATACTGTATATCGCAATAATTAAAACAAGGATTTTAAGAAGTTACACCTGAAAATTGGTGAGATCAGATCCTGGGCGTACGGTCTTAATGAGACTGAGGATCTTGCGGATGACACTTGAAGCTGTGAGCTCAGAATCTTTCTCATCTTCCAGAGAAAAAGGTTTGGCCAGCACAAGGTGCCTTCTCATTTTCTCTTCTTCCGCCTGTACACAACCAAAAAGATTAGATCTGTAAATTTAGTCTAAGTGTTAGATTCACTTCTTTACCAAAAAAGTGTATGACTCACGAAGTAATTACCATTTGAGGTTGTTAAAGAAACTATATTTCTGAGATGAGATTTTTAAGGAAAGAGCCAAGGAGTTATATTTATGAAACGTCTCTGAAAAACTCAAAAAGCAGAGTTAAAACACTCATATCCCTTTTACCAAAAAAAAAAAAAAACACTCATATCATATATATATATATATAGTACCTATAATGATAATTACTATCAATCTTTTTGTTCTTCATCTATATAGAAAGATAGATAGGATATCAAAAGAGAGAGTTGGATTAGCATTAACTATGGATTCGAAGGGGGCGTTAGTCGCTAGATCCATGTTTTGGTCATTTAAGGCTAGCTTAATGCTTTTTAAAAAGGTTGCCTAATGCTTAATAATATATTATGGAGATGAAATTTATTATCTTAACACAGCTCATTGAATACACCTAAGAGTTTATGCATATTCACCATCCAATACTAGAGAAACAGATTGAATCTTCATTTTAGAGTTAGATGGATTAATAATTCTGTAGAGGAAAAACAAAATATTTTAGGTTATATATTGCGGATGTGAAAAATCCCATATAATACTTGATAAGACTCTTTCTCAAAAGCCTGACGTATAGTTCACACATCCAACCACAAATGAATTAACAAAAATATCATTCACCTTTAATACTTATTGACGGAAATGTCATTATCCACCTATTTTCTATTAATTTATAGTTGCAAAATAACTCGAGCTATAATTATCAACATAGAGTGTTGGAATCTTGAAACCGGTTTAAGATTTCTCCTTGCGCCTCTGTGATGACGAGTGGCCCCGGAGGAACCGTGGGCTGTAGCGGTGAGCAGTCCCAGTCTTTACCCTTATTGACCACTGAGAAATGTTTGGGAACCCATGACTCACCAGAAGTCTCTCTCTGTTTCAGAGCCTCTCTCTGCTTCTCCTCCACAAGTATCTTAGCTTCTCTTGCTCTTTCCCAATCTTTCTTCAGTATACGCTCACTTACTTCACTCCACACCATCGTTGACTCGCTCTCCATTACCTCCTGCAGATTCTTGACAGTTGGAGGTTTGAGTCCTGTGATATTCTCCTTGGCATTGTAGATAACCTCGACCTCACCAGTCTTCAGATTTTTTGCCATTACCGTTCTGAAACATCATGGGGTTGTTAATGACATCTTTCAAAGCTTTTCATGTTCTTAAGAGCTGTAATGACGTTATGATTCCAAGTTTCTTTACCTGTCCCAATGGCCATAGATGTTATAGAGCTGATTACCAGAGGAAGATTCAAAGATCTTTCCTTTAAGTGATCTGTTGTTGTTGCCTCTGAATCTTTCAATGAAGGAATCGGAGATCAAATGTAACTCAGCTTCGAGATTAGTCTCCGGACACTTTATCTTGACTTTTCCGGCCCAGTGAGCTCCCGGCGCCGGTAAGAATCTCATGATTAGTCTCGGTTGGTCCATCTCATAAGTCTCTTTACGATTCAGAAGCTTCATTACTCTTTTACCCTTTACCTCAACGTCCACGTAAGTACCTTATGGACCATTCAATGAGTACATGCAGAAATTAGATGGTGGAACTTGGAACCAAGACGACATGGTTCGGTTTAAAAGTGTAAACCGGATGCATATTCGAATTGGTTGTGTTCGTTTTTGGATTATTCAAAATTAGACTTGGTTTTTAGGTTTGACCAAAAAAAAAAGACTTGGTTTTGAGATGATTTGGGATGTAGCAGAAACAATTTGACTGCTACATTAAAAGGAAAAAAATAAATCATATACCACGAAATTTAGGAGTGAAATATTGACACCATGTCACGTCGATATTTTCTTGTTCGTGAGTCGCATGAAGTGCGGACACCGGAGGATGATGCACTACCTGAAAATTAATTACGATATGTTTCGTTTATAATTGTAATTTACTATTTTAGTTATTCACAAAAAAATGATTATACTTGTTCGGCGATGACGTTGATGTGACCGTTGGAGACGTGGTGTGTCTCGCCGAGAACCGAGTTGTACGGAGACATGCCAAAGACCAGCGGACGGAGTGTGGATATATTCCACGTCACCACCGATTTAAACCGTTCGATGGGAAGGTCACGGCGGCTGCATTCCCCAAGCAGATCCTGACCGCCGAAGCTGTAGACCATCTCGCCGTAACATTGGAGTTGTGATCTTGGTAGGTTCAGCTGAGGTGGCAGCTTTACGATCAAAGAAAAATAATTAATAATCACGTACTAAGCTAAACGTCATAATCTAAATAAATTAATTGGAAAATGCCTTGATTAGTACGAGATATAAATGTTCAACTGTTTATAGAGTTTGATGCTGTGATATGTATAAGTTACAAGTGGTGTATAATTAACCCAAAAAATTAGTTGCTGGCGGATCTACAGTGTCCATGGTGTGGGCACGTGCCCCCAATAGTTAATATCTCTCTAAGATTTAAAAAATATAAATAAATGGGTGTATATATAAAAGAAGAAAGGTTTTCTTCAAGTTATTTGATATGAAGTAATAGTTGGAGGGTTCACTTTCATGCATAGTGTAGTGGACCTACCTACGAAGATATGTAAAACACTACTAGTTAATCCTAAAAACATCTCTAACTCACTTATATTTTTGTCTATATATTTTATTATATAATAAAATCTACTCCAACCCACTTCTATTTTCATCTATAAAATAAAAATTTCTATTTTTTGCTATATATATAAAGTATTTCTATTTTTTTCTCTATAATAAAATTAAAATTTTTAGAAGAAAAAATAAAGAAATACATTGAAGTAAAACTCATCTTTATTATAAAATTCCTCTATTTTAAAAACAAAAATAGAGAAAAATATTGGAGATGGTCAAACAAAAACAAGAACCAATTAATATTTTTAATTAACAAAAAATATCAATAATTATACACGTACATCTTATGAATTATCATGAATTTTAAAACCTATGCAGCTTACAATAAATTTGTAACTAATAAATAGTACATAGTAAGGTTGTTCTTTATTATATGTATCGTATCATTTTATAAATCATGCAACATATTCATTTAACATTTATATTCTAAAAAAATACATTACAACATAGATCGTAAGAAAAATTCCATCTTTTGTTCTTCACAAAAAAAAAAAATAATAATGTTTGTTTAGAAAAACAACATACGCAAATAGTCGTTCTAACACAACAATAATATTACTTCACCAAGGTCATTGAGAAGTTACACCTGAAAATTGGTGAGATCAGATCCTGGACGTACGGTCTTGAAGAGGCTGAGGATCTTGCGGATGACATTCGAAGCTGTGTGCTCAGAATCTTTTTCATCTTCCAATGAAAAAGGTTTGGCCAGCACAAGGTGCTTTCTCATTTCTTCTTCTGCCTTTACACACCAAAAATAACTGAATCGATGTGTCAAAACTAAACACCTAATTTCTGGTTGAAAACTGGCTCAGATTAATCACCATTTCCCACGTCTTAAAACCACTATATTATAGGTTCTAACAGTTAGAATTCAGGATTTATAAGAAGTACGATAAATCTAATTAATTAGAGTGTACAATATCTAAAAATTATATTATAAAAAACCAAAATTGTGATAACGAAAAAAAAAAAAAAATTGTGATTACAAATATAAACTATTTATTCCCCACCCTTACAATTTGAGAAGTTTTTTTTAAAAGATAACCATTTGAGAAGTGTTGGAAGTTATTAAAAATTGTTAAAAGTTTTTTTGAGATTACAAGTGTGATTATAGAATAACGTTAACCCACTTACCATTTGAGAAGTTGTTGAAGCTAAACGCTATTTCTGAATCTTTTTGATGATAATTCTTTTTGATAAAGAACCAGTGAGTTCAATGTATGAAACGAATCTGAAAACTCAAAAGGCTAAAGATTTAAAACACTCTTCATCACAATAGACAAAGTGATAGTTCTCAATCTTTTGGCTCCGTTTATATAGTATAGTAACTATGTAAATATGGAGAGAGATGATAAAATAAGGAAAAGAGTTGGGTGAGCATTAACTATATGGATGGATTCGGAGGAGGCGGTGGTCGTTGGGTCCATCTTTCCGTCATTTAATGTCTCATCGTTCACTTAGATCGTGGCCGATTTGTGTTGTATAGTTAGGGGAATGGTCCAAGACTTTTGTTTAGTCGGTTTAGTTCACTTAGAGTTTAGTCGGTTTTGTTAGAATTAATTCGGTTTGGTCATGTCTAAACTCTTAAATTTTATTTAATAAAACATTACTACTTAAATAAGTAGGGTGGGTTAGATGATTGTAGTGGTAATTAAGTAAGATGTGTGTTTGTAACTTTCACGTTAAAAGTATGTTTTTGTGCAGTGGAGTGATTAATAAAAATAATTTTATGAAAATTTACATTTGATTGATACTACTAACTAATACTTGTAGTTATATTAAGGATGTTGAATGTAAAAAAATGTAAGAAAATAGTTTTCATGAAATGGAGGGGATGTGATTAATGATAAAACTATGGAGTAAATGAATCAAGCAGTTTCTCCCCCGGACAGAGGTTCCATCGAATCCATCCGTTGATTTTTTTGACAAACAAATCAGAAGTGACATGATTTATTTCGACACATATTGGTCAGAGTTAATGAAGACGCAACGAAGTCAACCTCCAATTTCTCATTTGTAGACCCTTTGACTCTTGTATAACTTTTTTTTTTGTATAACTTACCATTTAGATTTTCAGTTAATACGAAGTTTTTGTCGACAAAAAATACACGATCAAATATTTTAACAAAATTTTTCCTTTCTTAATTTGATAATCAATTATTTCTGACATTAACAATAATTGTAGTACTACAAAGTAGTATTAGCAGCTAACTTGAAATCGGTTTACTTGGTTTAACTGATAAACTTCTTTTTTTGGATTTAGAAGAAATACGTCATTTAAAAAACAGAAGAAATAGGCCTACCCTAACTTACAAAAAAAATTGTTATTATAAAAAGAAAAAACTTGGTCCATTTCCATACGTTTTATTCATTTTTGCACATTTAGCGTTTGTTATGGTACAAACAAATCGAAGACAAAACCGTTTTGTTAGTCAATCTAGAAAAATATCTCTTGCAATGAAGATGTTTCCAATTCCGCAGCTTCAGCTTCAGCTTCGCTGGAAACACAAAGTTCTTTGGCTCTTCGATGGAGATGGATGGCTTGGGGAGGCCAAGGCTGAGCATCGCTGGAGGGGGACTTAATGGAGGAACATCCTCCTGTGGGTGAGTATTAATGGGAGTCCCTGGCTGCATCTCCCACTTGAAAGGAATACCCTCTGGCCTCCGCTCATCGTAGTATCCCACCGATGAGTTTCTCGAGATTGATGATCCTTCCTTGCATATATCCTTCTTCATAATTAGAATCAACAAAATGTGAGTAGTTATGATGTGTTCTTGATTCGTATGCTCGGTTCTTGGCTTGATGTTTTCGTTAAGAGAAGAGATATATAGAGGGAATTGTGTCAATGGAATTTGGGTATTAGTGGGTATATATATCGAGGGAGAGAGGGAGTCGTCCGGTAGAGTAGATGGAACATAAGAATTTATGAATTATCAAGTTGATGTAATTAAGGGGTTTTGAATTTGTATTATTCAATAGAAACTATTGCTTAATACTTCAATGATTCAATTACTTTTGCACGAGCAAGGTACCATATATTATCCAATATTATTATTTTTAGAGATTACTTTGAATTTGACAAAAACTTATAACATAGTGGTTTTGTAACAACAACAACCAAAATTACTTCAATTTGGATCAAATAATTGATTTATGTGACCTTCACCATCAAAATAGTTTTTCTTTTTTTTGTGCAATCAGTTATATGTTGTTGATCTTAAAGATGTTTATAACGTCCTCTCTAATCAACCAGATTAAATATGGGTTGGCTCTTATATATCTGAAAATTGATGGGTGTACGACTCTTTACTCTAAACGGCAAAAATTAAGCATATAGTTTTTCAAGAGTATAAATTAAAGTTTGCGAAATCTATGTAAACTTTGATACGAATCACACGTTAGTAACGTTGATGTTGGACGGTTCATAAGCGCATGTGAATGCTTAGACCCAATCTCTCTCTATATAGAGTAAAGACTCGCCAAACTTTGCGTCCTCTTTAATTATCAAATTATCCTATCCTCAATCACTTGTACTAAGAAATCTATTTACTAAAAATACATCTACCTATCATGAAATTTTCATTAACGATGATGATATAGAAATCATTGATAGTAAACAATGACGACTAACGAGTGCAAAAAATATCGTTATCTAATAGCAATATATTGCACTTCTTTTAAAACGATGCAACATTTGCTACATATAGACATTCTTTGTATTAGTGCTAACTTCGATTCCGATTAATAATGTGAGTATGTTAATCGCGGACGACAAAACAAATTAAAAAGTGAGACATTATTATATTCGCCTGTTGCAATCATTAAAGTTTCTTACAAAAGATAAGTTGCAATTTGGTTTGGTAGAGAATAGAGGTTTGATTTTAACATTCAATGTCATGTACCAATCATGTCGGTTTCTAAAAAATCGTAGCAAAGACTTGCTTATGAATTTGGCTACCGACTTGAATATATATATGGTCACTAGCCATCTATAAAGTTGAATTCAGAAAAAAAGAAACCAAGTATTCAGTACAAGTTAAAGTCCAAACCAGTAAACCACTTTAACGACAAAATCACAACATCCCACACAATCTAAGCTTATGAGTTATTATGACCTTCGAATGTAATCCAAACTCACAACAATCGATCCCATATCCTTCTCACCAAAGTCACACTTAACGGTCTGGATAACAATTACAATCATAAATCAGATATCAAATCACGAACATAAATATATTGTTTTAAATTACCCCAATAAGAATCTATAATTTGCAATGATCTTTCTCGTATAGGGTACAGAGGCTTTAATCATTAAAGAACCAAAGTCGTCAACGAGTCAAGTATCGTTAGCTTGAGGATAACGTTGCCCTGAAAGATTTTGTGGTTTTAGTTGTGTGAATCCTGGAAGGAAGGTAAGCCCCATTCCTCTGGTTTGAAATCTAGCAAAGAGGCCAGAACTTGGTCCGCAACATTGCAGTAGGACTTATCTAATCTTGGATCCGGTACCATTATCACATTCCTGCACACACACAACATTCAAAGACAATGGTTTTAGGGCTCAAAACTGAACCATTAATTGTTCATCCGCCAAGAGAACTTTGAAACTATTACAAGAAATTCACTTACATTCCGGCGTTTTTAGCTGCCTGGACTCCAGAAGGCGCATCTTCAAACACGAGAACCTTCTGTGGATCTACAGGACCGTCCTATGAAATCCACAAAGAAGAGGAAAACATTGGTTTACAAACTAATTTCTCAAAGACTCATGCTAATAGCTGTGCTTTAGTTTGATACTATGGTTACAAGTACAGTTTTAGTGACCATCTGTACCTCAAATCTCCTGGATGCAGCAAGAAAGCCGTCTGGAGCGGGCTTCCCTTGCTTCACCTCTGGGTCATCCCCCCGCACTATGTGATGCATCAGCGAAAAAAGCTCACGGTGTCTTTGTGTTTTAAGATCAAAATGTCGTGTGTGTGTACTGCATTAAGAAAAAGCAAAATCAGATCACAAATGCCAAAAACTATAAATCCATTTCCACTCTCAGTGATCATCTATCATAAGAAGTGAATGTGCTAATGCATAAAGAGATACCCTGTGGCTATACAAATTGGAACTCCTTTCCCATGGAGATGTCTGAGAAGTCGGCTGGCTCCTGCATTAGAGGAAGAATATTGGATCACCACAGAGAAAAACAGAAGATTAAGAAGGCTACACGCTAATATCTTTCAGTGATTAGTAGTAGAGGCTGATTCAAATGGAACAAAACAAACTGAATTTAATCAACAGGGAGAACCATTTCTCTGTTTGTTTATCAAGTACATAAGCGAGAAAATGCGGATTGTGTACCTGGCATAAGGTCACTTGTGGGGAAAAGGTCTTGCAACATTGACTCTCTTTCTACAATAAACTCTTCAGCGGAAAGAGAGTCACTGATTCCACTTTCGTCAACGAAAAGCCTGGCAGCTTCGATCGCTTTTCTCCCCATCATCTTTGCCTTCAAAGACCAATCAAATGTTTTATTGTATCTAGCAAGTATCTTTTCCTGGACCTCCGTGTAAAACTTCTCCGTGTCTGCAAACAGTAGACAAATTTAGCATTAGCTATGAGAGCCTGAGGATTAGCAAGACAGATCTTTTACCATTTGTATCAATGAAGCTCTGAGAATTTGAAACTAAAGAAACCACATGCTTAAAAAAAAGATTAAAGTTTCCAAAACTAGCCCAATTTCAGTCTCCACTCATACTATACTTTTGTCAGTTTATTTTCCAACCATGAAACAGAGAACTCATGGAATCAAGAACTAAAAAAAAAACTTGTATTAACAACAGTGACAGTAACACAAATCAACCAAAAATCAAAGATCAACGAAGTTACCGAGAAGGAGACCATCCATGTCGAATATGACGTGAGTGATCGATCCTCTGCCGGCGTCGGTGACGGTGGCGCTGACGGCGGCGTCAGGGGTCGACATCGTTTGGAGATTTGATAAAGCTCTGATAACTGTTTTCTGAGGATAACCTTTGGGAAAGTGAGCAATGGAGATCGGAAACTTAATGGAAGATCGGAATGGGATTCTTATTAGAGCAACGAATCTTGTCGGAGTTGTTAACATAGTTTGACGACACAAAGAATTTACCTGACGTATAATATATACGTCACTCTGATTTGGGCTTTTAAATTGATTGGGTCATCTTCATTGGGCTTAATGGGCTATGATTCATAGTTTAGATACTTACGGATAACTACGAGTAATTTAAGATAAAAACTTTTTGGAAACTATTTAAAATTAGATTGTTTTGACTTTTGACTCAAGTTAGGTTTTTCTGTTAGCGAAGAGCCGTTTACTCGCCGGACAGTCGAATTGATTTCTATTAGTTTTAGCTTAAAAATTTTGGATAATCCGAATCATATAGTATAAAGTAGGGTCAGATCTTAAGCTTCGATGGAAAATTGAGATGCAAAAAAAAAAAAAAAAAAAAAAGTAAAAAAGTGAATACTAAAATGGGCTTTAGAAGTCTTTTATAGTTTTCCGACAAAAGCCTAATGTACATGCATCATCTCCAACTTACTTCTTAATCAAATCTTCCTTTAATTTCTCAGCGAATCCATAAAAAGGTATTAATATCAAAATCTTCCCTTTTCGATTTATCTTTTTTGATATTTTCTTCTACATAATTATTATTTCACGACATTTATACATTTGTTATTTTATCTCTTTCGGAAACTTCAAGTCCTATTCTCTTTGTGGTAATGTGACTCGAGACATCCAAAGCTATCCATATTAGCGAATAACATACTCACTAAGTTGCTGTATTATTTAATTATCAAATGCACAGTACACTCATAACTCAACTAATTGACTCGATGGACAGATTGACCAATTGACAGAAGCATAAATTAAAATAAAGTAAGTAATACATAAAGCGACACAATATTATGACAATTTCAAATGGGTGAGTCTAGAAAGTCCACAATGCTAAGAAAATCATAAAGAAACATGTCAACTTCAATGTTTGGTCTTAACTCTTGAGGCTATACAATTTGTCCTGCGTTTTGTACTTTTAAAATTGGCAGGCATGCATTGATCTTATCCAATGGGACATCCGATGTTGGACAGACGATAGACAACTTTACCTATAAATAGTAAAAACACATAATTGTTTCATTAAAAATAAAATGGAATGCTATATTAAAGAAAAAATGGAATTCTATGTCAAAAGTGTAACTATACTATTAACAACACCAAATCATATGCCAATGGTAACCAATGAATCTCTTTGCATTCCCCGATCGCCACATACAAAAATCTTAATCACGACCACTTGCTTATTTTAACTAACTCTCTAGCTCTTTTTTATTACCCTCCTGCCTCATTCTTCACTTTATTTATAACTTAAGCATCTCCAACTCACCTCTATATTTGCCTCTAAACTCTATTTTAGAGGCAAATTTGCTCCAACCCACCTCTATTCCCACCTCTAAAATAGAGATCTCTATTTTTTTTCTCTATATATAGAGGTGAGAATAGAGAATCTCTATTTTTTCCACTATAAATAGAGTTAAATTTTTTAGAGGAACACATTGAAATAAAAATAGAGAAAATTTATCTCTATTATAGAAATAGAGCTAAAAATAGGGAAATATATTGAAGATGGTAATACTTCAAAAAGTTAACTACCCAAAAAAGGAGAAACAAAGGAAGATAACACAACTTTCACATTGTGTAAACATAGAAATGCTAGAAACCTAGTCAGAAACAATGAAACATAAAACACTTAATAATCATCACTACTTTTGCAAATGTTATCCTCAATCTCTTCTTCCTCTCCTCCGTTCTCTTCTGCGTAAACACTGTCCAAAGCTCTTTTCTCTTGCTCTTCCAAGCTCCCATTTTGACCCCTCAATTTCCCATTCTTCTCATTTCTCTCCACTCTACTTCTCAAATCCTCCAAAAGCTCCCTCACAGCTCTCTCTTTGTCTCTCCGGTTCTTAATCAAAGCCTCACTCACGTCAGCCGGCGTAATCTCAGCCCTATCAACAACTTCTTCAAACTCCTTCAAAACGTCGTCGCTAAGATCACCTTCCTCGAACCCCAAGTAATTCCTCAGCAAGATCTTGACCGAAGAAAACGTACAGTAACTCATGTGGATATGCATATCCATTCTTCCACTTCTAAGCAATGCAGTATCAAGCTTCTCAATGTGATTCGTCGTGAACACAAAAATCCTCTCGCTACCACAACAAGACCAGAGTCCATCAGTGAAATTCAACAAACCTGAAAGCGTTATCGAGTTGTTCCCATTACCGAAATCATCACCTAAACCGGACCCGGTTAACATCTCCGGTTCATTGTAGCTCCTTGTGCTCTGTTTCTTGTTCCGATTCGTTAAATTGATAGAACAATCAATGTCCTCGATCACGATTATCGACTTGGAGCTAGTCTTCATCAATAGCTTCCTCAACTCTGAATTGCTTTGGACCTCCGTGAGCTCGAGATCGTAGATGTCGTACCGGAGATAGTTAGCCATGGCGGCGATCATGCTCGATTTCCCTGTTCCGGGAGGTCCATAAAGCAAGTAACCTCTTTTCCAAGCCCGACCAGTTCTCTCGTAAAAAGATTGACATTCAGCGAAGTCCGTAAGATCCTCCATGATCTGTTGCTTCTTAACGGGATCCATGGCCAGAGTATCGAAGGTACTCGGATGCTTAAAGGGGACAGATTCCCAAGGAAGACCTCTTGAATCAAGAGACCCACCTCGTGAATTCGTGTAAAGAAGCCGATCTTGATTCATTCGACGAATCTCGTTAGCTTTCTCCATGATGTAATCTAAGTAAGAATCAAGGATCAAGTTCTTGTCTTTCTTCTTGATCCGTAGCGTGAAGCCACGTTTCTCTTCCGGCATTGGTCTCCAAGCGAAGGTTTGAGTTTGTCTCTGTGTAACGATGTGTTCCCAGACGACGGTGACGGTGTTATAGGTGTCGACGATGGAGTCGTTGTTGGAGAGACCGAACGTGACGGAGGAGGAGTTGACGGCGCGTGTGAGGCTGAGACGGTTACCGGCGATGGAGACGGAGGAGCTGAGGTAAAGCTGGACGGCATTGTAAAGCTCGTTGGTGTTGACGCCGTCAATCTCTGTTATGTCGAAGTAACAGAAGGTGGAGAAGAGTTTAAAGACTCTGTTGAAGAGTTTCAAGAAGGCGAAACGGAGCTCCGGTGGGAATACTGAATTCATTAGGCTTTGACAAAAGGCTAAAACGCCGAGTAGCGAAGCCAAAGATGTCCAATACTCTTTCATCGTCCTTGCAGAGAGAGAGAGAGAGATGAGAAAACAGAGGGCTTTTGAGAAGTTGAAAAGGTGATTACTTTACGGCTAAAATCTAGGTGAGAGAAGAAAAGGAGATATGGGTTTTGAGAAACGAGGGGATTTGATTGATGGGTTTCGTTCAATCAATTGATTTTGAGGATTTTGGCAGAGAGTTTTCTTGATTTAAGAGTCTCTTGTTTTCCCGGAAATTTTCAGAGAGAAAAAAAGGAGGAAGCTTTTTAGTTATCAAGCTTTGTGATGGTGCGGCTTGATAATGTCTTGGAGAAAACGAGAGAGATTAGAGAAATAGAAGAAATGGGTATGTCTCAATTTATACAATTGGATACCTTTTTATTTTCTTTTGCTTTGACAAACTTTTCTTTTCTTTGACTTTGGGAAATTTTTTGTTTTAACTTAACATAAAACTTGATAAGGGTTATATAAGAGAAAACAATTTATTTATTTTTTTGTATTTTGACCATACATAAGGAAAGAACTTAAATACATAGATATATTGTGATACCCCTAATAATTTGAACTATAAAGAGGAAATAAATACTTGACCAAAACAAAGGAAATAAATTAAAATTTGACCGTTATTGAAATTAAGGACTTTCTTTGTGGAGTTATTCGACTAATATACACTCAGATTTTGGTAACGATAAATACAGAAACAATATATACTCAAGGTCTCAAGTTCATAAACAAATGTTATTCACTGACATAAATATTACGTGGAATGAATATCTTACGTGGTTAGATACCATTTTGAAAATTTTGGTGGATTTTGGGAAATAGTACCTTTTTTTTACACAGAAAATAGTACATTTCCTATACTTTAGAAATCGCGCAAAAATAATTGAATAAATTCTTTAGGAACCTACTCTTCGAGTTTGAAACCTTGGAGGCCTATGAATTGTGACGGAATCTGTAAAATCGCGAGATTTTACCGAAATTAAGAATTGATTAAAGAAACTAAGAAATTGAACTAGTTTGGATGGTTAAGATTGAAATGGAATCTTGATAATGGCTGAGATCTACACATGTGTTGGTCAGTGTTGGTCTAAGTGCATGATTGTGCTAGGTGACAAAGAGTGCATGTGCACATAAGTGGTAAGTGTAATCTTAAACTAGCAAAAAACCAAAAACTAATCCTATATAAGTCTTCATTCTTAATCTTCTATCATTTTCCCTAAATCTTCCTAGCCTCCCTTATTCTTCTCATCACAACTACATCATCAACCCCATCCTATCCGTCTAGGCCTTCCATAGATTGGAAGTCGGTACTAGCAATGTATCACCAAAGATTCTAAAATAACAAAAAATAAAAAAGTGCAAGGAAAATTTATTAGTTTTAGTACGTACCTTGACAAAATTCAGTTTACATACGTACACTGTCAAAGCAATAGACTGATGATATTTATTGTTCATAGTGAAAGATCACACAAATTAACTTTTCAGCCTTTTTCTTCACATTGATCAACATTATTTCGGATTAAGA
The DNA here is from genome assembly GCF_000004255.2 of Arabidopsis lyrata subsp. lyrata. NCBI lineage: Eukaryota > Viridiplantae > Streptophyta > Magnoliopsida > Brassicales > Brassicaceae > Arabidopsis > Arabidopsis lyrata. The sequence continues at coordinate 6,955,122 of NW_003302549.1, forward strand.
AAATGATTAATTAACACGGTATTTAATTAGGAGGAAGACTTAAAGCTAAAGAAACGTTTAGGGGAATAGAGGCGGAAGAGGTTGAAGGCGGAGATGGAGGAGAGGAGGACCATGAGAGCCGCCGCAATGTAGTTTAAGATGATGGCACTTCCCATCTGAAAGCAGAACCTTGTGAACTTGTAGCACCACTTCATCCACTGAAGCTCCCTTGAACCGGTCACCACCAGCAATGAGTGTTGCGCCGCGGCTGATGTCCCCGCAAAAACCACGTACGCCGCCGTCTATGTTAATTACATTTATCATCACTCACACACACATGCATATACATATAGTAACATCAACGATAATCTAAATTTAGAGAGTTAAAAAAAAAATAAAAAAAATTAGAGAGTTATGCATACCTGATCCAAGAGGTAAGAGAACCATTTGGGATTAGAGGTCTTTTGTTCAACATTATACCAACCAAGCCCTATTTGAACCAAATTATACGCAGCAACCACAACATTTATGTATAACTCAGCCCTGTCATATATACATATTGTATAATCATAAACAATACACAAACATATTGTAAAATGAAAACTTATATATAACTTTTTGTGAGAGGATGGATATTTGAAGAGTTGTTAAACCAAAAAAAAAAACAAAAGGAGTAGCAGTCCCCACTGTAAAAAAATGTCATTTTCATATAGACTTAACCAAAACAGAAATTTTCACTAAAATATTAATACAAGAATCTTCCAAAAACTGTATAATCATTACCCTCTTTTCAGAGCGCATAAAAACTCAAATCATTAAATACAATCTGTATCAGACGCATTTCAGTGAGTTTTAAATACATTGATGTTTTAGTTTCAAGGTTTTTTTTTTTAACACAATAATATGAAACTGTATAAAGAGATGAGACTAATAGTTACATTACAGTTTAGATCTATATAATTGATAAAAAAATAAAGAAAAATGGACTTACTCGAGAGCTAACAAATATCTGAAACTGACTTTCTTGTGGATATAAGCAATCTCTTTGGTCTGAGAATCCAAACCTATCAAACAAGAACTGAGGAGAATAAAAAAGACGATACATAGCCTCAGGATCACTTCTGTTTCTCTCAGTCTCACCATCTTATTATTCCCCCCTCTCTCTCTCTCTCAATTTTTCTTTTAGATTTTAGATGTGTTTTTATGAGAGAATAATGGAAGACTGTAACATAAAATTTGTAATTGTATATAATATATAATGGTTTGGAGTTGAAAGAATTTGGCAAATGGCAAGTATAGATATATAGATATTAATATATGTACGCGGCAATTTGCAGATCACTTGTATAGTTGTATCTTGTATGAGTAAGATTGTAATGAAATACAGTTGGACTTCTCGATTGGCATTGAATGTTTGATTAACTAACTGATTCTAATGAATTTGGTCCGTAAGGACTTTCTAATTTAATTTTTTGTCCTATCTCCAAAAGTGATAGCTGAAATCTTCGTGTTTGAATTCTTTTCCTCTCTATATAGTGATTAGGGAGTTAATTTTGTAAGCTTACAAAACTTTTATCAGAAAAAATGGAAACATTTTGATGATTTTTTTATATGAATTTTTTGCCTTATAATTTTTCTAGGCTAAAATCAAATTTTCATAATTCTTAGAACTACATCTCTAATTATGGATATAGAGATGATTTGCTCTAAACGAGGTGATTTGGACTTAAACCAGAAATTAATCAATATGGAAAATGACAATTCAGTACCATCTTAGACCACCATTATCGGTGGTGTTTTAACTATTTCTTAGCTAAATCTTAGCTAAAAAATTAAAGAAAAATCTTGTTAAATACTAAGATCCAAAATTAAAGTGGCTTAGCTAAGATCCAAATTTAACATTAAGATCCATTTTTAAAAACCATTTTTAAATTTATTATTTTAATACTTTTAAGAACCATTTTTAAGCAACCCTTGTTAATCATGCTCTTATTCAACAATCTAAACCTAAACTTAACTTGTCCTTTGTTGTTTGGACCTGCTTTTTTTATCTGTGAATTAAACTTGTGTCTTGTTTTTTTTTTTCTTTTGTCTTTTGATATTTGTCATAGAAAAATTATTGTTTGGATGAATTATGTATTTTTTTTGTTGGCACTGGGTACTCGGTTTCGGCGAAGCGCTTAATCTGGGAGATGAGCTTACTTTTTGGCAACGGGGTTTGATTTGAGTGATTTAGGAAAATTTAGTATTGTGATTATTGTTTTTATTGAATGTCCCTTCGACGTCAAATTGGATGGAATGAAGGAAAAAGTGGCATTTGTGGAGACTTGAACAAAGTGTGTAAAATCCTGAAAATGCAACTGAATTATATGAAATGAAATATCTAGGATATCAAAAATTGCAATTTTACTTTGAAAAAATCATTGTCGAAGAGAAAGTAAATAGGTATTTTTTTTTACAGCAAATATTGTTTATCCATTCAAGCTAAAATCATTGTCGAAGAGAAAGGGAATAGGTATTGAGACACGTTATGTGCTTTAAATTGGACTGTCCAAATTCATTTCCTAAATGTGGCTCTTAAAGTCTTTAATGTTAGGCCCTATTAGTTAGTTGGACCAACCAACGCATTCATTAAACTTTGAAATTAAAATATATGTTTTATATTTCTAAATTTCACAATATAAACATGTGAAGAATTGGGGATGTGTCTTTAGTCAAGTGATTAAGTCCACTTGACTCCGCCTTCTCCACCGGAGTTCGACTCCACTAAATCATGTTACCTTGCGTAGTAGGGATTGGCTATGGATCGGGTCTTGTCGATCCAAAGATGTCAAAAAAAAAAAACATGTGAAGAATTTTTACATTTGAGTTAGATCAATTAATAGTGCTGTAAAAGAAAGAAGATAAAAAGTCAAACATTAGTACTCCCTCTGTTTCAAAATATTTGATGTTTTGGATAAAATTACAAATTTTAAAAAGATAATTAATATTTATATGGTTTTATATACATCAAAAATATAATTTAATATCTAACTAAAGATAATTTGACCAATGATAAAATTTACTGCAGAATATTAATAGTCAAAAAATTGAATGAATTAAAATTTTGGCATATAAACTTGTATTTTTTTCTAAAACATTTTATATTGTGAAACAAAACAAAATATCTAAAACATCATATAATATAAAACAGAAGGAGTATATGATTTGTTTCCAAATAAACTATTTTTTTATGGGTTAGTTGAGATTTCTGTAAATCTACCAAAAACGAGAAATAAAGAGACAAAAAAATTTTGTCCAAAAAAAAAAGAGAGACAGAAACTCAATTGATAATTTACTAATTAAGATCATGTAGAAAGTTAAAAATTGTTATCCAAAGTAAGCGTTTATAGTAACCAGCCACTAAATCACAATGTAAAGACTCTAATCATCATCTATCCATATTCCATATAAACAGGGGACTCTGTTGTTGTGTGTTCCTTTCGTTTGCATTTTTTTAAAAGCACATCGATGTTGCTTTCACTGTAGGCCAACAAATAAACAATCACACCACATTGCAAGATAGAATGTATTATTATCGAGTACAACTTTTTATTTTCTCAGGAAGTATACATTTACGTGTATTATCGTATCTCAGAAACACCAAAAGAAAGAACAAAATAAATCAAAGTAACATCACAAGAATGAAATAAAACGAAGAGAAAAGAAATAAGTTATTAAGAGACGTGCTCGAAAATTCTCATAGAACGATCATTCAAGTTTAGTACATTCCTTGGGGAGACCCTGAGGGAACCTCTTATAATCAGTACAATAGTTGTAGATCATGTAATCGTCTTGCACCCACTTCATCTGTCCGTACTGGCGGTCACTGAGAGAGGTCCACATCCATGAGTTGTTGTTTGGGTCGCAAGTCACCCATGTTAGGTTCGATGTCCTGCTGCATGAGCTTTGGTCGTTGAAGTCTCTGTAGGAGGCGCTGAATGGTGCGTTGCTCCAGTCAATCTTCACACGACCGCCTTGTGTCGCCCAGTCATCGGCTTCCCAAAGACTTGAGTATATTTGCATCGGCTGGTTCTTAGGGTAAGCCACCCCATATTTCTCGTAGTTCTTGAATACCCGAATTGGAATACCATCCACAAGGAAGCTTCAGACACAAGAAACCAACATCAATGTCAGGAAACATATCAAATATCAGTAGACGTCAAGAGAACTCGTTTTTTTTTACAGTGCTCAATGTAAGATTTTTCGCTTATAAATAATGAACACAACAAGTGATAACCTCAAAAGAAGAAAAATATTGCACTAGACGTGTCAAAAGTTCATAAGCTTTGTATATACTCACATGATGTTAAGAGGGTTCCAGTGGACGGTGTAGGTGTGGAAATCCGCGGTGGGATCGAACCAGAGATGGAACTGCATCTCGCGGTCACCTTTACCTCCAGTGAAGACATTGGTGTGGATAGTGTAAGGCTGTCCTGTGAGATTTCCCAAAAACTCGAAGTCAATCTCATCCCATGTCGCTCCTTTGGATGAAAGCTGCCACACAACATAAAGGAGTTATTTTCATTTATTAACGATTGGTTTTGAGATGATAAGAACTCTAATATGTCAGATTCTAAATCAATAAATTCAAAAGGAGATTCCTTACGTAGTATGCGGTGACAGTACCAGCGGAGTTTCCCTTGACAAGCTTGAGCCTCATGTCGATCTTACCAAACAAGTACTCCTTCTTGGATTGAAAACCGGAGCCAGAGATCTTGTCAAGAGTACAAGTGAGAAGCTGTCCATTCTCGAATATGTTAGCACGACCATTGCCCCAAGTGATATCAAAGCTCTCGTAGAAGCTTCCGGCGGATGCAGCCACCACAAAGAAGCCAATGGCGAGGAGGAGAGACAACAACAGAGGCTGTTTGGTTGCGAAACACGCCATTTTCCCCCGGTTCTCTGTTGTTAGTTGTTACTCGCCGTGAGAGATAAGTATTTGCCGATGGATTTAGATGAATATTGGAAATAAGAGGTTATATAAAGAGAGTTTCGTGGAGGCACATTATCGACGTGGTAGTCTTAAACTTTGTTGTAATAATATTTAAATTAAGAGTTATGCCTTACACGGTTCAACGTAGACAGGCCCGTGGAACTTTTTTTCTCTTTCCAAAATTGTTGTGTATCCGTCAAAACAATTATTATAACTGAAAATTACCTAGTTTGACTCAAATTTAGAGAAAAATAATTAGATTAACACCCAAATATTGTGGTTTACTAGAATAACACAAATTTTATGTTAAAAGACCAAATACCCATTTTATTTTCAGTTCTATTAAAATAAAATAATTAAATTAAATAGAAAATAAAAAAATACAAAAAAAAATTATAAAACCAAAAAACGAAAATTGAAAAAAAAAACAAAAAATACAAATGAAAAATATATATAAATTGAAAAAAATAAAATAAAAAATAAAAAATAAAAAACAAAAAGATATAAAACCAAAAAACGAAAATTGAAAAAAAAAAAACAAAAAATACAAATGAAAAATATATATCTAAATTGAAAAAAAAAACAAAAAACAAAAAGAAAACAACTACCCATTTTATTTTCAATTCAATTAAAATAAAATAATTAACATATAATAACTAAATTAAATAAAAAAATTAGAAAAAAATTACAAAACGACAAAAAAATTAAAATGAAAAAAAAATACATAACAAAAAAAATAAAACAAAAAAATACAAAAAAAAATTAAAAAGAAAAAATATATAAAAACGAAGAAAAAATTATCTTTATCATATATTAACAAGGAGACAGCCACACATGAACCATCTTATTATAAATAAGTCTGTCGCGATAAGAATATGTCTGTCATTACCTTATTGTGCAGATTAAAATTTTATTTTCATCAATAAAACTGTCATCATACGACAGATTTTTTTATAGTCTATCTGAAATCTGTCATAATATAAAAAAAATATGTCATAACATAAAATATTTCGGTTGTGAATATATGTCATTCTAGCAATTTATATTTTTATATAACAAATCTGCTATCACACTCCAGATTTTTGTTAAGAAAAAAAAAAACTGTCATAACATAAAATAAATCTGTTATCACTAATAAGTCAAACTAGTAATTATATTTTTAATAACAGATCTTCTACATTATGACATATTTTTCTCGAAAAATATAAGTCTGACGCCACTAAAACAATAAATCTGCCACACATTTTAATAAATCTGTCAAAATTACGAAAGTCTGTGGTGTCATCATAAAATAAGTCTGTCGTGAGAAAAAAATCTGCTATAAATTAAATATCTGTAGGAGAAAAAAAATCTGTCGCAAAAAATCTGTCATAGAAAAATAAGTCTGTCATGGTAAATAAACCTGTCACAACTAACCCAGCAGATTTTTCAAATAATTTTTTTTTCCAAATTTTTTTCACCACGTTTTTTAAATATATTTAAGGGTATTTTTGACTTTTCTTTATTCCTAACAACGAGAGTAAGGGTATTATGGTCATGAAAATAACTCATTTAACTCCTAAACTTATCGAGACATTCTAGTAATTAAACTCATAATTTGGGTTAGTCTAGTAACTTTCCCTTATTATAATTAGAGAAATTGTTAAAAATGCCCCTTTTTCAATACCCCTTTTCAAAAATGCCCCCTTTGAGAGTCCATTTTTAAGTTTGCCCTCTTTTAATTTTTAATGACCATTTTACCCTTATTTGAAACAAAATTAGGTCCACAAAATACAAAATATTTTTTGGCGGGAAAAGTGATCCCCAATTTTCCCGCCAAAACACTTGTAAAAACCTTTAAAATACCTTGTAAAATTTTTCCGCAAAAATTTTTCCCGCCAAAAATATTTTTTTGCGGGAAAAGTTATTCCGCAATTTTTTTGGCGGGAAAAATTTACAAGGTATTTTAAAGGTTTTACAGAGTATTTACAAGTGTTTTGTAAAGTTTTACAATGTATTTTAAAAGGTTTTACAAGGTACTTATAAGGTTTTATAAAGTATTTACAACTTGTAAAACCTTATAGAAAACTTGTAAAATCTTATAACTTGTAAAACCTTATAAAATAGCTTGTAAAATCTTATAATATCTTATAAATACCTTATAAATACGTTGTAAAACCTATTAAAATACATTGTAAAACCTTATAAATACCTTGTAAATTTTTGGCGGGAAAAATTTTCCCGCCAAAAATTTAACGCCAAAAAAATTGCGGAATCACTTTTCCCGCAAAAAAAATTTTTTGGCGGGAAAAAGTTTTACGGGAAAATTTTACAAGGTATTTTAAAGGTTTTTTACAAGTTTTTACAAGTGTTTTGGCGGGAAAAATTGCGGGATCACTTTTCCCGCCAAAAAATATTTTGTATTTTGTGGACCTAATTTTGTTATATTTCCTTATATATTTGTGATATCTTTTATTAAAAGAAGGGTAATTTAGTCATTTTGTACATAAAAAGGGGTATTTTTAAAAATGGACAGCCAAAGGGGGCATTTTTGAAAAGGGGTATTAAAAAAGGGGCATTTTTGTGAGTCTCCCTTAATCTTTTTATATATTTTTTATATATATCAAAATTCATCAATTTTTATACTCTATTAATAGAGACTTGTTTTATTTTATTTGGATAAAAGAACTCATCTTTTTTTTGGAATGGATTCCAATAATAATCTATTTAATATCCAAAAATCTTTAAACTATACAAATCACAATAATTATCAATTTCAAAATAAATTTTCCAACCAACCTCAAAATAATCCGTCTTTTTAAGTTTGTTGTACTAACTAAGTTATGTGTGTTTTATTAAAATGTGTTGTATGCTCATTAATATATTATATTGCATTTTACTTTTTTTTGTAACTTTATATGTTTTCATAATAATTTCTATATTTTTTTTCTTCATTTTTGTATTACTTGGAAAAATTAAGAATCTAAAATAACAAAGAAAACATATGATTAACTCTTTTAACTATTTTTATTTAGTTTCAATCGCTAATCGTTATTAGTATACAATCATAAAAACAGAAAACATAAAGAAGAAAAATAATATGAAATAAAAGAGTGAGGTAGAATGTTGAAAATTATTAAATAAAATTATTGTAGAGGTTAAAATTGAAATGAATGTTGAATTATTAGGTCGAAGAGAGAAGATAATGTGGAGGGTTAAATTGTGAAAAAGAAAGTGTTAAATAAATCAACCATTGTTATCGATAAAAGATTGGATTATTTAATAATCAAATAGCATATACTTTATAGCTTATGCTTGAGGAATCAATAATAGAATCTCAGTAAATAATGTTCAGGAACTTTTTCGTTTAAACTGTTCATTGGTTTATGACTTTAATTTTCCGGTCATCCGTTCAAATGTTTTATTTTGGTAAAGTGATACACATATACTTACGTAGAATGAATAAAAAAAAGCAGATGTAATCAAACATCAGATAGTTTAAATGTTGAATCAAAGAATAGTATTATTTTTCATAGCTTTGGATCAATTGTTTAAAAGCTTTACACAGCTAGACACTCGCGTGGAAGACCTTGAGGGAACCTCTTAGCGTCCGTACAGTAATTGTATATCATGTAGTTATTCTGCACCCATCTCATCTGTTCTTGACCGGTCGAGTCTAGCTCCTGGGACAACCACGAACCACTACTTCCTTGTCCTGACCCGTTTGGGCAGGACGACTGCCCGTTGATCACGACGCAAGCTTCTTCGTTGAAGCCGCGGTAGGAAGCTGTGAAGGGAGCTTTAGACCAGTCGGTTTTGACGAGACCACCCCTTGTGGCCCAGTCTTCAGCGTTCCATAGACTCGAGTACATTCTCATCGGCTGATTCTTAGGAAACAGAGTTCCTTGAGATTCCATGTTCTTGAATTCTCTTATTGGAGTTCCATCCACGGAGAATCTGAATACATAGGAAAAAAATAAAAAAACAAGATTAGATTCAAAAGAGTGTTCAAGATTTCGGTTCATTTATTTTTATTTTTTCTAAGGTTTCTAATTAAGTAATCAAAAGTAAAACCTAATATAGTATCTAGACTTACATGATGCGTTGTGGGTTCCAGAGGATAGAGTAAGTGTGGAAATCACTGGTGGGATCGAACCAGAGTTTGAATTGTTGTTCTCTATCACCTTTGCCTTGCGTAAAGACATTGGTATGAAGTGTGTAAGGATCTCCACTTAGGTTTCCCAAGAACTCGAAATCAATCTCGTCCCATGTAGATCCAGGAGATTTCAACTGTACGTAGAACCAAACAAAAACCCATTTAGCCTAATCACTCTAAATATGTGTACTTTAGAACAACACTAAAGGAAATGGACTTACATAGTAAGCGGTGACAGTTCCAGCTGAGTTTCCGGCAACAAGCTTGATCTGCATGTCGATTTTACCGAACAAATATTCGTTCTTGGATTGGAATCCTGAGCCTGATGCTTTGTCGAGAGAGAGAGTGAGAAGATCACCGTTGTTTGTGATCTGTCCACGTCCGTCTCCCCAAGTTATCTCCACGTCTCGTTGAAAATTGGCGGAAACAGAGCAAATCATAAAAGAAGCAAGCAGAGCAACCACAACGGTGGAGTAACTGATCATCGCCATTGCCAATTAAATATATATATTCTTTTTTGTGGTTTTTGAGAGTAGATTTGTTGGGTTCTGGATGAGGATGGATTGGTTGTATTTATAGTAAGAGCAGAGGCAGTCAGAGAGGAAGGTTCGGTTTGGGACGATGGGTTTGGTGAAGAAAAAGGCGCGTCCTGATTCGGACAGCTGGAAGATGAAGATGCAGCTTCTGAAGGAGTACCTGAACTAAGTCAAGAAGTAACTCAAGAGAACAGAGCAACATGAACAAGATTAAGGAAATATGCAGAATCTTGTTATGGCGGTTTGAAGTGAAGACTAGAAGCTTAGAGAAGATTCTAGAAGACTGAAGAGTTTCCTTTTGCAAGAAGAAAAGGAAAACATGAAGACAAAGGACAATTTCCTATTCCATAAAGAAAAAGGAAATTGTCCATTCCAATTAGTTTTAGAATTGGAAATCGACCTGTTGTATGGTCTCAACCTATTTAGTATAAATAGGGTGCTAAGGCTTGTAGAAAGCTTAGCACAATCACTAGAGAGAATTCCTAGCTATTAAGTCTTAGTTTGAGAGAAATAGAGAACTAGAGGCTTAAAGAGAGCTAAGGGTTTTAAGGAGAGTTATTGTTCTTAATCGGTCTGTGATTAATGAACAAGACTTAGTGAGAATAGAAAATAGTGTTAAAGGAGAAACCTTGTAAACATATTTTCTATTAATCGAAAGAGTTTTTGAGAAATTCTGAGTTACATCGTGAACTAATTCAAAACTTAGTAGCTCTTGCATTTACAATTGGTATCAGAGCGGTCGCTTGTGAAGATTACATACAGGTGAGGTCTTGTGGAAAAGATGGAGAGCTATCAAGAACTGCTTAAAAACGCGAAGGTTGTTCTAGACGATTGTAACTATGGTTTTTGGAAGTCAAGAATCAAATCTGTGATAAGAGGGATAGATGTGTTAGCTTGGAAAGCTGTCTTGGAAGAATGGAAAGAACCACAAATTAAGAATGAAGATGGAAGCTTCACAGCCAAACCCGAGTCAGACTGGACTGAAGATGAGAAGAAAAAGTCTAAATTCAATGCTAGAGCTCTCACAGCTATTCACTGCAGTGTTGGAAGGAAACAATTTGACTTAATTCAGGGCTGTGAAACTGCTAAGGAAGCTTGGGATATTCTGCAAATACACTATGAGGGAACGATTAAGGTTCAGACTTCAAGAAAAGATTTGATAGCTTCAAGATTCGAGAATCTGAAGATGGATGAGCAAGATTCAATCTCTGATTTTAGCTCTAAACTAAGTTCATTGGCGCAAGAAGCTTTAACGCTTGGGAAGAAGTATAAAGACAAGAAGTTGGTCAAGAAATTTCTAAGATGTCTACCTTCAAGATTTATGGCGTACAAAACAGCTCTAACAGTGTCAAATAATACTGATACTCTCAGTTTTGCTGAAGTTGTAGGGATGCTTCAGGCTCATGAGCTTGAATTAGGAGGAACTAAGAAACCAAAAGGGTTGGCGTTGACATCTTGTGAAAGCAAATCTCAAGCAGAAGAAGAAGATTCATTGAGTCTGTTAGTTCGAAGGTTTGATCGGTTGTTGAAAAGAGCAGAACAAGGACAAGGACAGAAGAAGTTTGGATCTTTCAAAAAGAATACTGACGATACCAAACCATCAAAGAAAGCTGACATGCAATGTCATGAATGTAAAGGGTATGGACACTTTATTCGTGAATGTCCAACAGTCAAGAAAAGAGAAACTAAATGCACAACATGCAAAGGAATGGGACATGCTCAAGATGACTGTATCAGTAGTCGAAAAGAAAAATCAATGATTGGTATTGAAGAAGAATCTGAGGAAGAGAGTGAGGAAGAAGATATCTTAAATTATGTAGCATTGATAGGCATTACTGAGTTTGTTGAAGGTGAAGAAGAAACTGACTCTGAATCAGATGAGGAACAACAAGTGAATTTTGTTGAAAGTTACAAAGAGGTGAGAGAAACTTTGATTAAACTTGGTACAGAAAATCAAGATTTGCTAAAAGAAAAGATACGTCTCGAATCACTTGTTGAACTATTACAGAATCAACTAGAAGATGAAAAGAAGATTAGCAAAGAAAGTTTGAGTTTGATGAAAGAAAAACTAAGCTTGTCTGCTAAAGCTGATAATTTGGAGAAAGAACTGATCGCTGAAAGGAAGATATCTGCAGGACTACAAACAGAACTTAATCAACAACATCGGAAGATTCACATGTTTGCTGGAACAAAACAACTAGATCAGATTCTAAGCTATGGAAGGACGGAAAAAACAAACAAAGGACTAGGGTACACTGGTCATGGAGAAACAAGCACAGGTCAAACCAAGTTTGTGTCTGGAGGAATATCTCATCATGCACAAGATGAATCAAGAAAAAGTGTTTTCAAAGGCATCGGATGCTATTTCTGTGGAAAGATTGGGCACATAAAGATTCATTGTTACAAGTACTGGGAGAAAGTGGGAAAACTCAGGTATCAAAGGAAGTTTACATGGAATGGATATAAACATCAAATCTGGGTAAAGAAAATTGATCTATATCCAACTCTAGTCAGAAGAACTGCAGAAAGAGATACAGGAAGTAGAGCAGGACTTGGTTTTAGATGCAACATGGCGTTAGTCACAGAGGAATGCGAGAAAAAGAGTCCTTGGTACTTTGATAGTGGGTGTTCACGCCATATGACAGGCACAAAAGATTACTTACAAGACATCAAGAAAATCAAAGGAGGTAAAGTGACTTTTGGTGATGGAGGTCATGGAGACATACAAGGTAAAGGAAAAACTAGTGATGTAGAGCTACCTCAGCTGATGAATGTCTATCTTGTTCGTGGATTAAAGGCTAATCTTATTAGTGTAAGTCAGTTGTGTGACGAAGGTCTAGAAGTTACTTTCACTAAAGAAGATTGTAAAGCATTTGATGAAACCGGTGACATTGTTCTAGGAGGTAAGAGAACAGGAAACAATTGTTACATGTGGGAAAACCGTACAACCAACTGTTTCTCTGCACGAGACAACCTTAATCTATGGCATCAACGTCTAGGTCACATGAATACAAGAAATCTGACTACTTTGGTTGACAAAGAAATTATCCGAGGAGTTCCTAAGCTTAAAGATGAAGATAAGATGATGTGTGGTCCATGTAATCAAGGGAAACAAGTCAAAGTGCAGCACAAGAAAGTTCCAGATGTTCAGACTAAGTCAGCACTTGATTTGGTTCATATGGATTTAATGGGGCCAATGCCAATTGAAAGCATAGCTGGGAAGAAGTATGTGTTTGTATTGGTAGACGATTTTTCTAGATATACATGGGTGAGATTCATTCGAGAGAAGTCAGACGCAGCAGATAGTTTCAGAATATGGGCTCTTCAGCTTATCAATGAGAGAGGAGGTATTAAAAGAATAAGAAGTGATCATGGTGGAGAATTTCAAAATGAATCCATGAAAGATTTTTGTGAAAAGCATGGAATTGCACATCAGTTTTCAGCTCCAAGAACACCTCAACAAAATGGGGTTGTAGAAAGGAAGAATAGAACTCTTCAAGAGATGGCTAGAGCAATGATGCATGGAAATCAGGTTCCACAGAGGTTTTGGGCAGAAGCAATAAACACATCATGCTATATCGTCAATAGGGTCTATGTGAGAAGAGATTCGATGAAGACTCCATATGAGTTATGGAAAGGAAAGACTCCGAATCTGAGCTACTTTCACGTGTTTGGATGCAGATGCTATATACTGAATGACAAAGACTACCTTGGAAAATTTGATTCCAGAAGTGATGAAGGCATGTTTCTGGGTTACTCAGAGACTAGTACAGCATTCAGAATCTACAACAAAAGAACGTGTGCTATTATGGAATCAGTTAATGTTGTATTTGATGATCATTATGTGTCAAAGGTTAGTGAAGAACTTGAAGAAAGTGACACAGAACTGGATGAGATAACCAATAAAGAGGTTAAAGAAAAAGTGGATGGTTCATCGATAGAACAAGAAGATAGTCACAAAGAAGCTCAGAAAATTCAGGTACACAAAAATCATTCATCATCAGACATCATTGGAGATCTCCAAGATCCGATGAAAACCAGAGGTGTAAAGCTTGATTTCAAGAAGATGACAAGTAATTTTGCAGAATGGGAAACTTTGCAGTTTCAATGCTTTGTTTCATCCGTTGAACCAAAAAATCATGTTGAAGCACTTGAAGATAATTTCTGGATCATTGCTATGCAGGAAGAGCTAGAACAGTTCGAAAGAAATGAAGTTTGGGAATTGGTTAAACGACCTGCGGATACAAATATTATAGGAACCAAATGGATTTTTAAGAACAAGAGTGATGAAAAAGGAGTAGTTGTCAGAAATAAAGCAAGATTGGTAGCACAAGGGTATAATCAAATCGAAGGTGTTGACTTTGAAGAAACGTTTGCACCTGTAGCAAGACTTGAATCAATCAGACTTTTCTTGGGAATGGCTTGTATTCTTAACTTCACGGTTCATCAAATGGATGTTAAAAGTGCTTTTCTAAATGGTATACTACAAGAAGAAGTATATGTTGAGCAACCTAAAGGATTTGAAGATATGATGAAACCTGAGTATGTTTTCAAGCTAAAGAAGGCTCTATATGGACTCAAACAAGCACCTAGAGCATGGTATGAAAGGCTGACTAACTTTCTGCTTGAGAAAGGCTACAACAGAGGAAGTGTTGATAAAACTTTGTTTATTCTTGAAGAAAACAAAGAGATCATGATGGTGCAGATTTATGTTGATGATATTATTTTCGGGAGTACTTCTCAGAAGTTGGTGGATCAGTTTATAGAGAACATGACAAAAGAGTTTGAAATGAGTTTGGTAGGTGAATTGAAGTATTTCTTGGGATTGCAGATAGTTCAATCGGATGAAGGAATCTACATCACACAGAGTACTTATGCTAAGAAGATCTTGAAGAAGTTTCAAATGGATAAATGCAAAGAAGCTAAAACTCCTATGAGTACCTCATTGAAATTATCAAGAGATGAAAATGGAACAGATGTAAACGTCAAAACTTACAGAGGAATGATTGGAAGTCTCTTATATCTAACTGCTAGTAGGCCTGATTTATGTCTGAGTGTTGGAGTTTGTGCTAGATATCAAGCAAAGCCTAAACAGTCTCATCTTGAAGCTGTGAAGAGAATTCTGAAGTATGTCAAAGGAACTGTAGATCTTGGTATTTGGTATTCAAGAAACTCAAATCAAAATCTGGTTGGTTACTGTGATGCTGATTATGCTGGAAATGTGAATGACAGAAAAAGTACAAGTGGAGGATGTTTCTTTCTTGGAAACAATCTAATTGCGTGGTTGAGTAAGAAGCAAAACTCTGTGTCAATATCCACCGCAGAATCTGAGTATATTGCCATGGGAAGTTGTTGCACTCAGTTACTTTGGATGAAGCAAATGTTAGCAGATTATGGAATCGACGCTGGAGTTTTTCAAGTCTACTGTGATAATCAGAGTGCTATAGATATCTCTAAAAATCCGGTTCAACATTCAAGAACTAAACATATTGATGTGAGACATCACTTTATTCGAGAATTGGTTGAAGAAAAGAAGGTTCAGATTGATCATGTTGGGACAGAGATTCAGCTTGCAGATATTTTTACAAAGGCATTGGACTTCAACAGGTTTGTCACATTAAGAAATTCACTTGGAGTATGTGAACTATGATCTGACTCAGTCAGAGAACAAGAGAGCTGATATGGTTATGAAGATACGGTTCAATTCAATATTTCTAGTTCGGTTTATCACATTAGAAGCTCCAAGAATGGTTTATTCCGTTTTGTTTTTGGCAAAAATCGAGTTTTTTGAATTTTAAAAAAGGGATATGCAATCATAACAAGATTTACTCAAATCTTGGTGAAAAGATTCTCGGGGAGAAAGACAAAGAGGCTAATTGAAAAAAAAAAAAGTTTTTAAAACCCTAAGAAACAAGAGAAGCGAGAAATTCACTGCAGAAAAGTTCTCAAATCGTAAGAATGGTGAAAGCTACACGAAGAGGACCAATCGGAGGAAGAAGACAGGCTAGAGAAAGTCGGTCTGATGGTGGTGCAGAAAACCCACAATTTGTTGATGAACCCATCGAAGAACCAGTCAGATCTACAGTTGCTTCTTTATCTCTGGTTCCATATGACAACGATGAAGATTCATTCGCCACTGCAAGCGAAGGAACTAAGAGTGGTGGATCTGGTGAAGATAAGCAAGATGTAGTGGAATCAAAGAAACCTGACAGAGATTCTAAGGTTCCTTCTGAACAATTTGAAGAAGCAGGTTTGATTTCATCTCAGAATGATGAAATTCGTGATCAATCAGAGCAGAATCAGAAGCAAGATTCTACTTTCTCAGAACAAGCTGAACAGAATGTTATCGGGTCACATGCAGAACAGATAGAAGAAGAAATAGATGACAGACATGTTGAAGTACCAGAGGAAAGGGTTGGAGATGAACCAATCCACGTCTCAGATGTTGAACTTGAGCCCACTGAGCTGACTGTTGAAGATCAATTCCAGAAGAATCAGAAGGAAAAAGAAGCTCGTAAGAAGAGAGTCTTCAAACAGCTAGGTCTAGCTCCTCCAAAGAAGAAACAGAAGAATGCTGAACCAAGTTCAAAGAAGAACAAATCTCTCAACGCTTCTGGTTCAGGTAAAAGCAAACCCAAGAAAAGCTTTCGATCTAAGCTATTCTCATCTCCTCAAGCTCGAGAAAGGTATGCTTTATTTAAGGATAGGAGTTTAGTTGAGGAACGCTTGATTGATTTAGAAAAAGAAGATACTTGGGGATTTTTAGCTTTGATCAAATCTGCAAAGTTGGAACCCACTGTAACGAATCTAGGCAGTTATGTGAAGGAGGTAATTGCTGAGTTTTATGCTAATCTCCCTTCTGAGAAGTCTGAAGAAAATTCTGAGAAAGTCAGTGTATTCGTCAGAGAACATGTTTATGAGTTTTCCTCTCAGAAAATCAACAAGTCTCTTGGGTTCAAAGAGTTGAACAAAGATGAGTTAAAGGCAGATAGTGAGGCTGATTCTATTGGAAAAGAAAAGCTTGCAGAAATCTTAAGTGAAGAAGAGAAAACAGGCTGGGATGACTTGATTTTTAAGAATCTTTCACCACGAGTTGGAGCACTTCTTCGTATCACAGCTCAGAATTGGATCCCTTCGTCTAATCCAGACTATGTCTCAGTTGAAAGAGCTCAGCTTATCTACAAAATCTTTCATGGGATCAGATTTGATGTTGGGAAGATGATTTTCAATCAAGTGATGTCACCTGTTCAGAATAAGGATGAAAGATGGTTGGTGTTTCCCCGAATCATATATGGGATGCTCATAAGTCAAAAAGAAGTGACAATCTTTCCTGGAGAAAAGTTTGTGACTCCTAAGTTCTACAAAAAGGATGTCAGAACTGGTCAAGCTTACACTGAAAGGATGAAGGGCAAAGCAAAAGCTAGCACTCAGCCAAATACTTCAAGAGCTGCTCCTCAAAATGTATATCCTTCTTCTCAGTTTAATCCAGAGTATCAAGGATATACTGTTGTGGACATTGGAAGCATCCGTCTGCCACACCCTGATGAGGATGATAGAGAGGGAATGTTTATGGCCTTGTTAGACACAGCTCAGGCTATTTCCAAGATGAATGGAGTGATTCAACAACTTGTTCTCAGTCATCCTTTGTCCAAAAGACTATAGGAAGTTTGGTTTTTAACCTTGAGCTCTCAAGCAGGGGGAGAAAGGAGTATGGCTGTGAGTCTGGGGGAGTTCATGTGTTGTGGGGGAGTAGTTATTTGATTTTTTTTTGAACTCCAGACTTTGTTGTTGCTTGTTTTTCAGACTTTGTCAGATTTAGGGGGAGTTAGTCTTTGTTGGACGAAATTGCTAAAATTTTTAATAACTTCGATTGTTTAAAGTCTGTGATTGCTTGTGATGAAAAATGTCTACAAAAGATAGAAGATTTCAAATGCAGGTGCTTGAGAGACACAAGATTAAAAAGGGGGAGATTGAAGATGCAGCTTCTGAAGGAGTACCTGAACTAAGTCAAGAAGTAACTCAAGAGAACAGAGCAACATGAACAAGATTAAGGAAATATGCAGAATCTTGTTATGGCGGTTTGAAGTGAAGACTAGAAGCTTAGAGAAGATTCTAGAAGACTGAAGAGTTTCCTTTTGCAAGAAGAAAAGGAAAACATGAAGACAAAGGACAATTTCCTATTCCATAAAGAAAAAGGAAATTGTCCATTCCAATTAGTTTTAGAATTGGAAATCGACCTGTTGTATGGTCTCAACCTATTTAGTATAAATAGGGTGCTAAGGCTTGTAGAAAGCTTAGCACAATCACTAGAGAGAATTCCTAGCTATTAAGTCTTAGTTTGAGAGAAATAGAGAACTAGAGGCTTAAAGAGAGCTAAGGGTTTTAAGGAGAGTTATTGTTCTTAATCGGTCTGTGATTAATGAACAAGACTTAGTGAGAATAGAAAATAGTGTTAAAGGAGAAACCTTGTAAACATATTTTCTATTAATCGAAAGAGTTTTTGAGAAATTCTGAGTTACATCGTGAACTAATTCAAAACTTAGTAGCTCTTGCATTTACAGAAGATGGAAAGTGATGGTTAGATTTTGGCTTTGGAGTTGGAGACGCGGTTTTGGTTTTTCAAATACAGTTATTTAATCTTGACCATCGTCGCTTTTCTAGATGGGCGTATGGAACACAGCTAAGATCTCCCTTACTTGTGATGACTTATCTTTATTGACAAGTTTTTTTTTTTTGATAAACTTGTAAATATCATTAAAAATGAAAAGTTGAGGCTTTACAAATAGCTGGGCCTAAAACTATACTATCTTGCCAAAAAAGAAATAAAAAACAAGATAGCATAAGCAAATGAGAAAAAACGCAAATATCTCATTAAAGCCAAAGTTGCAGCAGACTAGCAAACTTCTTCAGGGATCTTCTCGCGTTGATTGAGTTTCGAACATGCCGATCTACTTCCCGAAACACCGTAGAGGATGGGATGACTTGCTGATTGTGAAGAAGATTGTTTCTTTGCTTCCAGATCCCATAAACAATTGCATGAGTAACAATTTTCCGAAGGAGAGAAGGAGATCTGCTGGAAGTAGCTTTTGTCCAGGAAAGCAGGGCTGTCCAAGAACTGAAGACCGTGGGCAGAATACCGAGCCGAGTTTGAGCAAGCTGCCAAATCACTACGCTGCAAGAGCAAGAGAGCATAAGGTGGTCCCTGGTCTCATCATGACCATCACAGAGGCAGCAGGCGGTGGGAACGTCCATGCCCCAAGACGCCAGCCTCATCCTTGTGGGTAACCTGTCAAGCTGAGAGATCCACATTAAGAAAGCATGTTTTGGCGATGCTCCTTTAAACCAAATAGCATTGAACCAGTTCTTTTTTGGAGCAGCAGGTCTGAGGATTGACCAAGTTTTAGCAGAGGAGAAACCCCTACAATTTATACCATCAGAAAACCAACCATAGGAGTCTTCAAGAGAACATGAGCTAGGAAGAGGGATGGTTGTCAGATGAGCCTGCAGGTTTAGAGTCTGAACAGATCTTGCGCTAGGTAAGATCCATCCAAGGTCAGAGCAAGCCGAGGAGATAGAAGCATTAATAGGTATTCTCAGTGACCTTGGACCACCAAAACCAATGTAATTGATTAAAGGGCCAAACGGAGTCCAAACATCAAACCAGAAACTGCCTTTTACTCCATTACCCACATCACATCGAATAAAACGAATAGCCAAGTGACGCAGCTTTAAAATAGATCTCCATAGCCACGAGTCGCCACTTTTCTGCCTTTTACTTTATTGACAAGTTTCATTTTAACCAAAGGATCCAAGTACAAAATCAGTGATCAGTCCCCACACGGATGTACTTTCTAGACCCTATAAAATGTAAAATAAAAATCCCAAAACTTAGATAGGTTTTTCAAAAAAACTATTTTATATAATTTTTTTTTTAAAAAAAGTATTTGAGTTCTTCAAAATTAAACAGCAGTTAAACACATAAAAATATATCCAAAAGTTTATTACATGAGTTAGTCAAATCTTAAGAATATTGTGACAAATTCTTATAGTTTATTTGTACTAGGTTTACCGAATTAATATATCTACTTGTTTGGTTCTCCTACTTTTTTTATTTAACTCAACGTGAAAAGGAAAAAAATTAAGACAAGAGACATGTTTTTCCACAAGTTGGGCGTGGGCGTTCAGTAGAAGATATTAATGGGCTTCTAGGCCCATACTTAGCCTGTCTTCTATTAAATCTGCATGTTTGAAATAGAAAAAAGAATCAGCTTCTTGTCTAGCTGCTGAAGGTTAGTCTTCATTTTTTCTCATATGGTTCATCGATTATTCTCCTGTCTAATAATAATAAGCTACTAGAATTTAACCCGCGGTACACCGCGGGGCTATATTTTTTAAAAAAATGTAATGTTATTTTTTAAAAGATTAACTGAAGATATATCATATTAGTTTGTATTTTTAAATGTAGATATCTATCTATGTATTATTTAGGGGAAAACGACCTTTTTCAACCTCAACTATTTGCAGGCGGGTTTTTCCAACCCAAACTATTATCCCTAGTCGATTTCAACCCAAACCCAAAATTAATTCAAAATCGAAACCTGAACTAATGCAAATGAGCCGATTTCAACACGACGCGGAACGGTGTTAGTTCGGAAGTTAACGGTTACTAAACCTTGGGTAATTCTCTCTCTACAACATTCATCAAACCTTGAAAATAAAATCAAATAACTTTGAGAACTGTTAATTTCCGAACTAACATTGTTTCACGTCGTGTTGAAATCGGCTCATTTACATTAGTTTAGGTTTTGATTTTGTATTATTTATGGGTTCGGGTTAAAATCGACTGGGGGTCATAGTTTGGGTTGAAAAAACCCGCCAGCAAATAGTCGAGGTTGAAAAAGGCCGTTTTCCCGTATTATTTAGTGTATGATTACTATTGTTTAGGTTTCAATTTTTGAAATAGAGATACGAAAACATACATTTTTTAAGTAACGAAGTATGATCAATTTTAAAATTTTGAATAATTTACTCCGCGGTATACCATGGGTCGATACTTGTATAACTAAAATTTTTAAATTTTAAGTTGTATTTGTTTTGTTAATATTGTATGTTTTGTTTTGTGTTTAAGGTTGTATAATTGTATTTTGATTGTTAATTTTAGAATTTCATCCGTGATATACCGTTATTTATTAATATCGACCCAAACCAGTCATCCCATATAAACCTGTCTATATTATTCCGTTACCTAAATTATTAGTGTTATAAAATCCAAGATAATAAATTATTATTGTTATAAAATCCAATAATTTTAGGATCTCCCCCGTGGTATACATTTCCTTGAATGATTTCAAATTTATACTACTAATATATATTTAAAATTTTATCATATAAATTATATAATTTTTCTATGTGAATATTTTGATTATTTTGTAAAACTAAATAATAAGTGTCAATTGTATGAATTCGTAAATTAGATGGAACTCCATGATTTATTTGCTAAAGATACTCCAAAAATGTATATATACATTCTTGGATTTCATCCGTAATATACCGTCTCGTATGAATATCGACTTTAACCCGTTCCACCATATTACCCCGTAAAACTAAACATTATTTTGTTATTTTTCTTTTTGATAATACTTTTATTTAAAAACATATAATTTGGGTCAATTTAAAAGTTTGCTTTAAATGGTTCCCATAGTATATAGATTTTTTTTTATTTATATAGAGTTCAAATATTATTAATATTATAAACTTTTTATAGAGTGAATATTATAAATACTTTTAAACGTCTGATAAAGTTTAAATATTTATAATGTTTAAAATTCTTATAAATTCTTATAAAATTAAAATATTTACGATATTTGAAACTTCAAAAAAATTTAATATTATAAATATTTAAAACGTTTTATAAAGTTTAACTTTTTAAAAAGTTTAAACAATTATAATATTTCTTTTATAAAGTAAATATTTATAATATTTGAAACTTTGAAATTTTTTTAATTATTTTAAATAAAGAACCGGAGTAAACTGGATAACACTTTTAATTTTAACGCCTAATAAATGAGAACGTCGGATAACATTTTGTTTTATTTTTGTCTTTGAGAATTAATTTAAATGAGAAGCCAAAGTTCCAAACCATAATAAATCACATATCACGTTTGTTTAATTATTCACTTACGTAAACTCTTTTAGAAAACAGAATCCATGAAACAAAATAAAAAAATTTGTTGGGGTTATATATTTTGTAAAAGATTTGTTGGCCACGATTTTAGAAGGTAATATCTTTGATTTAGTTTTGCATATCTAAACAATAAATGACAATGGCATTCTCTTGTAAATACATTCCAACTCCAGGATTTATTTGCTAAAAGTCATCCAAAAATGTATATATAGATAAGTCAAGTAAACAAAAACCCAATAAACGAATAACTATAGCGACGATGCGAATATCGGTAAGTGATGTTGCTATACATCCCTATACTGTACAGGGCTTCTATACACTATCAAGCAACCTGACTATTCATTCACCATCATCAAGCTCCACAATCTGTGCTCTTCTCTCAGCAGCTTTCCTCCTTATGAAGAATCCCCATCTCATAGCAGCTTTTATCTTCAGCCACCCAACAACCGCTTTTCCTGATCGCCCACGGTCCTCATCATTATATCCCTGCATCATTGGTGTATTATGCATAAACGATGGGAAAGCAAACCCATCTTCCCCATTGCCACCTCCCATGCTAAAGAGCTGGAGAAGCTGTTGCATGTCCTCATTCGCTAACATATCATGGCTTCTTTGCCGGATCTCTTCCTCTGCGAATAAGTCGTTCTCATTGGGGTTTATCCAGTCTTCGAAAGGATTAAGATTTTCCTGGTCAACAGATGATTTGATGTCTTGGTACCCACCTGTGGATGAATATGGAGGACCAAGAACCAACCCAGTTACATTTTCATTCTCTATGGTAGGTTGACTTTGCGGTTGCTGAATTCCCATAAACTGATCTTGCTGCGAAACAAAATCGAATTGTGCTTGTGGGTTATGAGGCTGGGATGTTGCCAGCGTTTGATTATAGCCTGCAATAAAGATAGAAATAGGATATAAACTTACGATGCAGAACGAAGAACACAATATCTGAGATTTAGTAATTTACAAGGGACTGATTTGCCAACCTTCAATTGCGAATTCAGGAAACTGACTAAGAGGCACGGTAGAGTAACTTGCCAGAGCTGTTACAGGATCAGTCTGAGAAATATCCAACCTCTCAGGCTGGTTGAAGTTTAAAAGAGATTTGCCTTCATACTCCACGACCTGGTTCCAATTTTCATATGCTTTCTTCACCAGTCCATCCACATATACCTTTCAGAATTAAACACCAATTTTTTTATACTACTGCATACATATAACAGAACTAATATATAAAATCACACATCACTAAAACAAAGATCTGTAAATCAGAGTTTCCCAGAACAATAATACCAAACATCATAAGGCAAATAAGTGTCAAAAATTAAGGAGAATGAGATAGACCTTTTGGCTTTCAGAGAGTGAATCAGCAGATATGTATTGGTCTCCAGAAATGAGGCCACTTAACTCGTAGATGTTATTGAACACAACGCCAACATTCCTTGAATCTTCAGTATAGTAGATATAAAGCTTACCGCTTAGGACACATGTTTTTGCGTGCTCCACTAGCAATTCCCACATCTTATTTGACATGCCACTTCCAAGAATCTAGACGAACATAAAAAAATCATAATTATTCATGAGCACTGAATAAATGTTCTCATCCAACAACAATGAGCTTGACGTTATAGGCACTCACAGCTCGTAGTTTTGCAGAATCCCTGACCAATTTTCTCAGAAAGCCTTCCACAGTGACTATTCCTGCAGCGGTTAGCCTCTTATGGAAGGCCCCATCTTTACCAATCTTCTCTAACCTCCAAACCTCATCATTCAAAGCAGGTGGATAATGCTTCTTGTACACTGCACATAACAATCCAATAACGCGTTGATTTAGAAGAAAAGAAGGGGCAAGGACAAGGCAAAAAGAGATCAAGTTAAGAAAACACATACATTCGCCCCTGTGATCTTTAACAGAGAAAGCTTCTGTCTTTGCTTCACGTATGCGTATGCCATCACAGTACCCAGAGGGTACCCTTAAACCAAGCCTGAACTTGCGACTTCGAATCCAGCTCGAATTATCCGTGAAAACAATCTCACCCAAAGTGCCTACCCCTTCCTTGAGAACAACACACAAATCTCCAGTAAGCAAAGGTCTCTTTCCTTCACGCTCTTTTACAACATGACTTTCAAATTCTTCCTGGGTCCAATCTTCATCATCTTCGTTGTTAAAGTCACCCCCGAGCACAACAACCTCAAGCTTCAGGGAAGCTTCTGGTCCAACTGTTACAGGACGGCGAGTGTTTGCATCAATCAATACAACATGGATAGCAGCACCTTGATCTCCTTCCACTCTTCCTCCAGTGAATAAAGGGAGAGATAACCTAGACTTGAAATGCAGCTGCAAGTTCCGGCCATCTAGACCTCGAATTCGTTTTGGAGAAGACCCAGAACTGAAATATAGTCGGAAATCTCAGGATATAATTTCATGACCACTAATGTAAGCCATTGAATAAAAGGTGTTACCTTGTATTAAGCCTAGCAGGGGCTAATTTTGCCAAAGCACGTTCCACTTCCTCACTAACCTGCTCAGCACCAATACCGTACTAATAAACAAAACTGATTCATACCTAAACATAACTAACTTTTCAAAGAGACGAGAGTAAGCAAATCTTACAACTCGACGGAGGATAGGTTCCAACGACGAGCAAAGCTTCTGCAAACTGTCAACTTTCAGAGCCTCAACAATCACACTGCGCAAAAGGACCAGAAAAAAGTCTTTAATACTAAGAAATTTTCAAAAACAATCAGAGAAGATGAAGACAAAATAACCTAGCAAGAGCAGGACGCTTTCGCTCAGGCTTGTCGTCACCGTTGCCCTCTAAGTTCCTCTTCATGTGATTGTTACCTCTAGACAATTTAAAAAAAAACCCTAATTTCTGAGATCTGCGAACAACACAAGTACACAAATCAGACTACAGAAAAACCCTAAATTCCGTTACCAAATCGCTCACAGAATCGCAAAAGAATTTGCGTAGACTCTCTCGGTGACAAACAGAAAAATAAATCAGCAAGTACGCGAAAGAGAAAATTACATGTCCAGTGAGAGTACCGCCGCCTGAGTAAATTGGCCGGCGACGGAAGTGGTTTGAGTAGTCTATAGTTTCCCAACAGAGTCGCCTTTGCTCTTGGATTCTCTGTTTTGTTTGGTAATGGGTCAACCTCAGACTGAGTCAGAGTGTTTTTTATTATGTGGTGAGAGCTACCATGCTAGTCACGTGTCGACACGACGACATCCTCCAATGTGACTTTTCGGAATGTGATATAAAATCACAGCCGTACGTTCAACGTAGTGCTGCCTTTTATTTTAATAAAGTATATCCCTTTTTTCTTTTTCTTTGTTATAATTTTTTTCCTATTGAATATACCTTTTTTTTCTTGAGAAATTGTTAAAAATGCCCCTTTTTAAAAATGCCCTCTTTGAGAGTCCATTTTTAAGTTTGTCCTCTTTTAATTTTTAATGACCATTTTACCCTTATTTGAAACAAAATTAGGTCCACAAAATACAAAATATTTTTTGGCGGGAAAAGTGATCCCGCAATTTTCCCGCCAAAACACTTGTAAAAACCTTTAAAAAACCTTGTAAAATTGTCCCGTAAAAATTTTTCCCGCCAAAAAATTTTCCCGCCAAAAAATTTTTTTTGCGGGAAAAATGATTCCGCAATTTTTTTTGCGAAATTTTTTTGGCGGGAAAATTTTTGGCGGGAAAAATTTACAAGGTATTTTAAAGGTTTTACAGAGTATTTACAAGTGTTTTGTAAGGTTTTACAATGTATTTTAAAAGGTTTTACAAGGTACTTATAAGGTTTTATAAGGTATTTATAACTTGTAAAACCTTATAAAAAACTTGTAAAACCTTATAACTTGTAAAAACCTTATAAAATAGCTTGTAAAATCTTATAATATCTTATAAATACCTTGTAAATACGTTGTAAAACCTTTTAAAATACATTGTAAAACCTTATAAATACCTTGTAAAAAACCTTTAAAATACCTTGTAAATTTTTGGCGGGAAAAATTTTCCCGACAAAAATTTAACGCCAAAAAAATTGCGGAATTACTTTTCCCGCAAAAAAAAATTTTTGGCGGGAAAATTTTTTGGCGGAAAAAAGTTTTACGGGAAAATTTTACAAGGTATTTTAAAGGTTTTACAAGTTTTTACAAGTGTTTTGGCGGGAAAAATTGCGGGATCACTTTTCCCGCCAAAAAATATTTTGTATTTTGTGGACCTAATTTTGTTATATTTCCTTATATATTTGTGATATCTTTTATTAAAAGAAGGGTAATTTAGTCATTTTGTACATAAAAAGGGGTATTTTTAAAAATAGACAGCCAAAGGGGGCATTTTTGAAAAGGGGTATTAAAAAGGGACATTTTTGTGAGTCTCCCTTTTTTCTTTTTCTTTTTCTTTTTATCTTGATTTCAGATAACTATATTTACAATATGTAGATTTAATTAATTAAAAAAATTAAATTATTTAAGCCAGATTTCGGTTCGGTTTTCATGATTTTACGATTTTTAGAGTTTTTATGTCATAAGATTGATGTATACAAACAGTAATTGATAAAAATAATAAACTATAATTGATCAGTTGTAAAAAAAAAAATCAGAAAATATAAAAACACAAAAATCAAACCTTAATATGACTTATAAATTTAAGTTTTTTTTAATCAACTAAATTTAATTTGCTCTAGACACTTAATACTTAAGTAAGAAACCATTTAATATATAAGGTTTTAGGAAGGGGTGTTTTTGAAAAATCGTATTTTTAAAATTTCTCCATATATTTTTTTTCTTTTTTGAAATTTCTAATACTTCAATCTATTTTATTTATCTTTAGTCTAAGGACAAACATAATAATAATAGGAAAAAAAGACCGACTGATATATCATAAACCTCACTTTTTATATTTTTAATTCTAATAGCTGAAACAAAAATCTAATAATATTTCCGTTAAAAAATTATATAATACTTCAATCAGTCAATCTATGTTATTTATCTTTTTTTTTTTTTGGTAGGAACTATGTTATTTATCTTTAGTCTTAAGGAAAAAAAATGTATATAAAATACCTACTTGCATGGTTAAAATATCTACAACTCCTCTTTTACTAAAGCGACACAAAGTGGTAAGTGGTAACCATAATCGAACATGTAAGCCACTTCTAGTTGACTCTCAAATTGCATTGTCATAATTAATTATGCACTAACTTAAGCATATAAATAATCACCCCCATCAAATCATTTTTCTACCACCATCCAAAACGAAATCTTTGGAGCAAGAAAACAAAGATGGCGACCACAACATCAACCCAAGCCACAGTTTTCGCAATCGCCCTTTTCTTGGTCGCCATCCAAGCCGTTCATGCAGACTATTATCGTCCACGGCTACCTACAAACCCGAGCCCTCCTCCCTACGTCGCAAAGCCCAAGCCGCTCCCAACTCCCAGCCCCAAACCTATCCTCTATCATCCTCCTCCCACATACCAACCACCCACGGGCTCGTTCGAACAACAATTTCTTGATCCACATAACACTGTCCGAGGCAATCTAGGTACTTTTATATATTAACTAAAGAATTAAGACCATATGTGATCACAGTTAAGACTATGCATGAGCATTAACAACATAAAACGGTCACTTGGGATCTTTGTAATTTTTATTTTTGTTGCCATACCCATATATAGTCATATTCGTAAGAAAGTAAGAAACCTATCCGTATTTTGATGTTATCTTAGATAAGAAAAAACATATATATTTTGTTTTGGACTACCCTACAAAACGAACAATTGGATAACATTATTTGTTAACATAATTGCGGGATCAACTTAAATTATTAGAAGTGATTGTATTGATTTGAAAATTTTCATGACCAACAGGTCTGCCTCCATTGGTGTGGGACGTAAAGATCGCAAGCTATGCAACATGGTGGGCTAACCAGAGGCGATACGACTGCTCCTTAACCCATTCGACCGGCCCATACGGTGAGAACTTGTTCTGGGGAAGTGGCTCAGACTTTACATCGACTTTCGCAGTGGAGTCATGGACCGTGGAGGCTAAGTCCTACAACCACATGACCAACACGTGTGAAGGAGATGGTATGTGTGGTCACTACACTCAGATCGTGTGGCGTGAAACCAGGCGCCTAGGTTGCGCTCGAGTTGTCTGCGAGAACGGCGCAGGTGTTTTCATCACTTGCAACTACGACCCTCCGGGTAACTACGTTGGGGAGAAGCCTTACTAACTTGGTCTAACACGTTGTTTAAATTAACGTTACGTTTGGTGATTTCTTAATCTATGTTTTTATTCTTCTTGACTTTTGTTTCTTTTTAAACTTATCATCCTATGGATTTTAAGTTGATGGTGTTATGAACATTTTGTTGTTATCTACTTTTCATTTTGTGATGGTCATGTCCCCAAAATAAAATTTTAATCGGTATACAAAGACCTTCCTTAGTTCCCTTAAATTTCTTAGATCATATAACTAATTCTACGTACTACGTACTTAAATATGAATATGAATATATTAATACATAGAACAAGATAATTTTCCGTTTGTACTTGGAATTTCTTACAAAAATCATATCATTTTTCATATTTTATATATTCTTGTATACTGGGCATTCTTACGGATATATAAATAACCGTTAATGCAATTACAACCATCAATTAAAGTAATCAAGATACATAATCAGTATCATAAACCCCACCCATACATCTATTTTCTAGTAAAATACACAAATACACCCACCTAATCTCCTTTAAAAAGTCATCATAATTTCTAAAAAATAAAATGACTAATTTGGAGAATTTTTAATTAATAGATAAATGATGATCAATTAATAGGGTTTCTGGCCGATGTAGTTGCCGGGAGGATCATAGTTGCAAGTCATGAAGATTCCACCATTGTTGCACACAACACGTGCACACCCGACCCTCCTCGTGTTCTTCCACACAATCTGTGTGTAATGGCCACACATCTGACCAGGGTCGCACGTGTTGGAGCCGTAATGATAAAACCTCTTCTCGCTGGCCCATGCAACCACCGCATCGGCCGGAGACCAGTTGGCGCCGTATCCCCAGTAGATGTTCTCGCCGAGATTAAACTCTCCGTTCGAGAAAGAGTGTCTCAAAGCACAATCTCCCCTTCTTTGATTAGCCCACCCTTGGGCGTAGTTCTGGAGTCTGCGGTCCCATATCAAAGGAGGTTCGAATCTTGCGGCACGGACCAGGTTGTGTCGGAACAAGAACTGCAAGGAGTCGTGGTCACATCCCGGACACAAATTCTTACAGATTCGGAACACCTGACCGAGGGTTGCAGATTTGGTTATTAATGACTTGGTTATTGATAAGGAAACAACGACATTAAGGGCACCTAAGAGTAATATTACTCGTAAATAGGATGAGCTCATCCTCTCTCTTTTCTGAGATTATATTGTTTTGTAGGTGCTAATGGTTTCGGAGGTTCAAGTGTGTTATTTAAATATACAGAGAAAAAGAAGGAAGCGATAAACTGTGTTTGAAAATGTATGGATGCAAATTCGAGGTTTTTTTTTAGCGGCTGTGTCTATTTTTTAACCGCGTAATGTGGATTACCAATGTCATGAAAGATTTGCTTTGTCTGGCGGATTGCAAATTTTAGAAGAAAAAAAAATGAGATTGAGGATAAATATGAATGTATTATTGGAGAGATATGATAAAGTAGATCATATGATTGTGTTATGTGTTGTCCCGTGAACCCTAATGTTGGACGTATTAGATAGGCTGATATGGGTTAATGATGGGTCGTTACAGAACACTCAAATAAGTCAACATGCCAACCCATATTGGCACTTACAACATTATTTCTATCAATTTAATCCAAGCAAATGTAATGATAGAAAGAAAAAAATATGGAAGAGAAATCAAATAGCTAGGGATGAAAGAAAGAAGAAGGTCGAAAAAATCCGATTGAATTTAGCAATCGCACAAGACAAAGCGAAATCAAAAGAATGTGAAAGAGATTCTATTGGTAGTATTTTGGTACTTACTTTTAATGTGAAAGAGATTCTTTTTTGTCATACATGTGCAATATGTATATTCATGTGAGTAATATGAAATAATTGATTTTTTTTTTTGGAACAAAAAATAATTGATTTAAATGTGCTTTACTTCTTAAGAGAGAAAACAAATCCAGACAATTATTCATAAAGAGTAAACTTTCCACAGTAACTTTAATGAAATAAATCCTTAAATTTTATATTGAGATTAGATGTACTTGCAATGAAATAAATCTCTACATTTTAATGAGCTATTAACATAATTTTCTATAATGTATTTCATTACATTAAATCTGGAAATAACTGGTTTTATGTAATTTATTTATAAGTCTTTCAGATTTAGAGTTAATTTATATTCTATTGTTAGTAACATCACCAACACCATTAATAAAGGGGATTCTTTTTAACGTCTTAGACCATCTTTATCAATGGGTTCTTAAGAAAATCTTAAGATGATCTTAGTAATTTTTTAGTATTATTACTAAGAACCAAAGTTAAGATGAGTTGAAGGAGTTGCTTACCTAAGAGCCAAAAAGAGGTAAATCTTAACTTTGGTTATTAGTAATAATACTAAAAAAATACTAAGATCATCTTAAGATTTTTTTAAGAATCCATTGATAAAGATGGTCTTAGAAAATTAATTTATAATCCATCATGTCCTATACTAATAGTTGATAAATCTCTACATTTTAGTGTAGATTTTTGTAAGTCTTCCACAATGAAACTTTTTTTTTTTCTGTTAATAACATCACCATTAATTATCTAAGAGGTTAATTTTTTTTCCTGTTAATAACATCACCATTACTCTTATAGAGTTTAATTTAGTACTATCATCAATCCAATACTAGTATATTTTTTTTTAAAAATAAAAGTTTGACCAAGTGTTTCTATGTTACAGATACTGTTGCTTAGCGCCTCCGCAAAAACCGCAAATGGTAAGGCTTCTTCGCCGGGAAAGTTAAGCGACTTGTCATCATCACTTCGATAGGCAGGAAGGATACTGAACTTCCTTCTTATTGCGTCCTTTTACTTCCACATGATCGCGTCCTTCTCCAGATTCCAAATCTTAATCCCCGATTTGATTCCGTCTTCACCGCGATTTCTTCGGCCTAGTCAACACCAGTTCCGTTTCGGATTAGACCTTCGATTTCCCGCTCAACCTAAGAATCTCGATCAAATGGAGTGGATGAACCGCCTTGGAATCGGTTGCTTTGCGGCGAATCGAAGCAAAAGGGAGCTGAAGACGGAGATCGATAACGGCGGAGAGGATTTCTTCGATGCGGATGTTATGGAGTCTGCTGAGAAGCCGGATCATTTGGTTGTCATGGTTAACGGTATCGTTGGCAGGTAGACTAAATCAAAGAGCTTCAAAAACTAATTCAGATTACTAAATTATGGGTTAACGACTTTGCTGTTTCGATTTGGATAATGATTCAGTGCGGCGGATTGGAAATATGCGGCGGAGCAGTTCGTGAAGAAGTTCCCGGACAAAGTACTTGTGCACCGTGCGTGTTTCTTTAACCTTTTAGAGATTGTGGTTTTGAATACTCTGTACTTTTGATTTTGATGAAATAGATGAAGCAGGTAGCGAGAGCAATAGTGCAACGTTGACATTTGATGGTGTTGATAAAATGGGTGAAAGACTAGCTAATGAGGTAGCATTTGGCAGCATTGTTGTTTCTCTTTACCTGGAACTTGAATTTGGATGGTGATTTTTGTTATTGGTCTTTGATTTCTATGGTTGAAATTTTGTGAAGGTTTTGGCTGTTGTTAAGCATAGGAGTGGGCTGAAGAAGATTTCTTTTGTGGCTCATTCATTAGGTGGTCTTGTTGCAAGGTATGCCGTAGGGAAGCTCTATGAACTGCGTGTTGAAGTCGACTCTTTGGACTCTCCTTCGAAGGAGAGGAGCACAAGAGGAGGCGAAATTGCTGGGTTAGAACCTATGAACTTTATAACTTTCGCAACGCCTCATCTTGGTTCAAGAGGACATAGACAGGTGAATTGATGTTTTAGATTGCATGTCTAGGTCAAAAGTTTCTGTAAGTTTTGCATATATATAGATAATCTGTTTCTCTGTGACATGCTTACTCTTGTCTTCATTCGGTCAGTTCCCGATTCTTTGTGGCCTTCCATTTCTTGAAAGAACAGCATCCCAAACTGCACACTTGGCTGCTGGGAGGACCGGAAAACATTTGTTTCTGGTGGACAACGATGATGGAAATGCTCCACTTCTTATCCGGATGGCTACAGATTCTGATGACTTAAAATTCATGTAAATTCTTTGGTCTGTGGGTGTTTTCATTGATGACTTGCAGATTGATATGCTCATCATCTCTTCTTATGACCTCAACAGATCAGCTTTACATGCTTTCAAGCGTCGTGTGGCATATGCAAACGTGAATTTTGATTGTATCCTTCCCTGAGAAAAACATGTTTTTATTAAGTAACTGTCAATGGTTTTTGATCATTTCTATCATTTACGAGAGTGTGCCTTAACTAATGAGAAAGCTATGGTTGGATGGAGGACATCTTCAATTCGCCGTCCAAATGAACTCCCAAAGGCATGTGTTTACTTTGTTATATTTTGTGCACATCTTTAATGACGTTGTGGGATTTATCAGTAAACTTTATCCCTGCTCATCTTTCAGCCAAATCTTCTAGCAACTGATCCAAACTATCCACACATTGTATACGTAGAACGTGGAAATGTAGACAATGGTAGTTGCCAGTCAACTTCTACAGTAGTAACAGAGCAAAATACTGATCTTGAAGGTTTTGCTCCATTTCTCACTTGATTATTTTTTTCAAAATTTGCTAGATAGAATGATATCTCTATCAGATTTTATGGAAGTGTGGTAGATCCTTGCCTCACTATCTTTAGCCCATTGGTCTTCTTTATATCCGTAGCATCACAAACATCATCCTGTTATGGTTTTTGTGAAATGTAGAGGAAATGATACATGGACTCAGTCAACTATCTTGGGAAAGAGTAGATGTCAGTTTTCACAATAGCAAGCAACGATACGTTGCTCATAGTACCATCCAGGCAAGTTTAATAATAGGAACTTGAAACTCAAAGGCGATTTTGTTAAGAGCATTTGACATAATGTTCTTTGTAATGTGTAGGTGAAAACATATTGGTTACATTCTGATGGCAAAGATGTTGTCTTCCACATGATGGATCATTTCTGTCTCTAGCCCCAAACATTTTCAACCGCTGCAATTTAGTCAGCACTGTAAGAAGGCGATACCCATTACAAACTTCTTCTCTTCTTCCTTTTTGGTTATTTATATCGTATTTAGTACGATGCTTGATGCGATACAAATCGTGGGAAAGTTCTTGCCACTTTTTCCTTGATGGTTATATAAAATGTTTTATAATTCTGTCGAACTATGAATCTGTACAGGTCTACTCGTTCTTTGTAAAAAAAAAACATCCTTTTCTTGTCACTATCGATTCTGTAAGTTTTTGTTTTGATCTTAAGGTTTGGCACCAATCGTATAAGTCTTTGTTTTGATCGTAAGTTTTGGCGCTAATGGCATCATTTGCTATCTCGTTTGTTTTGATACGTTCACATAAACATAAGTAGGAACTGGACAAGAAAACGAAAGGACGTACACACATGACACAACCAATGAGGCAATGCCAATTGCCTATACTAAAAAAAAACAATTATTCAGTTAGTAGCAGTAGTTTCCATCCATTATGTGTGTCACACTATTCACATTGTACTGATCATCCAAAAGACAATAATTTGTTGTCCAACAATAAACCTTAATGCTTTTTTCTTCAATTTGAGTGATATATCTAGAAATTTTAGAATAAAGGTGCAAAGAGAATAATTCTCAACTTCGGCTCGCCGCAACGGATTAGCTTAATATTCGGCATGCGTCATTGTTGGCACATCACTTGAAGTTTTCACAACACATCTCTTTCCCACGCACAATTTTTAGAACATTTTGTCTCTCTTCCAAATGAAAACTGAATTAAGGACGCACAATTTTTAGAAGACCAAGATTGTATTTAATTTTACTTGCATTATATATCTTTTATCGCTTAATTTGTCAGTCAAGTTTTAGTTCCATCTTTTATCACTAGTCCAAAACCATAATCTATTCAAAATTCATGACCCATAAACGGCAAAAATTAGAAGAAAACTAAGACAACCAAAATAAAAAAACCATACGAAGTAAATAAAACTCTAACTATATCCGCTCACGTAAGGTTGGCGTAATTATGAACCGACCCGACACAAAAAGACCGGATGGATTGATTCCGGTTTAAACAATCCAGAGTACTCCGTAACGATTGCTCTGTTTTCAAAAGATGAATGACGGCTCACCGTAACCTCCGGTGCTCTGCCGTACCACCTGATCACTAACCTCCTCTTCCTTCTTCTGCGTTATGATCGCCGCAAGTACAGCTTTGCTCAGACCGAGTCGCCGGCGTAGCCAAGTATGTAGGTTTGACATCACCGGCCATGATGACGAGAAACTTCTCCGGCATCGCCATGGGCTTAGACTTGTTAGTGTCATTGTCGGGTTTAGCATCATCTCCGGCCTCGAGATCACTCTGAGCGGAGCCGGAGAGTCTCCAGTAAGAACAGGCGAGAATGAGAAGAGCGACCGCGATGAGAGCCAACATGGCGGCCAAACCACCGAAGAGATAAGGAACCGGAGAGTGCCACGGCGAGTGAGGCACCACCATGGAGGAGCTCCTGTTTATGCTGTCTTGGTAATTATATTGTCGTCCTTCCATTGTCTGCATGTGTGTTTAATTTGGGAGAGAATGAAATTTTATATTTTAACTGATAAAT
This sequence comes from Arabidopsis lyrata subsp. lyrata, assembly GCF_000004255.2. Taxonomy (NCBI): domain Eukaryota; kingdom Viridiplantae; phylum Streptophyta; class Magnoliopsida; order Brassicales; family Brassicaceae; genus Arabidopsis; species Arabidopsis lyrata. The sequence goes on from NW_003302549.1 coordinate 6,989,782, forward strand.
TGTGGGAAAAAAAATTATGTTGTGAGGGGGGCATTTATAGAGGAGAGTATGTGGTGGATTTTTCTTAATACAATGGATTTGTGCATGATTGTATGAGGAATCATTTTTATATGTAGTACTCTACCAATTTAAAATTTCATTTTTTTTTTTTCATCAAACACCATTTTATTAAGTTATCGGGAAGAGACTCTCCTCTATGGAGAGCCAATCAGGAACCGATGAGCTTATATAGGAAAATATACAATTACGGGCTCGAGCTTTCTTAGCAAAACAATCAGCCCGACCATTAAAAATACGAGGAATAAACCTAACGGTAAAAGACGGAAAAAAGCCAACAAGGGACCAGAAAGAGGCCAACTCTGCTGCGAAAGTAGGCCACTCCTCTTGATTATCCACGAGAGACCAAGTCGGAACAGTCGGTGGCGAAGGCCAGAAGTGTTGTCAATCGAGATCATGCATTCCATCACCCAAAACATGGAGTATACTTCCGCGTGAAGCGGTGAAAGACTTCTTCTTCGAGCACTTTAAATTTTCATTTATAAGTAGTACTTTGTAGAGTGAGTATTGACGAAATCATTTTTTTTTAGGGCATCTTCCATAATGGTGTAAACAGATTGGTTTTAATTTTGATATTGAGATTAGTTTATCCATCTATATTTACATGAATTTTTTAATCAACAATAATTCAATAAACATTAGTTTTACGTGGTGGCTCAATGAAGACATTTGTAAAATAATGTCTTTAACTTAGTTTTCTTTTTTCTATTTTTTCCTTATTAAGTTGGTGGTTTTCTTATTTTGCCATAGTTTTTTTTTTTTAATGTATCCTCTTCAGTACTTTAATAAAGTTTAAATTTTATTGGTGGCTTTTAATACTCTTTAAAATGCAATAATGGATCGAGGTTAAAGTTAGGAATTATTTAATAATCTTGATACGGCAATTTGCACATTAACCTAAGTACCTAACTGTTAAACTAACCTCATTGTTTTGGATAATCAACATTGTGAACGGCAGTATTGTTCAAAAAAGAAAAAAAAAAAGGAGGCATCCAGGAAAATTCAGAAATCTAATGTGTCTTTGGATCAGATGAAAAAACCTTGCCATCATAAAAGTATTTTGCTTCCTTGTTTTTTTATTTTATATTTTGTCAAGGAACCAAAAATCTAGATAATCAACATGTAAATCCAAACTTGTTGATTTTATATGATTTTTACTATCTTAGCAGAAAAAAAAAACAATCCCGCTTATTAAATATTATTTTAAGTGTTAAATGTATAAATAGACAAAGTTTTTTTTTCCATAGACCAGACTTCAACTTTTTTTTTTGTAGCAAATAAATGTATAATAAAACAAAAAAAAACACACATAGGGTAGCCCCACCCAACAAAAAGAAGTTTATGCTTTCCCAAATAGTGAGTTTTGATTTTTGCAAAAACAAATTCCACCTAGGTTCAAAGAACAACTTACCAAAACTATATCTTATTATTATTTGATATAAAGACATTATATGTATAACTATTAAAAATATAAATAGCATACCAAAACATTTTTTCTTTTGGATTACTTTGCTTATAATTAGGTTAAACTCGAGGTTTAATATTATATATGCTAAGTTTTATGAATTTCAACTCAAAACTAATTTGAATTTTATAATATAATTATCATTGAGTAGATTTTCGATACTATTTATATACTACTCCCTCCGTTTCATATTATAAGGCATTTTGGATAAAGTTTTTTATTTCACAATATAAGTCGTTTTCAAGTTTCTATGTAAATTATATATTACTTTAATATTTTATAATTATTTATATTATACAGTTTTTTTATGATTGACTGAACTTTTAAAAAGTATATTTTCTTAATCGGCGTGTTTTTACCTAAAATAACTTATATTAAAAAACGGAGGAAGTATTATATATATTACTCTATATGTGGAATTCTTAACAATATGTATAAAACACATATAAGAATCATTCAGTGAAGGGTATTTAAGAAACTTACTCGTGAAATAAAGTAATAGAATGAGTAGAGCAATTGGAGGGGTGGGGTTCTCAGCGTCAGCTTCCACCATGACTAAAGAAAACGGATATTCCCTTAGAGCACCCACAATGATGCATGTGGGTGGGTGTGTGTTAACAATACATTTATTATAATTTTTTTAAGAGAGAGAGAGATTTGGTTAGTGGAAAAAGAGAGAGGAGAGAGAAAGAGATAGATGAAACATAAAACATTAAAATAATACTCACACCCAAGTGTTATCTCACACCTATGTGTTACACTATTCTATTATATATTTTCCTTTTTAATAATACTCACACCCCACCAAAACATACACTGTGTATGATCTTAGTTTCCAAATTCCAATCACTTTCACTTACGTCTCCATTTCCGCATTCTTCCTCTTTTCATCTTATTTTCTTTAATTTCTTCATTTATACTTTCATAGTATCATTCTTTGATGTGTCCACTAGTATTACGTTACGCAATAATATTATAATATATCATTAACTCGACTAGAAGAAATTTCTTAGGCAGAGCTTTTTTAAGCATCCAAACCCCAACAATGTTTGTGCGGTTAATATTCCAACACAATCACTACTCTCTTACATTAAGCTGTCGAGATAAGTTTTAGTTATAAGATCATTGTGTAAATGTTTACTCATACTGTCGTATATAACATATTTTGTGGTGGAGATGGAATACCTAAGTCGAATGATATTATTTATCGTATCAAGTTACTAACTTATTAAAAAAAATTACTAACTTATTACTTTATATATATATATATATATATATATATATATATATATATATATATATATATATATATTTATAGCTAGCCAAAGCTTACAGGTATTTATAGTTTAGTTCTCTTTACATCGTGAACCTATTTAAATTATTAAGTGTGTGGGCTGTATAATTTATTCCCTGATCCGACTTAAATTTCCGGATTTGATTTGTGTTTGTGCATGAATCATAGGGAATCATATTCTCGTTAAATAGGCACGTTACATGTGAAGATAATGTATAAAATAAATACATCCCTAGGAAGTAACCGATTATAAGTTTCTCGAACAAACAAATTAAGTACGATAATTAAATATTTTGGTTGGAGTCCTATTCTTCTTCTTTTCCGTTAATTATTCTGCCAAAGTGGATTAGACCAATTAGAATCGATTTGTTGAAAAGATTGATGGGTGCTTCATGTTTGTGCTTGGTATATCAGAATACTTGCCCGCTTTACTTTAATTTGTTTTGCAAAATCCTAAAGAATTGTTTTTGGTGTTGATAGAATTAAAAACGTTTCCAATAATTACTAATCAGAGTATAAAAAAATTAAAAAATCAACTCAATTACTGAATTACGCTCGGAAAAAAAACACAACACATAGATTGAAATTTCCATCTACTTTAGAAAGGTGGAAATGTTTACACCACTTCTACATTTTATCTTTCCTCTCTTTTAAGTTTTTGTATTTCCACATTTTTACTCTATTTTTTTTTTAAAATAAATTTTATTAAAAATCTCCCAAATGGGTTTGGCATAAGCCTTGGGTCTTTTGTACATAATAGTGGTCCAGTTACAAAAGACCCACTATTATGCACTAATTTACTCTATTTTACTCACTAATTATAGCGTTAAACTGGTTCAATTTTTAGAGCTTATTTCCGTACAATCTAAAACTCATTTTTCCTTATCAAGATATAAAAAAAATGGATTAGTGAACTTGAGGTAGGTATCTAATTAAAATACATCTATAGAGCTATGATCACCTATTGAAAACTGATAGATATGCAACAAATATCATTATTGCATGCGTTACAGTTCACACAGGTTATTTGAAGTTTGAACATTAAGTCATAAACAACATTTTAATTACAGTAAAATAATCAAGGTTTTGCTCGCAAGAAAAAGAGAAGATATGGTAAGGTTTATTGAGAGAAAAGATGAGAAAAGGGTGAGAAAAGGGTGTTCTTCTTCTTAACTTTTAAGAGATGAAAGTACAATAATTGTATATATCGTCAACCATGGCGACATGATCAGATACATGCATGTTTAAAATAATTTTGCCAAGTATAAAAGCTAGTGTCTAAGGAAGTGTTATGCACTAATTAATAGTCTAATAGGAGAGTATAGGACGGTATTTAGTGAGAAGAAACAAAGAGTAAAGATACAAAAAAATAGAGTGATTAAATTTCCTATGTATATTCTATAGTTTTTTTTTAAGAATATGTTGTAAAAGTTATGACATGATTCATGTGGAAGCTGCAACAAAAAAGTGGAGGAACAAAGAGGGAATAGTAATAAAGCAGAAAGAGGTGTTTCTTTGAGAGAGTACATTTAGAACGAGGACCAGCCTTTGTGGGACCTAAGAGCTGAGGGTGGTTCAGCTTTTAGTCGAGACGTCCTCATCGCTCAGCACCCTGTCCTGGTCCATCCTCCTCCACTGGTCAGCCTTCACTATTTTCTTTACTAACCCACACATATTTGTTTCACTTATTAGATGTTTTCAGTTTTGGGACTGTTTTTGCAGTTGAGATATATATTGCATGCAGCCCCGGCTCAATATATTTGAGAGCCTTAGGGCAAAAAAAATTTTTTTGGCCTATTATTATATACAAAGAGAAAATTTATTTAATTTTTAAAATTTTTGCGGAGTTTTTATAGTAAAAATTGTTATTTTAAAAATTTTGGGCCTTTTTATACATTTTCTTATAAATAATTAGACCTCATAAAATATAATTCTCATATTAATAATATTTTTAAAAAATATTTGGGCCTTTTTTATATGTAAATTTTTTTATAAAAAAAAAAACCCCAGGCCGTCGCACCTCTGCCCTACCCATCTGAGCCGGGGCTGATTGCATGATATATTTATCTTGTGAAATTGCAAGTTGCTTTTATTATGTAAAGGGTGGAGAAAGGCCTCGGCTTAACTTGAATCTAACACATTTTTTTCAATATTGACTAGATTTGATCCACATCCAAATGGGCTTACTTCTGATTTCCTAAGGTCCATTTTCTTCTGTTTAGGCCTGCGCACTGTTCTTGTTTGTACCCGTTAAGGGGCTTTGAAATATATGTGTAGAAATAACATGCTATTTTTTTTTAATTATGTGTGGAAAAAAAAAACATGAGATGCGGATATATTGATGGCCAAGAAAGTAAAGAGAATGCTTCATTCATATAACAAACTTAAAAATGTATGTATAACAATTAACAAGTTACTAGTGACGAAAATTCTGTTTAGAATATTTTCTTTCATAGTTGAAGAAATTGTGCCATTTACTCATTTGCATTCTTTTTTTTTTTTTTTTTTTTCGGTTTAAACTCATTTGCATTCACGGTGATATATACCCTAAACTAAATGCAACCACACCTAACTAAGGTATAAGTAAAATGACGGCTAGTTAGTTATTTGGTTTTTATAGAAACTCCTTCAAATCCAGGACTGTTCACGTCACTAATATATAATTTGTAAAAATGGTTTGGAAATGTGTATGCCAAACAAAGGAAGGTTCAGAGATTGAGAAATAGACTTTAAGGTGATTAGCAAATAATACAAAAGGCATCATGAGAGAGTGATAGTCAGCGATCCCGTGACCTTTACCTGCATTTCCCTTTGGCTTTTTTCTTCTCAGTTCTCAACGATACACTATGACACACATGCATATTCATTTGATCCATCTTTACATGTTTTTCATAAATGTGTGTGTATATACGTAACTGTTAGCAAGCTTTATTTATGAGCATATCTATGGATTTTCGTTTCTGGATCCACCTTCTCACTAATAATAACTCCATCTTAATTTGGATACTTTTTTTCTCTAATGATCTCTTTAATATTTTCCGATGTCAATATGTCTGACTCTCTCCGTTTGACCACAATTATATTCGATGAGTTCTATGTAACGCAAAATTCAAAATGACAGAAAAGACAAAATAATTAACCAAAAGGTCAAAAAACAAATAAGCAAAAAAATGTCAATTTCATTGGAAAATACAAAACATTTCAAACTCAAGCATCCATAAATTCTCTTTACAACACTCACTTCCCTTCTCCAACCTTTAAACATTTCTCTCAAAATGGAGTCATATACTTTATCCACCTCTTCCATCTCCTACGCCAAACCTCTTTCACCGCTCCTCCTCACGGCCGAGCAGCCTTCTTACATCCTCCGCAACATCACTCTCACCTCTCATCCTTCCCAAATTCTCGCCATTGTTGGCCCTAGCGGCGCCGGAAAATCAACTCTTCTCGATATCCTCGCCGCAAGAACCTTCCCGACCTCTGGCTCAATGCATCTAAACTCCGTCCCTATTAACCCTTCTTCTTACCGTAAAATCTCCTCCTACGTTCCTCAACACGACACCTTCTTCCCTCTCCTCACCGTCTCCGAGACCTTCACTTTCTCTGCCTCTCTCTTGCTCCCAAAAATCCCATCAAAAGTCTCCAATGTCGTCGTTTCTCTCCTCAAAGAACTAAACTTAACACATCTTGCACATACAAGACTCGGTCAAGGCTTGTCCGGTGGTGAACGTAGGAGGATTTCAATCGGTCTAAGTCTTCTTCACGATCCAGAATTTCTACTGCTTGACGAACCCACCTCGGGTTTAGACAGTAAATCCGCTTTTGATGTCGTTCAGATTCTCAAATTTATTGCTACGTCGAGACAACGAATCGTGATCTTGTCCATACATCAACCTAGCTTCAAGATTCTATCTCTCATTGATCGCGTGTTACTTCTTTCTAAAGGAACCGTTGTATACCATGGAAGACTTGACTTACTCGAAACTTTCTTGCTCTCCAAGGGATTCACTGTTCCTCCTCAGCTGAATTCTCTTGAGTACGCTATGGAGATACTTCAGAACCTCCATGATCCCTACGAGAACGCCAACATTGCTCTCCCAGATCACTGCCCTGAAAGTAAAAAACAGAACAACAAACAGAGCATTGTTCGACATAAAAGCTCGAGAATTAACGAAATAAGCCTTCTTTCTAGTAGATTCTGGAAGATCATATACCGAACAAGGCAGTTGCTTCTAACCAACTTCTTAGAAGCTCTTGTAGTCGGTCTTGTCTTAGGCACTATCTACCTAAATATTGGAACCGGCAAAGAAGGAATCAAGAAGCGATTCGGCCTTTTTGCATTCACCCTCACATTCCTCCTCTCCTCCACTACCCAAACCCTTCCAATATTCATTGATGAACGACCTATTCTTCTCCGAGAAACCTCAAGCGGACTCTACAGACTCTCCTCTCACATTCTTGCAAACACCTTGGTTTTCTTGCCCTACTTGCTCCTCATCGCAATCATCTACTCTGTCTCACTCTATTTCCTTGTAGGTCTCTGCTTTTCATGGCAAGCTTTCGCCTACTTTGTGCTCGTAATCTGGATCATTGTCCTAATGGCTAACTCTTTTGTCCTTTTCTTGAGCTCTCTCGCGCCTAACTACATCGCTGGTACATCTCTAGTGACCATTCTTCTTGCGGCTTTCTTCTTGTTCTCTGGCTACTTCATCTCTAAAGAGAGTCTTCCAAAGTACTGGCTCTTTATGTACTTCTTCTCAATGTACAAGTATGCGTTGGACGCACTTCTGATAAATGAGTATTCGTGTCTGCACAACAAGTGCCTGGTCTGGTTTGAGGAAGCTTCTGTGAATAGCTGCTTAGTTACTGGAGGTGACGTGTTAGACAAGAATGGGCTTCATGAGAGACAGAGGTGGTTTAATGTTTATATGTTGTTAGGGTTCTTCGTACTATATCGTGTTTTGTGTTTTCTTATTTTGCTTAAAAGGGTTTCGGGTTCCAAAAGATAAATGCTTTTCAGTTTCTTTTTAGCTTAATTTTTATAAGGGATTTTCTTGTTTCTGTAGACTTCATGGTATATACACAAAGAAGCAATTTATTGATGGATGAGTTAATGAAAGTAAAAATTCCTTTATATTTCACTCTCTTTTTCTACATTGTTCTATCATGGATTTAGTGTGTATATCCAAGAGCTTCACATAATGTCACTAGAAAACCAAGATAATCTATTTGATGTACTATCTAGCCTACTATGATTGGCTCAATCAGTTCAGAGAGAGAGAGAGAGAGAGAGAAGGGTTACGTAGGCAGGGAATATAGAGAATCAACTGGATTAAGAGATATTTGAGTCATATTCGTGTATCTTCTAACTTGGCCAAAAAAAGAGATCGTCACGGGTCTACATGGTCTTGATCACATCCTCTGAAAGACCACATCAGTTTATACATTATTGTTCTAAATGTTTATTTAAAACTTCAATTGTGATTTGGATTCATGATCTTGATTGTTTTCTTTTAGTGGCAGTGTCTTTAAGCGATATTAATTTTCATGGTCTCCTCTATTATTGTTGCAGATCCTAGACTTTACTTTGGAGCCATCAATTTATACGTCTGCTTATCTAAAAAAACAAACACTGAGCTACTTTTTTTGGTTAGTAACAATGTTAAAAGGTTTAAATGGTTTGGTTATCAAGTTAGGCATTCACGAAGTTGACAAAAAATAAAGTAGAAATGAATAATTTGGTGTGCTCAAGTTGACATACAAAATGCCACTTCTCTTTTGTTTTCATGAGTTCACGGACATGCAACTTCATTGGTCGCCCGTGAACATTTTTGTTTAACAAGTAATTTTTGTCTCGACCAAGCTGGCTTCCTGACGCAGTTATAACTTAAAAATTCATTTATTTATTACTAACTTTAAAGGTTTACTCAAAAATTTAAAATTCATGTATATCACGTTTTAATCTGGGAGTTTAGGAACTTGAATTCAAATTAAGAATAGGGATATATGTGTTGTGGGACGTCCGTGACCGTCACTATCCGGTTTGGTTTGAGAAACAAGGAAGCTGTAGCTAAGTTTCTTGAGAAGCAAGGTTTACATTTCCACCTAATCTAGTTAACATAATCCATCAGCATCTTTAAGGTTGTGTTCCTCAGCTTGAATCGCTGAATCAAGATGCAAGCAGCTTTATTGGCCCACTATCAAAATTGGCTCTGACTGTGATGTACGGGTGGAGGACACAACATTAGTTGTTGGGACCAAATACTTTTGTCTTCAAAACATAATGAGTGAAGAACATATCGATACACTATTTTCTGACAAACTTGTGCGTTGACTTCACTAGGTGACGAGTGACGGAGTAAGATGATTGGATTGAGTAAAAGTTAAGCCTAGCATTGTAGAAATCTAGCGCCGAAACCTTAATGAGTGAAAAACATATAGATTAGATACACAAATCCTACAATACGATTCTCGGCCCAATAAAAGCCCAAATCCGTAATATATATTCTAATCGTCGTCTTTATCCGCAGAAAACCCTATTTTCCCCTTGCTCAATCAAGCTCAGTGCCTCTTTTACGCGAAAGCTCAACCAACAAGACGATGGTAATAGACTCTGTTTCTGCTGATCTGCTCTGTTTCTCTATTTTTACATCATTACCTAATGCAATGGAAGAAATTATCCGAGTTATTGATTGTGTTCTTCTTCGTCTTGTTATCAGATTATCTCAGAGAACAATCGCAGAGAGATCTGCAAATACCTTTTCAAAGGTTTGTGAGTCATGAACTCTTTCATTTCCTTCAATCTTCAGCTAGTGGAACCTGTTTAAGCTAGTTACATTTCCCTAGGGATCTTCGAATCTTAGCTTGTAGTGAGAAACAACTGCATTGAAATTTTAAAATGTTTATGCTTGCTTTCAGCTCCATTTGGATTAGTTCATAAGATTAGACTTTTGAAGATTATGATCCATTGCTATATGACTGTTGAGTTATTTATTATCTGTTCTCAGTTGTCTAGAGAGAGAATTTGTGTGGATACTATATGATCTATCTTCCTTGGTTTCGTAGAGGGAGTATGCTTTGCTAAGAAGGATTTCAATCTCGCGAAGCATCCGTTGATTGATGTACCAAACCTGCAAGTGATTAAGCTCATGCAGAGTTTTAAATCCAAGGAGTATGTTAGGGAGACATTTGCGTGGATGCATTATTATTGGTTTCTGACTAATGAAGGGATTGAGTTCTTGAGAACTTATCTTAACCTTCCATCCGATGTTGTTCCTGCTACTTTGAAGAAGTCTGCTAAGCCTGGTGGCCGTTCCTTTGGTGGTCCACATGGTGATCGCCCAAGGTAGTTTCATCTTTTAATCCATTGACCTGTCCGGTCTGAAGGATTAGCTAATTCTGATATGGTTTTGGCTTTTGTTTTCATCAGACCACCTCGCTCTGATGGAGACCGTTCCAGATTTGGTGACCGTGATGCTTACCGTGGAGGCCCACGAGGTGGTGATGAAAAGGGTGGAGCTCCAGCTGATTTCCAGCCGTCTTTCCAAGTAAATCTTCCACTTACCATCACTCCTAGTTTACTGAGCCTGGAACCTTCATTTAAAGTCTTTTAGCTAGTTGATGAATCTAACAGGGTGTTGTGTTATTGTTGTTGTTGCTTGTGTTGGCAGGGAGGTGGTGGAAGGCCTGGTTTTGGCCGTGGTGCAGGCGGTTACAGTGCAGCAGCACCATCTGGTTCAGGGTTCCCTTGAAAAATTTGTTGTCATCTTACAACTATGGAAGGACAGTTTTGTTTTTTGTTCTAGTTTTGTTTGTGTAATGCAAATCCAGAATCTATAATCTTCCTCACTTTGGTTTAAACGAACAAATCCTGTAGTTTCAGGAATAGTGTTGAAATCCCCGTTTCTTACTCTGATCTCTCATGGAAAAAGATGCCTTGTCCAATTAGTATTAATAAGCGGCTAGCTTTTTAAGAACAAGAAGAGGGGTGCGACCAAATCTGTCTTCTTTAGTAATCTAGTGTGGTATTAGAGAAATCGTCTTAACTTCTTCATAATCGATTCAGTGCAAATTCCAATTTTCTTTTTGTCTATCATTTAAAGTTTTGAACAATTATCCTTACAAGAAAATGCAAATCCCAAGTTAATGTTTTTTTAACTCAGAATGACGCAGTGAAATACTCTTTCTTTAACGTTGAAAATATATCCAACTTCGTCTAGATGTTAGTCTTCCGAGTTCCGAGAATGATCCACTTGATTACTCGAACTTGAAACATGGAGTATATATTTTTTTTTTTTGGGAAAAATGTCATTTAAATTATCCGTTTACCATTTTTATTGGTTTAAAGCATGAACTCCAGATCTGGTGATTTAAATCTTTAATTTTATGTTGATTTTCATATTAATCATGAATTCTCGTTGACAAAGTCAATTGAGGCACATCGTTAACTGGCCAAACTGATCAATAAGACGATATCATCGCATAATTGGTATTTTGAAGCCATCGCATAATTTTTCTTCTACACCAACATGGTTTTCATCTTTCTCTTCAAAAACTATGTCAGGACATCTCTGTTTAGCCAGATAACTATGTGTATTAATTGGCTTAGTCAACGAAAATTCGTGATTAAGTTGAAAATCAACATAAAATTGAGAATTTAAATCATCAGGTTCAGAATTCATGCTTTAAACCAACGAAAATGGTAAACTGATGATTTAAATGATATTTTTTTCCTTTTTATATAGATTGTTGACAAAAAAGTTGAGCTTCTTCCCAAACATATTAAAAGGCCGTATAAAAGGCCCATCAGAAAAAGTTTAAAGGGCCTATCGGAAGATATTTGAAAGCCTCTCTATGGGGCAAAGGGTTTACACTTAACGACGGTGGGCGGAGTAAACCCTAAACCCTAGCTACTCCTCCTCAATTGCTATTTCTCCGTCTCTGCGTGTTGAGGACCGAAACGAAAACCTAGCAAAATCTCACCATGGGTAAGGTCAAAGGAAAGCATCGTTTGGATAAGTACTATCGTCTCGCTAAGGAACGTGGATTCCGTTCTCGAGCTTCCTACAAGCTTCTCCAGCTCGACGCCAAGTACTCTCTTCTCCACTCTTCTCATGCCGTTCTCGATCTCTGCGCCGCCCCTGGTGGTTGGATGCAAGTTGCCGTCGAGAAAGTTCCCGTCGGCAGCCTTGTTCTCGGTATCGATCTTGTCCCGATTCTCCCCGTGCGTGGCTGTGTTACTATGACGCAGGATATCACAAGGAGTGAGTGTAAATCGAAGATCAAGCAAGTGATGGAGCAGCATGGTGTTAGTGCTTTTAATTTGGTTTTGCACGATGGGTCTCCAAATGTTGGTGGTGCTTGGGCACAAGAGGCTATGAGCCAGAACGCTTTGGTTATTGATTCTGTTAGATTAGCCACAGAGTTCTTAGCTCGTAACGGGAATTTAATCACCAAGGTTTGCTTCTGAAATTAACTTACTTTCGGATTGTTATATTGAATTTGTTCTTTTGGATTGATCTTGTGCCATTTCTGAAGTATTGGTTTTATGTGTCTTCTGCTGTTAGGTTTTCAGGTCTCGAGATTACAACGCTGTACTCTACTGTCTTGGGAGGGTACTGTTTGTTTATAACTCTGATTTTTTTTTCTTTCATGCGGATGTGTGTTTCCTGGTTCTTCTTCTTATTGGTATTTTGTTTTCGGTGCAGCTGTTTGAGAAGGTTGAAGTGTTTAAGCCGCCTGCTAGTCGTTCAGCGTCTGCAGAAACATATCTTGTGGGTTTGAAATACCTAGCCCCTGCCAAGATTGATCCCCGTCTTCTTGATTATAGACATCTCTTTAAGGAGGCAGCAGAGCCGACGAGAAAGGTAATTACTGTGACTTATTTGGTGTTTGGAGTGGTTTTTGCAACTTTCTATTTTCCCTAAAGTTTGTGTGTAATACTACTTGTGTTTGTAGGTGGTGGATGTGCTTGGAGGATCAAAACAGAAGAGAAACCGTGATGGGTAGGCAAATCTGCTATCTGTTTTACTTCGTTATATATGAACTTTTTATAACTGTGTGTTATTTACAGGTATGAAGATGGAGAGTCCATTTTGAGAAGAGTTGCATCTGCTGCTGATTTCATTTGGTCTGAAAATCCTCTTGAGGTTCTTGGCACGGTTACTTCCATATCCTTTGATGATCAAGCCTCTCTACCTTTAAAGGAACATGATTTGACGACTGAGGAGGTATTGTTTCTAATTTCGATACCTTTGCTAATCAGGTATTTGTGACCTCTACGCGATGTTAACTTTATCTTTTTCTGTTGGCAGATTAAAATTCTATGCGATGATCTTCCTGTCTTGGGGAAGAATGACTTCAAGCATATCCTAAAGTAAGAACCGCAGCACTTACTCCTTCATGGACCTTTTTTATCTTTTAAGTTTCAGCTATTGTAGAATTATTTAGCTCTAAATTGGTTCCGTAAAGAACGGTTTTCCTAGCACGTTAAGTTTTTCCTATGCTGTTTTGAGAAAAACCTCAAGTGCTCAACTTGATAAAGCACTGTGTGAAATGGGTAAACGGGTAACCTTGGATGTTAGGATTGCGTGTGGGAAACTACTGGTTTTGTTAAGACTTTAGCATTTGCTCCATGCGTCTGGAAATTATATTAGTTGCTTAATGGACACTAAACTCCCTTGATCTTGTAGATGGCGAATGCAAATCAGGAAAGCTCTTACTCCTGAAAAAAAGGAAGTTGCTAAACCTGAGCCTGATGTGGGAAAGGAAGATGAGGAAAATGAGGATGATAAACTACTCAATGAATTGGAAGAGCTGACAAACACAGTCGACCGTAAGAAGAAACAGGCAAAGAAGATTCTTGCAAAACGAAGGGCTAAGGTTATTTTTTACCTTATGATAATAACCTATCAAGTCTTTATGTCGTCTTAGTCAGTGGCCTTGGTGATGGATATCTTAGACCTTATACTTCCTTCACTAAATTCATTATCTTTTGCCAGGATAAGACGCGGAAGGCGACTAATCCACAGATGGATGTACTTGAAGATGGTTATGTCGACAACGAATTGTTCTCTCTTGCTGCTATCAAGGTACTTCCTTTTTGTATCCCATCTCTGTGAAATTTTGTTTTTTATGATGGCAGTCGAAGAAGCGTTTATTGCTATTTCACAGGTTGAAGAGCATACTCCTTTCAGCCCATCATCAGTTCTTACAATTCAATTGTTTGAACATATCATTCTATTCCTAATGAGATTGTAAAGATGTAAAGATTTTCATTTATTTTTCTTTCCAGGGAAAGAAAGATCTAATGGCAGTTGACAATGACGATGATGATGATGGCAATGCTGATGACAGTGAGAACGAAGACCGTGGTGAGGGAGCTTCAGATGACTCCAAAGACAGTGACATAGATTCTGATGAAGAACGTCAGAAGTAAGACCGCTTACCCCATACCTTTTTGTAGATGATAGAGTGCTGTTTGAAGAACGTCATACATTTCTTAAGTTTGTGCAGTTACTTCATCTTAATAGTATTTTTAACATTACAGATACACTGAACAAATGGAAGAGATTTTTGATGAGGCATATGAGCGATATATGGTGAAGAAAGAAGGAAGCGCAAAGCAAAGGAAACGGGCTAGGCAGGCCCATGCTGAAAAGCTGGAGGTACTATATCATTCCTTACCCCATTTTATTGGATAGTACAGGCTTTTTGAACTAGACATTTTTTTCTTTGCAGGAAGGTGATGGAGATGAAGAAATGAAGATCGATTACGATTCAGATCTGAATGAAGAAAAGGATGAGGCAAACCCTCTTGTGGTACCACTTGATGATGGTGAGGTCCAAACAAAGGAGGAAATATCCAACCAGTGGTTCAGTCAGAATATATTTGCAGAAGCCGTGGAAGAAGGAGACTTGGGAAAAGATGACGGTGAAGACGAAACACCAATTGAGAAAAAGAGCAAAAATCTGTCTAAACCAGACAAGTCAAAGCAGAAGGCATCAAAAGCAAGCTTGTTGTCTGATCAGAGCTTGCCCAATAGCTCTAAGAAGGAAGAGGATTTTGAGGTAGTCCCTGCACCAGCCACAGATTCTGACTCGGATTCATCTTCTGATGATGATGTTCACACAAAGGCCGAGATACTGGCATGTGCCAAGAAAATGCTGAGGAAGAAGCAGAGAGAACAGATGCTTGATGATGCATATAACAAACACATGTTTGTAGATGAAGGTTTACCCAAATGGTTTGTAGATGACGAGAAGCAGCACAGACAACCAATGAAACCCATTACGAAAGAAGAAGTTAATGCAATGAAAGCACAGTTCAAAGAAATAAATGCTCGTCCAGCCAAGAAGGTGGCTGAGGCCAAGGCACGGAAGAAGCGAGCTGCCCAAAAAAGATTGGAGAAAGTGAGGAAGAAGGCAAACACAATTTCGGACACAGCAGATATATCAGACCGTTCAAAGGACAAGATGATAGACAAGCTATACAAGAAAGCAGCAGAGCCAAGAAAGCCTAGGAAAGAACTGGTTGTGTCTAAAAAAGGAGTTGGGGTTAAGGTTGGGAAAGGACAGAAGAGAGTGGATCGGAGGATGAAGAGTGATGCTAGGAAGCGTGGGGGAGGAAAGCCCGGTAGGAACGGGCAGAAGGGCACTGGTAAAGCAGGCCAGAAAGGAAAAAGACCGGCTGGGAAACCACGGGGGAGGAAGCCCGGGTAAGACCTCAATGTCGAATGAGGCGAAAAGGAAGTTTTGTACCGTATTTTAGTTTGATTTTTGGCAATTCTTGACTTCTGGATTTTGTTCTTAACTCAGATAAATCTGTGTTTGTGGTGTCCTAAGTTAAAACTTAGTGGATCTTTCTATCTATCTTGTTTATGAAATGTAAGGTATTTGAATACCTTTGTTGCTGCGTTCAAATCTACGATGTTTTAATGGGTAATTGAAGGTTTCTTTGTGACAATAAGAAGACGAGCTTGTACCATTAAAGTTCCTAATATTCACTTCTGAATTGAGAACAGTATTGAAGTGATCATCTTCCAATATTGAAGATCAATATGAGAAAAGTTAAAAAAAAAAAAAAAAAAAAAAAAGATCCCCATAAAAAACACACTTTTAACGTATTTCTCAAAATTACGTTGCCAAAGAAAGAAAGACTGGTCAGAGCGAAAAATCAAAGTGAACAAATTTGATAGACGGCAAATTTCAATCCAACGACTGCGAATGAAGTTTAATGGCTTCTAGATTGCCTTATAAGAGACAAACGAAGCGATCAATGATTCAATCTCTTCCAGCTTCTTCTGCATCTCGCCGCCGATTCATTTCTCGGAAGACGATCGCGATGATGCTTCCTCTTGCTCTCTTCTCCGGCGCCGTTTTCCTATTCTTTATGCCATTCAATAGTTGGGGCCAATCATCTGGTTCGCTGGATCTCTCCCATAGAATCCATGAAATTGAAGTAGTTGCTGAGTTTCCTCATGATCCTGACGCCTTTACTCAGGTTTATGTTTCGACTATAGTCATCATCTCACATATTCGAGTTTCAGTTTTACTGAAATGTTTTTCTCCGGCGCAGGGTCTTCTTTATGCGGGAAACGATACACTGTTCGAATCCACTGGCCTATATGGGAAGGTGATTTGATTCGCCTGGCATTGTCTTACTCTTTGAATTCGATTCAAGTTACATTCTCTAGTCATTGTTTTGCTTTTTTGAAAATTACAATGGGATGCTTGAGTTTGATCCATTCTGCTTTTTTTCCCTCTTATTTCAGTCGTCAGTGAGGAAAGTGGATCTACGAACAGGAAAGGTATGGTTTCATCTTGTGGTTTGATGGTTTAAACATGTTGTGGACACTCTGGACTATATATCAAACATGTTAGTGAATCGTCAAGAGGTTTCTGTGTAATTGAAAAGTGGGAAATGACAGCTAAATTGCGAATGATCGAAAATGCAATTATAGGAGTTCATGCAGATAAGCCTTATTTGGATTGATGGATTTAGATTTTTGATACAAACTTTGTTTTGTTTCTCCCCCTTGCCTAGGTTGAAGTTATTGAAAAAATGGGTAATTCTTACTTTGGAGAGGGTTTAACACTCCTTGGAGAAAGGTGAGCCTTATCTTTCATTAAGCTAGTTTGTAATTCAAAATAAACTTTTACGAGTATCTTCTGCTTGTTTGATTGTAATGCTGTTTTCTAAAATCTTCTTGTGTCATACATTTCCCAACTGACAATCATCTGATGGTTACAATACTGTTCTGATCCACCGATTGCTTATCGTAGGCTCTTTCAAGTTGCATGGTTGACGAATACGGGTTTCACATATGACATTCGCGACTTAAGCAAAGTGTGTAGTGGTCTTATCCTTCTCATACTCTTTTTGTTTGCATAGTTCGGTTTCTCAGCTATTAATCATCAGCAAGTCGTCTAAGTCAGCCTGCTTTGCTGCTTGCTAGAATTTATTAGACATAAAATTTAGCTTAATCTGTTTCTTGAAACTAGAGGAAAGAGCTTTGTAAT
Source organism: Arabidopsis lyrata subsp. lyrata (assembly GCF_000004255.2). Lineage (NCBI taxonomy): Eukaryota > Viridiplantae > Streptophyta > Magnoliopsida > Brassicales > Brassicaceae > Arabidopsis > Arabidopsis lyrata. The sequence goes on from NW_003302549.1 coordinate 7,007,118, forward strand.
AGGCTGGAGATATGGATTCATGTCTAGTGACTCAGTTTCTTATTTGTTTCTTCATTTGTTGTAGTTAAGTTACCCTGTGTCCATTCCATTACCACTTTATGATGGACTAGTCTCGCCATAGTCTGTTATGTTAAGCATTTTATGTCACTGTAGGTAAAACCATTTAAACATCATATGAAAGATGGATGGGGACTGGCTACCGATGGAGAAGTGTTGTTTGGAAGTGATGGCACTTCTACACTATACCGGATGGACCCTCGAACAATGAAAGGTGTCTTACTTAAACTGCTTTAAGTTATGTGCTTTGTTCTTGTGCCCATAACCCACTTACATACGTATTTTCTACAGAGTAGATTTAACATTTTATGGTGTCTCTTCTCTGTAGTTACTAATAAGCACACGGTCAGATATAATGGCTATGAGGTACGTTACCTCAATGAGCTCGAGTACATAAACAAAGAAGTATGGGCAAACGTGTGGCAGGTATTCCAACTGTTTCTGATATTTGCATCTGTTCATTGTTACATCTGAAAGAAATATTGTTACACAGATTAATACAAATTCTACTTTTACTAAAAAAAAGTTCGGGATAGGACGATGGCTGCGAAATTTCAATACGTGAAACCCAAACTGGTGCATTAAGCTTCATTCCTTCTCTCTTTGAAATATCAGAAACAAGATTTCGTTGGATCGCTGTTTTGCTCAGATCAATCACAGAAATGAATTTCGTAGTTGGAGATGTTGTAATGACAAGACTTGTAGGGTTTATCATTTTGGCTGATGTGTATCTTTCTTTTGCAGTCTGATTGTATTGCTAGAATTTCACCCAAGGACGGATCGCTGCTTGGGTGGATACTGCTACCAAAATTAAGGTTTTTGTTTCTTGTAACATATCTTTGTTTAGGATAAACCCACTGGGTTTTACCATTGATCCTCTTCCTTTCTGATATCCTTTCGCAGACAAGGATTGCTGAAATCTGGACATGGGGTGAGTTGAAATCTGAAGAGTTTGTCTTTCTTAATAAGTCATCTTCAAAACTCTCTTTGTCCCTTACTTTTAAATCTTGTCTGCACTGTAGGGTATTGATGTCTTGAATGGCATAGCATGGGACAGCGACAAGCAACGCCTCTTTGGTAATAAATCTTGTTCTCAGCCCATCTGAGCTTGATCATTCGACCTCGCCTCCTAGTAATAACTTTTTGAAGCTGGATCATTTTGTTTTGCAGTAACCGGGAAACTGTGGCCAAAGCTGTACCAAATCAAGCTAAAACAAGCATCAGCAAAGAGCGGAAAATATATCGAGCAACAATGCTTGGTATGAAAAAATTAAGCATGGTAATGGTTAGAAAGGTTAAAAAGGCTAATGTACCATCAATTCTTAACATTAGCGTTTAGCAAACTTCAATGATGGAAGATGAGAATCAAAACCTCGTACCTTGAAAATCCAAAATCGCGGCAAAAGGCAATTACAATTCCCCTTAGTTAACAAAAGTCTCTCCCAATATCAAGGACTTCTGAGATTGGATCGGTACGTGAATAGCTTGAAACGAAATCGAAATCGAAAATCGACGACGTCTCTGCAACAGCCATGAGAGGACGGGATCCAGACGAACTGCGCGTTCGTTGGTTGCTGTTTTTTACGATCGGCAATGGAATATTGGAATTGGTAATTTCGAAATTACGATATTACCCATCGGTTAACACCAGAGGAGATCGGTCCCTCATGGTGACAGAGTGGGAAATCTCCATCCAATTACTCTTTTTTTTTTCTTTCTATTAATCTCATTTAATCCACATTCAATTTACTTTAAGCATCAAAGTTATTTCATCCTTGATGTCTTCTTGACTACATTCACGTTTGTAACAAGTAACCACCTATCTTAATTACATAAATTAAAACCCATGATTAGGAACTTTTAGGTTTTATAACAATGGAATCATGACTTATAATTGTTGTCTTAAATGTTTATATAGACAACGATTATAACCTAAAAGTTCCTAATCATGGGATTTAAAACCTAAAAGTTTGATTATACATACGAGCACAGATAAATCAACAAACAAATTTCTTATAGTCTTTTAATTTAGTAGAAAAAATCAAAAGTAATAGTGTTGTTCATTAACAGACAGATGTAATGGACCAGAAAGACCTAGTTATGCAATCGGCTCATAACTCATATACAAAACCTTGAGAACTCGCTTAAATGTAGACCGTAGTGAAGACATGACAATTGTATACCAAATGGAAGGTTCCATTGAATCTCTAATTTATTAAAATCATGGTAACTCCCTGCACAATAAGACCGACTTTGAACAAAAAAAAAACACACATTTAAAGATCACTAAGAAAAGGATGATGATTCGGAGGTCCAATACCCAATTGGCGTCAAATTCAACTGCTCGATACTAAATATTTCTTTAGAAAGTAGCGATCAACTTCTTGAAACACAGATGAAAGTCTCATAAAACAAACTTAATTTCAGACCACAAAAAGAGTTCGCACAACAAGAATACGGTTTTCAAGATACTTAACTTCTTAAACAAAAAATAAGTCTGATAAAACATTTTTAATTTAGGACCAACAAACAAGTTCCACAACTAGCAGATACTTACCAAGATTTCAGCTCTTGTAATTTAATTGATAGATAAACTTGGGATACAAAAGTCAACAAGCATTCCCTCGATCTTATCCACTGCAACTACTATCACATCTCTAAATCCAACATAGCTTGTTTCCAAGCCCCGGCTCAGATGGGTAGGGCGGAGGTGCGACGGCCCGGGGCTTTTTTTTTTATGAAAAAATTTACATATAAAAAAGGCCCAAATATTTTATAAAAATATTATTAATATGAGAATTATATTTTAAAAGGCCTAATTATTTATAAGAAAATGTATAAAAAGGCCCAAAATTTTTAAAATAACAATTTTTACTATAAAAACTCCGCAAAATTTTTAAAAATTAGGTAAATTTTCTCTTTGTATATAATAATAGGCCAAAAAATTTTTTTTTGCCCTAAGACTCTCAAATATATTGAGCCAGGGCTGTTTCCATTACCTGACGGACCATCGTGAATTCCCTACCACACACAAAAAAAAAAGATTGAACATTATTAGAACAAAACTTTGTCATTAATCTCTGAAAATTTTGAAATTTAGCTAACACTTTACATCTCCAAGACGATCAACTAGTATAAACTAATATTCCTGTTAGTAAAGGGTATGTAACTCACTCATCAGGCATTTTGCAATTTAGTTTTCTTCTTGATCGGTGATCTGGAAGACTCTGATCCAGAAGACTCTGATCCAGAAGACTCTTCGCCAAAACCCTCAAGTCCCTGCAATATTAAAAAGGTTCAGTCCAAATAACAGACCAATAATTTGTTGTGAAGCATTATAAAACTTATTCATTCATACCTCAAGTGCTTTATCAAAAGCATCTAGCTCATTATTCCAGTGAGTTTCTGCCGTTAGGAGTCTATAGTACCCCAGTCTTTTATTCACGTCCCCTAATTCTGCCATTAACTCATCTACTTTTGAAGGATCTCTAATCATCGACATCAGATCCTCTGTTAGGTAGTCATAGCTTGGAAAGCGATCGTTAATTGTCTTGCCGTATTTTTTAAAACCTTTCTCTTGCAAGACCGCATCAAGATTGAGAGCGATGTTTATTTCTCCATTGAGAACTCTTTGGAAAATTGCTACTTTACACTCTAACTTATCCCGCTCAAAAGTCAAAATTTGCACCATATGTTCCTGTATATATTCACGAGTAAGATTAGTTACTAAAACAAGACCATTGCCTTAATTACTAAAACAAGACCCATAGTTTCAGATTTACATACCTTCCTTACACGATACATGTTTAGCCTCTCCTCAAAGAACTCTTCAAGGACTGGGAAAGTGATAGTAAGATTAATTAATCTTTTATAGAGAGGAAAAAAACAATGAAAGATGGGTTCTTCTTACTTTTGTCGGGAGATTCATATTTGGTGAGGACATTAAACCTATTCAGCAAATGCATGTTGTTGGTTCTTATGGTCGTGGATAGTCTCAAAAGTTTTCTTGGATTCTTTTCGTTCAGAAAACGCTTCATCTGCTCTTCAGATAAAGACAACTTTATGTCAATTGACGTATTATCACTGTCATTCTTGTAGCCCTGAAAAAGAAACGCATGAATCAAAAATAAGCATACAGAAATTCTATGATAATTTATGATTACAAAGCATTGATTCTACCTCGATAACACTGTGTTTCTTCAATCTCTCCAAAACCTTTAAGTAATTCATTGTCCACACGTGGACAGGCAACTCGGTGATGCGAATACTTCTATCTTTGTCATTCACATCATATATACCCGTGGTTGTATACTCATTAGATGAAACTTGTTTGATATCTCCCTTGAAGTTTCTATACCAAGGGAGCATCGGAGTTTGTGTTTCACCACGAAGAAGCCGCTTGATATTAGAACTGATTACTCTTGGATCATAAGAGGGGATGAAACGATTCCATCCCATTCCAACACTTTGTGACCCATTGACAAGTACCATAGGCATGATAGGCAGAAAACTAAAAAACATATAACATAATATCAAGTTAATAGTCTTTTAAGACAATTAAAAAATCTATATTTCATTGAGACATGGGAATAAACTTACCATTCTGGATGTCTCTTTCTCCCGAATACATTATGGTATTCCAGAATATCATCATCATCCTTGTGAATAAGTAATCTTGTTATGGAAGAGAGCAATGTGTGAATATATCTTGCATCCACGTCATGTGTACCACCCTAGTATCACAGAGAATAGAGCATTGATAAGAACAATTGCTCTAAACATGTTATGTACGAGCATGAACAAATGACAACAGTTGCTAATACGTACCGAAGCTCTCGAACCAAATAGACAAAAAGGCTGGAGCAAGTTCACATTGTTGCTGCCAACAAAAGTTTGGGCCATACGGATGATGGTTCTAGAAAGACTCCGCTCGCAGTGATGATGAGCCGCATGCTCCGATACATAAGACGCAAGTTGTGTAACCTTGATTTTTTCTTCAAAGTTAACATTGGCTTCTTGTTCTCTCTTGAACAATGAATAAACAACTTTTCTTTGCGCAAGTCTAAATCCATCAATAAGGGAAGGAATTGATCTTTCGAGAATCGCTTGAGCGGCGAATATCAACTCCTCATTAATGAAGCTACCATACGACATCCGCCGATTGAGCCGACCAATATAAACTTTTGGCTGAACAAATAAATGAGTTTAGAAAACCAAATAGAATAAACAATTATGCAAATATATTTAACTATTCTCCATACCATTTCCTCGAGCCATATTTTTTTGGCGGCAATGTCCTCTGTCTTAAATGCGACATCAATTGATCTTCCATCGTTGTCACCCGCCCAAAAAAACTCCTTAGTATGATTATCAATATGAGCAAGATATTCACAAGCCTCTTCATAAGTACATGTGCCCAATCCCTGAAAAAAACATAAGAAAAACTAAGTTAGCTAAGAACAAGAACATTTTATCTAATTAAAAGCATTCTCTAAATAAAATTACAAGGTAAAACAAACCTTATAATAATCAATGGACCACTTATCATGCTCTATTGTTTTGCTCCAGTTGTTGTATGCAGGATTTGAATATATTCTTTCAATACGGTGGGTTCCATGTTGTGTAGCCTATGGTAAGAGAAATTCTTAATATCGATATTTGTATTATTATGAAAAACAATAAAATTTTAAAGATAATGCATATAAACTTACCTTAACAAGGGGTGTGATAAACTCTACAATGAATGATGGGGAAAGCTCCAATAAACTTGGCCAAAAAGTGTGGAACAAATTTATGATCAGACCCTTTATATGAGTACCATCATGATCCTGAACAATAAAGAATTATTAGTAACATATAGGTTTCAATTGATAATCATTAAAAAAATAAAAACAAATAAAATTAAGAAAGCAATAAAAAACGAAACATAACAATTTTTGAGAAATAGAAATGCAGAAAAAGAATAAATTATACCATTATAATGAATGATAACCAAAACTTGTGAATTAAATATTAATTTTACATTTAATTTTAAACTAAAATTTGTGAATTAAATATATATATATATATATATATATATATATATTTCATGTTAAATTTTAGTTATTAATATTAAAATACAACAAACTAGTAAGAGTAATTTAAAATATATTATTTTTTTACAATATAAATATTTTTTTAATTTATATAACAATTCATATAATTTTCAAATAAATTCTTAAGATTAATTTAAGATGAAATTTCTGTCAAAAATATAGAATAATGAATGTACTAAAAAACTAACCTGATCTGTCATTATCATTAGTCTCCCGTACCGTAGACTCTTGGTGTTTTTGTACTTGTTATAACACTTCTTCAAACCAATGATTTCCATGATGTCCCTAATCACTTTATTCTTAGTAATCCTAGCTTCGCTAGCTTTTTTCACGTTGATTAATTTACCGCGAAGTGGATACACACCGTAGAGATTACGGTTAAGAGCAGACATCCCCACCATCTTAACAAAATAGATATTAAGAGTGTTAAAGGTAAAAATAGAGAAGTAATTGAAATTATCTTTAGATCAAAACCACTTACCGGTAAAGCTTTCGCTGAGTCCCCTTCAGTCAATATTAGGGTGCATTTTTGAGAGAGATCTCCTCCAGCGTGGTTCGCATCAACTAAGTTTTCAATAGTAAGCCTCTGTTTGAAAGTTGCCAATGAAAGCAATTTCTCCACTACAGCAGATTTTGCCACTATTGAAAAGATAAAATAAACGATTTTATCAACTCTTCTAGCAACCAGTAGTAACATGAGTTAAATAAAAAAGATAGCAAACCATACCTTTCTTCAGAAACTCTTCTGAGAGTTTGCCTTTAGATATGAAACTGCTCTGATCTGAAGTCAGCTTTTCTCTTTTTGGAAAATCAAAAGTAGGGCTGTCAATCCGTGCATTGACAAAGACCCAAAGATGGCTCATCAGAACATGGGTCTTAAGATGAGTGTTCTTGTTTTTTCTTTTGGCAATTTCCACAATGTGGTTTGTGAGTTGGCTTGTCACATAATCAACATGGGTACCACCATTTATTGTTGCTACGGAGTTGACGAAGCTAAACTGTTGGCAGCAGAAAACGTTGTTAGGAGTGAGGTTTTAACTCAATTTTCGTAAGAAAAATAGGTAGGAGGCAGCCAAAAAGATAGAGACCTGTTGAAACTCTCCATCACTTGAAGTCACACAAATATCCCATCCGTCAACATTAGATTCCTCAGCAATCCTAAACACACAAAAATTGAAATATCAAAATAATCTTCAAAGACACAATAATAAAAGTGAGCAATAGCTATGGCAAACCTTGGGAGAGGGTCTGGTTCCTTGGATGAATTGAGGTATAAACCAACATAGTTGGTGAATGAAATGGATGGTATATGGACACCATTCAACTCAACCTTCACACTATTTCCCAGAAAATTTGCAACTTCAAGTACTCTTTTTCTCATTAGAGAAACCATACTTTCACCAAAACATTTCATGTTAAGCTTTTGAAGATCAGGCGTGAAACTAATCTGTGTAAATGTATCTTTGCAGCTGCTTATAAGGTGATCATCTTCGTCCTTCATGTTGTTTCTAAAAACCTGAAATCACCAGCAAAGTTGAGTTAAGGAATCAATACATTTATTCATTAAAAGCCAAATTAGCAATCAGATAATTCAAACCTTTGTGAACTTGTTCTCCCCATCAGCCGTTTCAATCTTGAACTCGGAGGAAAAAATATTTGTAAGCTTAGCACCCAAGCCGTTTCTTCCACCAGTGATCTTCTTCTCATTATCGTCGTGAATGACACTAGTTGTAAGAATCCGACCAAACAGGATATGAGGTAGATAGTTGTCATTATCCAAAATTATCACAGGAATTCCTGACCCTGAGTTGTAGATGCATATCTTCCCTTTCTCATCATCGATAAAAACTCTAAGAGAATCCATACACGGATCTCTCTGTTTATTATCTGCAGCATTAATGAGGATCTCATCAATGATCCTAAGAAATGCGGGGACAAAGTTTACTTCCCGTTTAACCATCTCTCCGTTCTCATAAACGAAGACCGTTTGGGTCTGCTCTTTAGTTGATCCGAGGTAAAGATCTGGATGGAGCAAAATATGTTCCGGGAGAGACATCTCAGTGTACTCGATCGCCATGGTATGAGAAATCGAGATTCTGAGAGAATCGACCGGAGAATCGAAACGGAGAAAGAATTAGGGTTTTGTACGGACGGAAGGAGAAAGAATCAGATGTTAAACCTTTGTCCGAGAATAAATGGATCGATCAATTTAGAATATTTTCGCTCCCCTCGCGATTGGAGTAAAAGTTAATTTTTAAAAAAAAAATTAATTACATGATCAAAGCACGTTTTTCAGACATCAACAAAAGATATATTAATATTATAGTATTAACCAATGTATTTTAAATAGGGAAAATTAGCCCCGATACCACTTTTTTCAAAAAGTTTAGGCCCAGTACCACTTTCTGTGCCCACTTAGCATCCATACCACATTCATCATGTGAAAAGACGATTCTATCCTCCAACTTACTGAGACAAGACCCTGCGGTTGATGGGACTCTCCGAATTTTCTGCCGTCCACAGTCTCTCTCCTAACGCATTGGTAACCGTTTTCGTCCCTCTGGTAAACCGTTTTCGTCCCTCTGGCTGGTAAAACAAAGTTGTCCCCGAGTAAATCCAAATCTTCGTCTTCGGCTCTCTGGCGGAATAAAATAAAGATCAAGTTGTCTCCGAGTAAATTCATATCTCTGGCTGGTAAAACCAGATCATCTGGCGATGGACAATCAAGAGAAGTTGTCCCCGAGTAAATCCAGATCTCCGGCTGGTAAAACCACATCATCTGGCGATGGACAATCAAGAGATCTGGACTTATTCTTGGGGGACATCATTCACTCTATTTCATAATTATTGTCCATGGTAAATGTAAACTGCATTTAATGCAATGTTTTGTCCTTCTTCTCTGACACAAAGTTGTCTTTCAAACAAAGTTGTCCTTCTCTGACACAAAGTTGTCCTTCTCTGACACAAAGTTGTCCCCGTTTCCCAACCGGCGTCTACTATAGCTCCTTCCCCTGACACATACCTGACGCACAGAGAAGGACAAAATCGTCCAAAAGTTGCCACACAAACACCAAATGTGGTACATTTGCTAGGATTTTCCCAAAATGTGGCACATTTGACAAAATTCCCTTTTAAATATAGCTTTAATTCCAGTATAATTTAATACTCGTATATTTTACTTTTTACTTTTAATAAAATATAAGTAATATACACCCCAAAGATATTCCTTAAAATAAATTAGATATTAGTGGATTATCATTAAAAATACGTATAATAGAAAAATGAAAATAATTATATGAAGAAGAAAATTGAAACACCATTTTCAATTAATGTAAGTGTATAATATATGTTATTTAAATATAACAACTAGCCATGGAACATAATAAACTATACTGTTAAAATTTAATGTAAAATAAAAAAAACGTAATTACTCATTAACATAAGACAGAAAACATGATAGTTTTATAAAAAAAGAGGTAGTTAATACAATAAAACCTCTATAAATTAATAATGTTGGGACCGAAAAATTCTATTAATTTATAGAGGTATTAATTTATCGAATTATTAATTTATATAGAGATTTTACTAATTTTGTAATTATTTTTAAAAAATCTATCCGAAAAGCATTTTTTCTTTATAAGCAATATCTTTTTAAACCCATTACAAGTAGAAAAACAATTATTAAGTTTAGAATATAACACAAATTTGTTTCGATCAAGTAAAAATATTAGAAATGAACTCTACCAAAAATTGATACAAATTTAAGAAAATAAAGAACAATAGAGTTAGGGGATTCTAACTAATCTTTATCGCCTATTTACTCTTATAGAAATGACTGAATATTATCTGGAAACAAAGTTAGTCAAAAAAAAAAATCGAATTAAAATCTCTTCAATCAAGTATATTACGTTAGTGTAAAATCGTGAATCTCAGAGCCAAATATAAAGTCGGAGACACTCATGATAAAGTCTGGTCAATTGCTAAAAGTATTTGGTCTACGACTTGGCGTAGTGTAGGAGTGGGGTTAAGAGAAGTGGTATTTACAGAACTTTGATGGGTACTGGGAAACGGAAGAGATATCAGTTTTTTGGAAGACAAATGGCTGTCTAATACGCCCTTTCTGCGGGTGGTACAAGGGAGCTTACATGCGGGTTTTGAGGAACTAAAAGTTAAGGATTTGTGGAGAGATGGCGCGGGTTGGGTTCTTCCACAGATCATGCCTTATGTCTCAGACACTGTAAGATTGCAGCTCGCCGCGATGGTTGTGGATAATGTAACAGAAGCGTCGGACAGATTAGTTTGGGGCGAGACTTCAGATGGACTATTCACTGTAAAGTCAGCTTATGCTCGAAACAGAACATGGAACGGTTCCGGCGCCATATCTCGGATTCATGATTATGTCCAGTGTGTAGCACTGGGGATGAAACACTTCTTCATGTGTTAAGAGATTGCCCGTCAATATCTGGAGTTTGGATCCGTATCGCTCCTCCACCTAAGGTGCATTTGTTATTTGATAAGACATTATTGGAATGGTTGTACCAAAATATTAGTGATAACATGGAAAGGGATGGAGTCCCATGGGCTACTCTATTTACTCTAACCGTATGGTGGGCGTGGAAATGGAGGTGTACAAAGGTATTTGGTGGGATGGGGAGATGTAAGGATCGAGTAAAGTTTCTCAAAGATTGGGCTAAAGAGGTGTATACGGCTCATTCAATAGTAAAGGGGAACTTGAATAGGGTCACACGAGTAGAGAGGCTTGTGGCATGGATCCCGCCTCGAAGAGGATGGATTAAGTTGAATACGGATGGTGCGTCTCATGGAATGGAGATGGAGATGGACATTGGGGGCGGCGGATTAGCGATATAGAGTTCTGATCAGCACCTTTGCAGAACTTTGGGGAGTCTACTATGGGTTGTACATTGCGTGGGAGAGAGGGATCACACAGTTAGAACTTGAAGTAGACTCAGAGATCGTGATTGACTTTCTTACGATGGGGATTAGCGATTCGCATCCGCTGTCTTTCCTAGTACGTCTATGCTATGACTTCATTTCAAAGGACTGGATAGTCCGTATTTCTCATGTGTATAGAGAAGCTAATCGTCTTCCTTTACGTTTTCATTTCTTTGATGTTATTCCTGATTTTGTTAACTCTATTTTGTTAGAGGATATTAGTGGGTTTGCGCGCTAAATGTTAGTGTGTAAGAAATTTATTTTTCTTTTAATAAATCATTAAATTGGTGGCTTTCTACCAAAAATAAATAAATAGTGAATCTAATATTTAAGGAAATTAATTATTACGATTTTCATAGTTTCTATAAACAAACGAAAGAAATTCATAATGTTTGCCAAAAAAAAAAACAATTAATAACAAATAAATAGAAACTGTTTATTAGATTCGTGAAAGGTAATTAGGGATCCGTATATGGGAATTGTTTTTGTTTTTGTTTTTAGAAACAATTAATAACAAATAAATAGAATCTCTTTTGTTTTTGAATTAAAATAATAAAAATAATTTATCTTACATTAAAATGGTGTTTGCAATATATTAGGGATCCGTATATGGGAATTGCTGTTTTTGATTCTAAATCTATTTATTACATTAAAAAAAAAAACAAAAAAAAATAACAATGATTTGCATGAATTTTCCATTTTTTTATTTGTCGGCAATATATATATATTAAAACCCAAAACATAGGTAATACAAGTGGTTTTTTCGGAGCCCAACAACCAGAACTTTTACATTAATATCAAAAATGATACATTTGTTATAATAAAAGCCCAAGATAAGACACGTGTGTGACGCGTGTAATGAATCTAATTGGACAAAAAAGCAGCACCGATTGAATCTCCAAAGCTCCACCGACTGAGGTCTTCCGCCGCAAGCTTTGTCCAAATCATCACCGCCATCACCACCGGAGCTGACCGCCGAATAGATCCAGGTTTCACCGACATGGATATCCAACGAAATCAGCTATTTCTCCGAACCACCACCACTCTTTGCAGAAATCTTCGAATGTATAGATGTAGAGATTCATAAGCCATCGGATTCTTGAAGCACCGGAAAGCGTGAGAAGGCAAGAGGTCAGATCAGTCTCAATACACGCTCTCCTGAATCTGTTCTATGCCAGCCATCACAATCCAATCATCACGATTTACAGACAAAAATGAGAAACCTTCACCCATCGCCGATCATACGGCCCCAGTAGGGGTGTGAAGGATTTAATCTCTTATGCAAGAAATCGAGCAACCAATGATCTTAGAAACTCCGATCTGTTTTTCTCCTCCGAAATAGGAAGAGATCTAAGCTCACTACAAAAGAGAAAGATAAACAAAATAAAACTAAAAGATATAGCCAAGATGGCTAACGCAAAACTCGCGCTTAGGAAAAGCAAATCCGGACTTAGCCGGAACAAGATCCGATTTTAATCGGAAAAGCAAAAAGAGGATAGATTTTGAGAGAAAAGCGTTTTTTTGTACATGAATTTTCCATTTTTATGTTTATTTTCTAATCAAAATGCAAAATGTTTAATGTTTTCCGCACCAAAAAAAAAACAAAATGCAAAATGTTTTAGTCACCTATGTACTGTTGTATTTTATTCATAGAAGCTACTTGAATTAGTTGTTAATGACTAAATGAGTGATCAAAAGTTGTTTATTGGTCAAAATATAGTTGCCAAAAAAAATCTGAAGAATCGAGCTCTTTTTCCTCAAAAACATAAAAGTTGATTGTATTTGTCCAAAAAAAAAAAAAAGTTAGATTGTATAAATTTTGACTTTTGAGTCGAGGGTTTGAAGTTAATAATTATTCATCAGTCAACATTTCAACTTGAATTTCTTGTTATCTTTTATTCGAACGTGGATGACATTCAACCCCGTGATATATATGACGCAATCATTTGAGCCAGGACCGGTCCTCGGGTTTTGGTGGCCTAAAGCATACTTAAATAATATATTTTTTATATAAAAATTAATGTTAAAAATTTGTCATTTAAATACTAAAATATATATAAAAATTCAGTTTTGTTGAAGAAATTAAGAATATTATAAGACTTAGTAGCCAAATTATAATAAATAAATAACAATCTTCTCCCACTTCACAAAATAGAAAGAATAAAACACGTGGTAACCAGAAAAAAAAAAAAGAGAACCGACCAAAACAGAGGGAAAAAAAAGAAAAACAAAAAGTATAGAAGTTAAGACTCGAACCCACCCACATGTGACACAAAAATGGGGCAAATAACCAACAGACTAAAGGAAACTTCTCAGATATGTTGCCCTAACGTTTTACTTATATTTTGTGGCCCAAAGCAAATGCTTTGGCTGCCTTATGGTGGGCCGGGCCTGATTTGAGCCACTATCCCTGTCAAAGATAATTCAAGGAAGCTACTTTCATAAAACTAATTTATTGCGATACTCGATTTCAACAAAAAAATAGTTTGAGCAATTAATTAATGATCCTAACCATTTGAATCATATACTAATACATAGTTTTTTTTTCTCATTCTGTTCATCCTCTCTGGAGCTAAAAATTCAATGATCAGTTTTTTAAAAAATATTTACATTATTCCATAGGTGTTAAAAATTCAAGGATAATTTTTCTATTCATCCGCAAAGAGTTGCAAATATACGGAAGTATACTCTTCGTTTTGTCGTAATCTTGATCATTTATTTTCTTAATCGCATCAACTGCTACTGACATAGAACAGAATCACGACGGAATCATTCAGCTTAATAAAAAGACATTTTACTGCAGATCTGTTCGTTTATTCGCTTGTGCATTCTCAATGGTCTACTTTACACCAGGAAAAATAATTTTGCGACAACAAGAGCTGAAAACTAAAACTACTGAGCGACATTGTACTTTTTAAGTTAAAGGCCTATTTCGATTCCACATTCTTAAGATAGAAAATAGCTAGTAACAGTATACAGTCCACGACGAAAGGTAGAAAATTGCATGCATCCATTAACATTCATCTTTCGAGTTACAATATCTTTAATAACCTTAGAAGCATGCTGGAAGAGAAAGCTAGTTTCCTCCTACACATTTCTCTGTAAAAGGCTAAAAGCAGTTGAGATATCAGATATGCATCCAAGTTGTTGTTTCTTCTAAGAAAAATGCAAAAACTATTGTTTTGCAATTCTTCTTTTTTCTCAATCCTGTTGGTTTAACCACTGAAATACTAGCATATAGCCACAACTAGATTATAAAAACACCCTAACCTCATTCTTATTCTCATTATACTCTACGCAACACCACCTAACACTTGCTAGCAAACCATTCTCGTGCTTTACATTCTTAAAGCCAAATCTTAATTGTCTGTTTACTAATACCATGTTCTACATTCCCTACTTTTTTTCCGTTCTGCTCTTTAATAGAAATGGCGAGCAAGCCATGGAGTAAGGTGCACAAGAGAAACCAACCTATTTTCAATCGAAACGTCTAAACTTTTCCAGCCCACATAAACCAGATGAAAATTATTTATTTCACATACAGTAAACCTAATGGCGCAAAGATAATGCACATGTAAAATCACTCATAGGAAGATAAATGTTGTGCAGGCACAATTTGCACCTAAAACTAAATATATAGGCTTGCTCCTTTTGGTCATCTGAACTGACCGCACAACGGTCCCGACAATCCTTCTACCGAAAGATTTACACTTTTGATGCTGGAAGCCAAAAGCACCAGATGATTACTTCCTAAGCTCATTTCAGAATTAGGAAAAGCAGAACTATAAAATATCTCTTATCAGTCTATGTCTAACAGAACTAATGTGGGAAAATTGTCTCCATGGCATTTTAACAGATGCATTGGAAAAGAAGTGTTATGATACAAGTCTGAAGAGCATTTTGACATAGATGTACATATATACACAGATCTGATTAGAATCCTAACCCAATACACAATGTTAAAGAGTATGAAACTACAAAGTACAATTACGTATGGAGTATGCTTAAATAATTTTCTTCTTCTTTGCTATGCAAGTCTCAATAGATTGCATGAGTTGCCTTTCCAGCGATTTTATTTCTGATTATCTCCCTATATGTTTCCAGAGAGAAAGAAAGACAGGAAATTAGATCACAAAATTTCCCAATCCAGCTGCTCTTCTATCAATGTAGATCCATTTACATCACAGAAGATGAAATGCTATAAAATCCACAGAACCATTTGCCTCATCAAAGAATAAATATTTAAGTTCCCATGATGTGCAGTTTTTTAACATATTTTTTTGTCCACATTAGCTCCGATATCTTTCTCTTCCTTAATTTTACTTTCCTCTCCATTCCAAACTTTTGTTGTCTCCTCTCGGAGGAAAATAAAGTGACAATTGACTGACACATGCAGAGCTAATTATGTCTATCTAATTGTTCATCCCAGTTCACGATGCCACCAGACGAAAATACTCTATTGAGAGAACACTAGTTCACAGTTACAAACTTACAATAGAGAAAACATTTTCATCTAATAAACCATTACTGTGTTCGGAGAACAGCTTTAAACTGCACCTCCCAGAACCAAACAGAGTAAAGATGTCCAAAAAGTATAACTTTATCCATCAATTGATATATGTGGAATGTAGGATGCCCATTATGCATAGAGAAAGCTCTCCTTTCCGAGAAGTATAGAAGTTCAGACAAAGGAACTCAATTTTGAACTCTGCATCAATCTATTACAAAAACTAACACTGCCGTTGTCACGTCCATGCGGAAGAGTTTAGCATAGTCTTGCAATGCTAGGATAACATAGAATTAAAATTACTGAAGGCTAGCACCTCACATAAAATGGAACACGCATAGCCAAGTAAGTTCTGCACATGACCCTTCCATGTTCGAGAAAAAGCAGCAGCATCAAGAAATGAAGGTAGAAGAAAAATATATAATCAGAATTATATAAGGAAGTACGTAATGAAGAGCGATATATAACTGTAGGGCAAATTTACAGCTCCAAAACCCGATAAGACGGCCATGAGGGTCACACCAATGACCCCGATTCTGCTGACCAGTTGAGGCATTGAAAAGAAACCTTTCAAGATAAAATGGTGTTTAAGTATAAAGTAGTCCAACAAGCAGGTGACAAGATCTTAAGCATTCAAAATAAAAAGAACCAAGAGCATTTGTATATACAAAAGCTACTGTCGAGCAGCAATAGACACAAGCATAAAGAAGGCAGGATGATTGACGCTGCAAATTTTTTTCTGAAAGTATTTTCTACAGTCCGGCAATCATAGTCAGTGTCAACATGCTCAGATGCTCATTTCAAGTTAAAACAACATATGCCTACTCCACATTGTTCATAAAATTGTTAATAAGATCTAACTGAAACTTTAGATCAACTTGCTTCTTGCTTATACAGTGTTGAAGGGAGAAAGACGGTGCATAAAGTCAAGAGGTACCTTTGTCCGAAGGCATAGGAAAATGAATTCCCATGCGCCAGAAAAAGCATAAAGAAACGCTGTCAAGAATAACAAACAGCAGCACGTTCCCTTCTTACACCTGAAATGATGGTTTTAAGTATATATAAAAATTAAGAAGAGCCAAAAAATAAATTGCTGTAACATGTGATGCTATGATGTTTAATAAAAAAACGAAAGAAGGATTGAAGGAAGGATTAATGCCATAAGGCAATGGAAAAATTGCTTATACATATTCATTCAAATCAATCCAAATAGAAACTCGTGAATGATGAGAAAATCAGCAAATAACTTTAAGCCAAAAATATAATACAATGTCAATTATCAGGCCTCATACTAATTCTGAAAGACAAATTGATTTAGCAATAGATGGTCCACCGTATGCACAGAACTAGTAGGTTAGTAGCATTTATAATATACAAACCATTTTACAGGGAAGCATGAAATGACACTTAATGTCGAAAAGGAAAAAGGAAGAACATGAAAAAAGAGAGGTGGCATAAAATAAAAGGCTTACCAGTCAGTACTGCGGAGCATCTAACAAAAGAGATCCACCTTCCAGTTTACCATCCTTGTCCTGCAAAGCAAAAATAGATCTCAAAAGAAAGTAGCAAGCTATTTTCCAACCTGATAAAAAGAGTTATTGGTCTCATTGATATGTCTCAAATCTAAATGGTGCAATTTTCAAAGCTCAATGACTAATATGCACAACGCTTCCATATTATGTCAAATGACAAAATAGAGGAGAATCAGTGCTCATTCATCTGAGCTAAACAATTACAAGAATATTCTTAGGTCACACCAAACGAGAGTGCTAACATTCAGCTACGGAACAATCAATAAGGCAGGCAGGAACTAGGAAGTAAAGCAAAACGAATTCAGAAAAACAAAACTTGCTACTCGAATATTGAAAGCTTACTCTCTAGATAAAACAGGGATGATTTCGAGCTGTAAAAGGTTGCAAGCTGAAAATGATTCGAACCAAAGCTTGCTTCTCTTCGTACTCCCTCCTATTGAGAAAACAGAGAGATCCAGTAACCAGCATTCCCTCGTAGATCCCCCATCCGTAACCCATCTCCCTCTAACAAGGAAACAAACTCAGATCTCATTCTCTCTCCCAACAAAAAAGCTTCACTCTCGTCAGTTTCAAGGTTCATCAATTCAATTCACCCTCTCGGTTCCTCTTTGACTTCATTCATAAGAATCCTAAAATTTGCCTGCCCATTTCAAAGCTTATCCATTGAACCACACTAAACCGGATCCCGCATAAACGACTGATTTCCGGTACATCCACCCAATGACCCAAATCCCAGAGATCATCTCTCAATTATCATCATCAGGATTAACATTAGTAATGGCCTCGTTCCCGCCAAAACCTCCTACATCAACGTTGCATTTTTTTTTTTTGGTATTTTATCACAGCATCTTATCCTTGAAATTTTGCCACTTGGTTGATTTGTTTTGTTTTGGAAACATTTGAAACCTAAAGGCATTAGCAGAGCATCCCCCAATCCGAATCTCAATTCTTTCGCAAAAGCCAGACACAGACATGATGAATCTTTTCCGTGACCGACAAAATCATCAGCTATACGACGTCGCTTGCTCTTTCTTTGGTCAGCGGGTTGATTGGAGAAAAAACATCTTTTAATATTTTTGCCACATCACACAAAATACTCTTGACCGAAATAATACTACGTGTCATTAAAAATATTCGGCAAAAAACTAAACTAAATTTTTTTTACTTAAAAATTATCAAAGCCGGCCCATGTAAAGCCCAACAAATATTTAACCTAATCTGTTGTCTTCTTCCGCCGCCGATCCCCAAAGAAACAAGTAAAAGAAATGGAGAGGTTGATCAGCGGAGACACAACGAACAAGAAGAGGAAGACAACGTCGTCGTCGAACAAGAAGAGGAAGACAACGCCGTCGACGCCGGAATCGACACCAAATCCGTCACTTCCCGATGATTTGCTATTGCTCATCATCGCACGCGTCCCAATATTATTCTATCCGATTCTCTCACTCGTCTCCAAGAGCTTTCGATCTCTCCTGGCTTCACCGAGGCTTTACAAGGCCCGGTCACTCTTGGGCCGCAGGGAGAGTCGTCTCTATGTGTGCATAAATATGTATCCTTATAAAAACGGCCCTAGCTGGTTCACCCTCTGCCGGAAACCTGATCGAACAACCAGTAGTAATAAGGAGCAGGACAAGTCAAGTGGTTATGTCTTGGCAAGGGTCCCAATTCCCCATTCTCCTTTGTCTCAGAATAATAGCCTCGTGGCGGTTGGTTCTGATATCTATAACATTGGCGTGGTCCGATCCTGCGAAGCGTCCTCCTCTAGTGTCTGGATTCTGGATTGCCGGTCTCACACGTGGCGCCAGGCTCCAAGCTTGCCGGTGGAGCTATTTTCAGTTACTGTTAGTGTCCTTGATCAAAAGATATATGTAGCAGGGATATGCCTAGAAGATGGCTCGGATTCCTCCACGCAGAACTCGCTCACGGTGTTGGACACAAAAACACAAGTAAGTGCTCGGGTGCCTATCCCATGCAGTGTGGCACAAGGCAAGGAGATCTTCCTAAGCACATGTGTTGGCGGAAAGGTCAACCTCGTTACTGGGAGAGAGGTGGTTGATTACAATCCAGTGGAAGGTAGCTGGGAGGAGGTTGGAGAAACCATGTGTCAATTTATGTTTGCTGAATGTTTTTGCGTGGTTGATAATGTTTTGTACTCGTGTGCTATTGACCGAGTGTTCAGATGGTATCACGCTGAGGTAAGAACGTGGAGAAATTTGGAGGGTTTGGTAGGACTACCCGAGTTATCTCCGGATGCTTTTGTTAGATTGGCTGATTATGGTGGAAAGCTCGTTGTTTTGTGGAACCGTGGTTACGACCGTTGGAAGATGCTTTGCTGTGCCGAGATTTCGCTTGAAAGGCGCAATACTTGTGAAATTTGGGGGAAAGTTGAGTGGTTTGATCATGTCCTTAGTGTCCCTGGGTTAGTTTCTTTATACAACGCTCTTTCTGCTACTCTCTGATCATGAATGTGTCAGAATGCTTGAACCGTGTCTTCTTTTTGTGTACCCTTGTATGGTGGTCTTTATTCTATGGTATTTTAGCATTTATTGGCTTTGATTTCGATTTGTTTAGTTTATTTATTTGTCTTGCTCTTTTGGTTCGTTAGTTTAAGATCACTTTCTCTTGTGCCTTTTGTAAAGAGAGTATTGGAATGAACAAGTATCCTATTGAGCTTTGTAGAAAACGGAGTTTTCATTTTCTTGAATAAATTATGCAGTGGAAGATACCAGGATCGATTAATGTATTATTTGTTTCTCCTCCTGCACAACATGCATTTCTGTGGCCTATTTGTTAAAGCTGAAAGTTTTGTTTCTTGTTTTCAATGGACCAAGTAAACAATAACAGTGAAAATTCCGCGTGCAAGGACCAAAATGTTGAATTTAGGAAAGGCTCGTTGATACCCTCGTTATTGGGTGGTAAAGAAGATAGCTTACTCATTTCCCTCTCCAAGGATCTCTTAAGAGTAAACCACCCTGATGTTGTTCAATCTTACTAGAACCACGTGGTATGGGCTGATTTCTTAATATGAATTATGTGGGGTACAAACACTGAATGTTAAAAGTCTTGTAGATGTATTTTCAGATGGGAGTACTTATCTAAGAAGAGGTTGATGTAGGTACGCAAAACATGCTACTCTTCAAAATTCATGATCGCAGGGCGGGGCTATGTGTTCCTAATTAGCGCCAGAGTTATTTCCATTCAAAGTACCCAACTACTTGGTGCAGTAGTAGTATATTGTCTAAGCAGGCATGTCTCCCTTTATCTGCATTCAGTTTCTATAGAAAAATCTTATCTATACATGCACTCAAATTTCGAGCTAGTGATATGTTTCCTATAAACAAAATGTCGCTCAAGTTGAGCATACGATGCAACATTTTCATTGAAATATTAGCAATAATCCGGTCATTCTTAATGCAAACCATAATTTATACTTAGTGCCGGCCCGGTAAATTTAGGTGCTTTAAGCAAAATTAAAGTCTATAAAAAAAAATTCTTTTAAATTAGATTTTTACCATTAAAAAGAATGTTATAGTTGTCTCTAAAAATCCAGAATATTTGTAAAAGACCCTACAAAAATTATTGTATATAAGAAAACTTAACAAATTTTTAGGTAATAATAATTCTATAACAACCAAAAAAACAAAGATACTAGGAGGATTTGTCATAGCGAATAGTGATGTGACACGTAGAAAAAGCCCATATGGCATCAGCCTCATAAATGGATGTAGCTTGTAAACTTGTTGCATTCCTTTCTGGTTTGGAGCCTAACTTTTTTGTTTCTTTGTCTTTCACCATCGCTGTTTCTGGGATTTTACGTTTATGCCATTTCTACCCACATTTTTAGGACTAGTCCAACACATCTTAGAATTACATCATTATTATTCATCATGATAGCGAAAATTATACAAATGACGTTTAGAACAAACGGATATAAACAATACTATATCACACGCAAATACGCAATACACGGAACTATGACAACCATGACACAAGTCTCCACATGTAGTGATGTAGCGTCCTAAACATATCCACACTCCTTACAAAAAAAAAATCTACTATCTTTGGAAAACGAATCCAAAATCTACTAGAATTTAAACATACGTTTACTTTTGCTATATCTTACTTTTATTAACAAATCACCTCAAATTAATACCCAATTAATAATAATCAATTATATGGTTTACAAATATCTTTGTTGTTAATAAATTTTGTCATTCATAAATTAAATTGATGCGATTCATACTAAAAAAATAAAGAGTTTAATCTATAGTTAGCTTTGTAGACAAGTGTGGAAAATAATAGGGCTTTTACTAATAATGCTAATTTGGTTTATAAAACATATATGTACTAAAAGTTTAGAAATTAATTAATTAAATATTAAGTAGATACATTTGGCCTTAAATTGGAAAAAAATCCAAAAATTCAATTATATAGAAGTAAAAAAATCTAATCAAATAGTAAGAATTTTTTTTTTTTATATAATTCAACTTCAAGTAATAAAAAACTAACCGACTACAAACAGAAAAAAAATCAAGGGTGAGAAAATAAATTAATTAGAGTGAGGGTAATAATGTAAATTCGATAAGATATAAGGGTGGGGTAGATTTAGTCAATTAAAAATATTTGAGGGCAATTTTAATCACACGAAACAGAACCGTCCTTCACTTGTTAATTGCTTATTTTAATTCACAAAAGTTTTGATTTTGAAAAAGCATAAAAAGCACTGATAACTTACCCAAAGACCAAAAAAAAATTGTGGCCTCACTTGCATTTAAAACCACACCACATCTCTCTCTCTCTCTCGCTCGCATAAAAAGGTTAACCTCAAACAGGTAGCTTACTTCCATGGCGGCAGGACTCTCAACCGCCGTTACATTCAAACCTCTCCACCGCTCTTTCTCCTCCGATTTCCGCCTCCGCCACCCGAAATCCTTATCCGGATTCTCTCCGTCTCTTCGATTTAAAGGCTTTTCTGTCTGTTACGTCGTGGAGGA
Source organism: Arabidopsis lyrata subsp. lyrata (assembly GCF_000004255.2). Lineage (NCBI taxonomy): Eukaryota > Viridiplantae > Streptophyta > Magnoliopsida > Brassicales > Brassicaceae > Arabidopsis > Arabidopsis lyrata. Next base: position 7,029,256 of record NW_003302549.1, read on the forward strand.
GCGAAGACAGAATTCTCCGATTGAGAACGATGAACGACCGGAGAGCACGAGCTCAACCACCGCCATAGACGCCGAGTATCTCGCGTTGCGTTTGGCGGAGAAATTGGAAAGGAAGAAATCAGAGAGGTCCACTTATCTAATCGCTGCAGTGTTGTCAAGCTTTGGTATCACTTCCATGGCTGTTATGGCTGTTTACTACAGATTCTCTTGGCAAATGGAGGTAATTAAAAATAAACAAACAAAAACCAAATTCGAAATTGATCTTCCAAAATCTCACATGGTTTTTTTTTTTTTGTTGTTGTTGGTTGCGAAATCAAAGGGAGGTGAGATCTCAATGTTGGAGATGTTTGGTACATTTGCTCTCTCTGTTGGTGCTGCTGTAAGTTCATACTTCAAAACCTCATCTCAAATTTTGGCTGGGATTTTTTTTACTCGAGTTTTGGATATTTTTCAGGTTGGTATGGAATTTTGGGCAAGATGGGCTCATAGAGCTCTCTGGCACGCTTCTCTATGGAATATGCATGAGGTTGCTTGCATGCTCAATTTTTTGATGAAAATTCTCATCCTCAGTATCCAATTTTTAATTTTGTGGGTCTTTGTGTTTGTTTGCAGTCACATCACAAGCCAAGAGAAGGACCGTTTGAGTTAAACGATGTATTCGCTATAGTGAACGCTGTTCCAGCGATTGGTCTCCTCTCTTACGGATTCTTCAATAAAGGACTCGTTCCTGGTCTCTGCTTTGGCGCCGTAAGTCCCTCTTTCATTGGTCTTTACTAAATTAAAACTCACAAACCAACTTCCAACATCTTTGACTCTATGGTTAGGTCGGTTTTTTTTATTAATTTAAACACTAATTAACCACCAGAATTAGGAAAATTTGGTGGCTTTTTATCGGTCCCTAAGGTTGGAAAATAAAATAATACTAGTGGACTGACTGAGATTAATCATACGTTAAAACCGAATTTAATTTAATTTAACGTATCTATGTTGCAGGATTTTGTGTCTCTCTGTATTTATATTTTAATAAAGAATTAGATCATGTGATGACAAAATGACTTTGTTTGGTTGTATTAATACAAATGACCTGGTGGCCTAATTTAGCTCTTTGTCTCGTGCTTGAAACAGGGGTTAGGAATAACGGTGTTTGGGATCGCCTACATGTTTGTCCACGATGGTCTGGTGCACAAGCGTTTCCCTGTAGGTCCCATCGCCGACGTCCCTTACCTCCGAAAGGTCGCCGCCGCTCACCAGGTAAACTACTTACCTTGGTCAACCATCACATTAATACAACGCTTCCTTTCCCAAAATAGGATTAATATTCTTAATAATCATATTTTATTGTATTGTGATTTAATAGTTTCTGTGTTAATGATTAAATGTTTCAGTTACATCACACAGACAAATTCAATGGTGTACCATATGGACTGTTTCTTGGACCCAAGGCAAGTCTCTTGATTTGCTTTGATTCTTCTTAATCTTCTTCATGTTGTTGACCTTTTTACTAATTTGATTATGCGTGTGTTTGGATTGGTGATTCAGGAATTGGAAGAAGTTGGAGGAAATGAAGAGTTAGATAAGGAGATTAGTCGGAGAATCAAATCATACAAAAAGGTCTCCGGTTCCGGGTCCACTTCTTGACTTCAAACAAGTTTTAAATCCCAAATTCGTTTTTTTGTCTTCTCTTATGATCATCCTAAGACGGTCTATGTTGATAAATCCTATATGCCGATTTTGATTTTAATGAATATTTTTAAAAAATATAAATAGTCTAATTAATTATATAATTAGCCTTTGATTTGATTTACCCTCTATTTCCTGCAATTGTGCGTGTAAGCACTGTAGCGACGATTGACATATTACGTTGTTTGTTTGTCGTTGCTACTATAACAACAAAATACATACTGATAAAACTATATATGTTGAAGTTATAATTTACTAGACTCAACAATTCACTATGCTCGGGAGTGACCTATATATTATCACAATTCTAGAGTATGGAACTTACAAAAAATAATGATTTGTAATATCAATTTCTTATAAATTTTCAAAATCAAAGTCACATTTGTATAAAAATCCATCAAAAACATTATACTAGCTTGACACTGGTTTTAAGCTGTACCTATTGCTCGTCCTAAACCAACGAAACCAAAATCATCGGACTGAATTACGTTTGACTTCATTAATTCAAACCATTACATGTTTTCGTTCCCATTGTCCATTTCTTCTTGCATATTGTTTTGTTAATTAATAACAATGACATTAAAAATAAACGTAAACGACACGTCGACACCCGAATATAAAACTAGAATCGTTGTTAAAATCTTTCGCTTATGTATGCAACCAGCAAATATTCATGAAGTCAAATATTTCTTATCTGATAAATCAAATGACATCTACATAGATTGATGTTTATGGATTTTTCCTCTTTACGTAGCTTATAATATACATTTTATAAGCTTACGTTCACAGTATATGGCAGCTTCTTCGCGATCTTGTGGAAATTGTTAGACGCCCTCTTGCGTGTAAGGATATAATTTTGAACTATATATGTTAAAATAAATAAAGATTGCAGCATTCACTTAATGGATAATTGTATTAGATAAATGAATATTTTCCTGTGACACTTCTGGTTATATTATATAAAACAATGTTATTTTAAAAATAAAATTGTGAGAATAGACATGGTTGAGAGTCACCTACATAAACACTTTCTACAAAATTAACTTTTCACGTAGTAGAGAGGATTATATAGTTTAAGGCATTACACAAATATGGACCGGTCGAGTTCTATATAAAAAGTTGATTATTTGGCGGGTGGGATCATTAAAGGAAAATGACTTTTAAATGTAAAGTTATTGAAACGTGTTACGTGTTACGTGCCTGTCCAATATATCTCACTAAGTGGACGCATCACAATATTTCTTCATGCTCACCAATTCTAATTAAGTGGAAGTTATTATGTGCACTCCCACGACACTATCCAATTAAATCCCAAGAGATAAGGAAAAGAATTATCTGTTTATTGTATACAAATATGTGTTTTTATCTTAAAATGAATTGAGAATTAATAAAACGTGTTTGGTCACCGAAAGATATGTTATGGTCTCATGACTCGCATTTTAGTCATATGTCCACCAAATACAGGTTTTTAAAATTGTAATTGAAAAGGGGAAAGTGGGAGAAAGAATGAGGTGGCGTGGAGGAATAATTAGATAAGGACACAAAAGTGCAATAGAAAAGTCGATGGTAACTTTCTATCGACACAAATAGGAAGTTGGGTACGTATTTGACGAATAAGCAAACTCCAATAACAACCGTTAACACACTAATCAAACCATCATTACACATTCCCTTATTATACATTTTTTTGTTAAGTCAAGATTGATTCGTGGACGAATGATATGTCTTGTGGCTACTCCACCAACCAAAATGACGATTATTATTTTTAACCTAACCAAAATGACGATGATGTGTTATCCCAATACGAAAAATAAATAAACACCCACGCGTTTTGCAATGTCCATTTTCAAATGACAAATAGGTTAATACTCCCTCCATTTGTCGTTTAAGGTTTTTTCACACAAATTAAGAAAAACATTAAATTTTCTGTTTTACCCTTTATTAATATATTTTATAAAAAGTTTCATTGGCCAAAACATTAAAACAGTAAGGATAAAACTGAAATTTTCACCAAACATTTGCATTGAAAACCTAAAACGACAACTATTATGAAACCAAATTTAAATCCTAAAACGACAACTAAATTGAAACGGAGGGAGTATTTTGCTACGTGTCTTAACGACACTTAAAAGCTTTAAAGCTTGTGTCCACTGAAAACATTAATGCAAGCAAGACTCACTAATCCTCTTATTACACTCGCTGAGAGAAAATGCCATAAGGTACATAAATGGATTGGATATAAGACGAAGGTCTAAAATCTAAATTATTAGTTTGACTTATAATATCTTTTTTAAATAATAAAAAATATGAAAAGTACTCAATATAATCTACAAATTTGAAACCATCCGAACCACATGAAATATACAGTATGATCTTATATATGAACGTAACTTGAATTAGTGAAAAAATCGAGATAAAGATGGCTAATTTAAGCTAATGGACAAGACATGGTTTCAGCAGTGCAAGTGTACAAGACCCAAAGGAAGGAAACTGCAAGTAAAATTTGCCTCTAAACATAATTTTACACGTGGCTTATTTTGATTGGATGATAGACAAGAAGTCGGTATACGTTTCTTGAACTATCTCATGTTCTGTCCGTCTCTATAGAGTCTTCTGGATCCAGAAAGCTACGTTTCTCTCTCTCTCTCTCTCTCTCTCTCTCTCTCTCTGTATTATCCGATTAAATTAGAGTAGTTCTTTGAGGCAGCTGCTTCTATGCCATTTTCTAAAGGTTTGGATCCAATTTCATCTTCATCATCATCTTGTTGATCCGTTTATCTTCAATTTCCATAGATTTTTGAATTGACTTCTTTCGAGAAAAGTTTTTTCGATTAGCTTCATTTGTTCCTCAGATTTAATGGTTAATTATGGGTTTAAGCCTAGTTAGACAATTCAATTCTGATGCAACATGAGTTTTTGAGGCAGATCTTGTCTCTGTCGATTGATTGCTTCTAGGCTCATCCATTACTTAATAATTCTCAGCGATCTTGTCTCTTATGCACTGTGATTTGGTCTTAACTGATGTTTCGTGAGGGTTAATAATTGAATGTTAAAAGTTTTTGGCACTATTGGCGATTAAGGCTTCAATACTTCATTGAAATTATCAGGCTTTAGCTTGTTTAATGTATCTTCTATCTTGCCTTGTTGTTGACTGTTGAAATCGTTAGATTTATGTTTGACCACTTTCTTTGGACTTGGTGTCTTTTTAAGTACCTTGAATAAAGTGGCATGGCTTCTGTGTTTCTCCTTTGCAACTTCTAAAAGCTAATCAAGTAATCGTCAATGCAGAAAATGGGAGAGTCTACGGGGTATGGGAAAGGAGGACGAATGATTCCAAATCATAAGTCTGCAAATTCCTATAACCTCTCCCTTCAGTTGTCTCCTGTTGACTCTGTTTGGGATTGTATTGTTCGGACCATGAGGTATTCCTATATACCTGAGTGGTTGTAGTCTTTGAAATCATCTAAGACAACGAGTTTTAGTGCATTTTACTTAGTTAGAATTATAGAGTTATACCAAGCAATAATGGATCACACGGTGTGCAAGCAAGTTGTTCAGCCAGTTACTAGGAAAGTGAAGAAGCATGGTAAAGATGAATTTGATCGTATCAAACAAGCTGAGAAGAAAAAGAGACGTTTGGAGAAAGCTCTTGCTACTTCTGCAGCCATCCGGGCTGAGCTTGAAAAGAAGAAACAGAAGAGATTGGAAGAACAACAGAGGTTAGATGAAGAAGGAGCTGCAATTGCAGAAGCTGTCGCTCTGCACGTCCTACTGGGCGAAGATTCTGATGATTCATCTCGGGCCATGCTTGGTGAAGAAAAGGGTTTCACAATGGATCTGTTTAGAGATGAAAGAACCAACTATGTTCCTCGCCAGAGTTGTGCTAGCTATGCGGTTCAAGGGATTGGGTTTGTGTCAAATGGTTATGGACTAGGAGATAGTAACTGGTCAGTGTCATATAAGCCATTCATGAAGGATGTTTGGGATAGCAACATGGTAATATCTGCGGATTTGATTGCTGCTCAGGCTGTTTCGTCACTACAGATATCTGAGGACGCTGATAGGAACGCGTTTGTCTTTGAAACAATGTTCCAGGGATGACAAAAGCCGTGGTGACAAATTTGGCTGCAGAAAAAAGTGTTTGCTATGAGAGGAGCCGCAGCTTTTTTCTCTTTTCTAGAAGCCCTTTTGGTGTGAAAACTCTTTTTGTTTTTTTTTTTATCTTTTGATGTTAAGACTAGCTGAAAAGATGTTATCTTCTGATTTCTCTCTGTGACATTCACAAGTGCGTTCTAAGTTGTATACATAGTACCTTTTGAATCACGTGACTATCCAAATTCAATCACAATTTTTAGTGTATTGAAATTATAAACCTTTTGATGTTAAGATATGACCGTAACAACCGAGAATGATCTTAACAAAAGCACACATTTGAGCTAAAAACGCAGGGAAAAAAATGATGGATTCCAGCGTTGATACAAAGTAATGGGTACAGACGAGGAGACTAGTGCGTGTGACTTTTGGACCGGTGGATATACAGCTAACCGAATGCATTGTGGTGGATCGGTACGGTTGCTACTGAAACAGTAGAACATCAGAGTCACGGCTTTGTTTCTTCTGACTGGTGATTGCATGATTTGCATCTTCCTCTTTGTTCCCTATCTCTGTACTTGTGGAGGGTTTGGCTGTGTTAAGTAAGCCTTTGAGCCAACTACCTTGCAATCTCAAGTTTCCGCTGTCTGAATTGTTGAGAGTTCCCGATCGTTGAGGAGAGCCATTGGAGCCATTGGTTACGTTCGATGTAACATTCGAGAGGAAGCGATACGCCACTTTACTAGCTGAAACGAGTTCAGTTTTGGCTTGCTTCATCTGCAAAATCCCATACAAGATTTGAACACCCATAATGTTGCATTTATGTTGCAGAGAAGCAAAACAAAAGAGAGAGAACCCACCCGCATCGCTGTGTTTCCTGCCACTTCCAAGGCTGTGTCACCAGCATTAGCAAACCGATTCACCCAACCTGTTAAGAGACAGAATACAGGCAGTCACATAAGCCTTGAAGACAGCACAGACACAAACTCTGATTCCCAAAAAATGGCTTTACCTGGGATCTCTGGCACACCAAGCCGGTCACAGAGTACATCGCAGAAATGATTGCAATTTTTTGATAACAAATCATAAGTGTGTCCTGGCCATTCCCTGCTGAGCTCACGCAACATCTGATTTACCATGAAGATTGTGCAATCTGTTTTTCCTAGGACGATTTTCTCACGGTATGTGTACATTGGATTCTTTCCACTAGGGCAGCTGAATACACCAGTTCCTTGTTCACAATACCCGTAAGACCATTCATCACCTCCATATACCTGCACATATTCATAAGATATGCCCTTCAATTACTCTTCCCTGCGAATCAATAGTCATCTAAAAGATACTAGAAAATAACAAAACCATGAACAAGAATAATCAAATGAGATTACATACACATACAGACCTAAGAACATAGAATGATTAGCACTAATTGAAAACCTAAAGTCAAGAGCTGGTAGTTTTGTTGGCACAGACGTAATTTCTAACTCCACCAAATGGGAAAGTGGTAATTGCAATTATATTTGCCCAGGTCAAAGATCAATGAAGTAAACGTAAGCCATCATTGAATTTAACAAGTCTCCAGAGAGCACTTTGTCAATATATATCGCAATCATTATCATATGAAAAGTTACCAAATTTACTAGGAAACACAAGATCCTGAGTGGAGAGAAGCAAAAGAGAACGTCAGCTCCAGACCTCTAGGACCATAAACCAATAAACTAGAGCCTCACAGATCAAAACAAAAGTATCATGCCGTCAAGTTCTTCATTTCCACATAAACACAAACCAAATCTACTCAAAGTAGACAAAAACCAAGCTGAGACATCATCAATACATCTACACATGAAGATTCATAGAATATAGAAGAAGATCGAAGCAGTGGAGTACCTGAATAGCGCTGTGGAATATACCGCCAAGACCGATCCCGTCTTTGAAGAACCTATTGATCTGAACAATGGTGTTGTTAGTCTTCTCCGATCCACTGTTCGTCACATCGTATATGTGCAGAACAACCTCCGTCATTGATTCTATCTTTACCAAGAAACACGAACCCTAGTTCCTACGAAATTGAGCTCGCAGATTCTTTCTATATAGAGCTTTTGGTGAAGATGGAAACCTAAAGACTCGTACCAAATCCACTTTCGTTAAACGAATCCAACAACTACTAGATCTTTCCTAAAATGAATCTAAAAGCACAAGATTAGACCCTTTTATCTTTCTTCGTCTCCCGATTATTCAATTTCAGAATCAGACGTAGGAGATGAAGAAGAAACTGGTGCGGCGGTGGTGGTGGAAATGACACTTTTACCCTCACTTTTCCTGCGGATTTGCTACTTTACTTGCTCCTTGTCAATTCCTTTTTATTATTTTCCTTTTTTCGTTTAACATTTGTTTTAGTTAATTTATTTAAATAAGTAAGCGTTTAGAACTTTAGATTGTAAATAAGAAAAGATATCAAAATACCTTAACTAATCTGAAAAAAAAATGAAGGGTGGGCTAAACAAAGTAAGGAGCCGGTGAGTTATAGTTGGTCACGTACACACGATTTGGATGAAAGATCAATCTAATGGTGGATGAGTGATCTCGGTGTGTCTAAATTGCTTGAACAAGGTTTTGTATCCCATTATCAAACTGTATTCAAAGTTCAAAGTCTCATTTTAGGGGTTGAATGCACAAAGCTAAAGTCAAGTTGATAAACTTTGAATGCAAATAAAGCCCCATATCATATTTTACTTAAGAAAATTAGTAAAGCTTTTATTGGACTAATAATGTAAGGTAACACGACACTTGTACAGTCTGGTGTTTCGCATAAAAAAATTCGATATTTTTTACATCCCAATCTAACGGCTGTTAATAGCCCTAGATGGGACCCACAAATACTGGAGTAGACGAAGTCGCACCGGCCTAGTCCTAAAGTCCCAATTGAAAACTTACACTTGAAAAAAAAGTCAGACACCATTCGACACGTGTCATCTTTTCATTAGAAGAAGACACGCTACGTTTCTTTCTTTGTACTAGTAATCCTTCTATTATCCTCCCTCTCGTCTTCTTCTTCGTCTCTTTTTTTTAATTAATATACATCCATCTCTCGAAATTCCTCTCTCTCTTCTTCGTCTGCATCAAACCAGCAACTTTACTTCTGTGTTTTTGTTTCTCTCTCTCTCTCTCTCTATTTTCCGACGATAATTTGAAGGAGTTCTTTGAAAGGCAGCTGCTTCTATGCCATATTGCAGAGGTTTGGATCCAATTTCACCATCTTTTCAATATAATTGACTTATTTTGTTAAGAGTCTTTTTTTTTTTTATTAGCTTCCTCGGATTTTATGCAAATTTATGGATCTTAAACCTATTTAGTGGGTGGATTGTTTCTGTTATTATTCTTGTTGAATTGAGGTTGAATTTTGATGTGAAATTGGTTTCCGAGGCAGATCTGGTTTCGTGTGATTTGATCCATTAGTCTAATTGAGTTATTTGCTGAGGATTAAGAAATTTGCTCGTGAAATTTGCCGTATAATTGACTCTTTCTGTGATGGATGCCCTTTGTACCCGCAGATTTTATACATGAGTTCTTAAACTTTGGTCCTACTCTGGAAATTTAGGGTTTCCATTAGTTTTAGGTTCTCATATTGGGCTGTTGTTGACTGTTTTCAATCTATATAAATTGTTGGCTGATTTTGTTTGACTTCTTTACGACTTTTTGTGTCTTTTGAGGTCCTTAGAACAATCGCCTCTGCTTGGTTGGTCTATTTTGCATCCACAACTGTTAGCTTTTACAAGTTTGAATGCTATTTTTTTGGCCATAAGATTCTGATGTTACTCCTCTGCAACTTTAAACTTACCAAGTAATTGTGAATGCAGAAAATGGGCGAGTCTAAGGGGTGCGGGAATGTTGGACGAATGATTCCAAAGAATAAGTCTGCTAATTCTTATAACGTCTCTCTTCGGTTGTCGCCTGTTGTTTCTTTTTGGGATTGTATTGTCCGCACCATGAGGTATTCCTATATACCAGAGTGGGTGTAGTTCTTGAGTTACTCTACGACATCATCGACTTTAGTGCAGTTATTTTAGTTAGAATTATAGTCAAGCAATAATGGATCACACGGTGTGCAAGCAAGTTCAGCCAGTCGTTAGGAAAGCAAGGAAGAAACATGGTAAAGATGAATTTGATCGTATCAAACAAGCTGAGAAGAAAAAGAGACGTTTGGAGAAAGCTCTTGCTACTTCTGCAGCCATCCGGGCTGAGCTTGAAAAGAAGAAGCAGAAGAGATTGGAAGAACAACAGAGGTTAGATGAAGAAGGAGCTGCAATTGCAGAAGCTGTCGCTCTGCACGTCCTACTGGGCGAAGATTCTGATGATTCATCTCGGGCCATACTTGGTGAAGAAAAGGGTTTCACAATTGATCTGTTTAGAGATGAAAGAACCAACTATGTTCCTCGCCAGAGTTGTGCTAGCTATGCGGTTCAAGGGATTGGGTTTGTGTCAAATGGTTATGGACTAGGAGATAGTAACTGGTCGCCATTCACGAGAAATGCTTGGGATAACAACATGGGAATATCAGCTGATTTGATTGCTGCTCAGGCTGTCTCGGCGCTACAGATATCTGAAAATGCTGACGGGAACGCCTTTGTGTTCAATGGGATGTTCCGGGGATGACAAAATGCCACGACTTGTCCTCATTTGGTTTCTAAAATAAACATTTGACTTCGGCTGCTTTGGTGTGAATGCTCTGTTGTTTTTCTCTTGACGTTAGACCTTATACTCTGTTTTCGTTTTCTGTAATATTACAGACGCATTTTGAGTTGTATCTATCATACATGTTGAAGTCTTTTCATATTTGCATTGTTGCTTATCTTATATCACATTCTCTTAACAAACCCTTTGAACGGTAGCAATGCATATGCTAAAACTTGCTTGGTGGTATTGCCAGTAAGTAGTAACAACGTGTTGAAAATATCTTCTTAACAAAAACACACATTCTGCTGAAAAAGAGAAAAAAAAAAAGAGAGGTGTGTTCGAATGGTGGTACAAAGTAATGGATACAAATGAATAACTTTAGATAGGTGGATATACACAGTTAACCGGTGGATCAGTACAGTTGCTACTGAAATAGTAGAACATCAGAGTCACGGCTTTGCTTTTTCTGATTCGCTATTGTATGATTTGCATCTTCCTCTTTGTTCCCTATCTCTGTACTTGTGGAGGGTTTGGCTGTGTTAAGTATACCTTTCAACCAACTACCTTGCAATCTAAAGTTCTCATTGTCTGAATTGTTGAGAGTTCCTGGCCGTTGTGGAGAGCCATTGGAGCCATTGGGGCCATTCGAACCATTGGTTATGTTCGAGGTAACATTTGAAAGGAAGCGGTAAGCCACTTTACTAGCTGACACAAGTTCAGTTTTGGCTTGCTTTACCTGCAAACATCACAATTCACAAGGATTTAACATCCACAAGCATTCAAGGTGTAAGAAAGAAACAGCGTGTGCAGAGCAAAATGAGAGAGAACCCACCCGCATTGCTGTGTTTCCTGCCACTTCCAAGGCTGTGTCGCCAGCATGAGCAAAACGATTCACCCAACCTGTTAAGAGACAGAACCCAAGCTATAACATAAGCTTTGAAGACCAACACACAATACACACACACACAAAAACTCTGATTCCCAACTTATGGCTTTACCTGGGATCTTTGGCACACCAAGCCGGTCACATAATACATCACAGAAGTGGTTGCAATTTTTGGACAGCAAATCATAAGTGTGTCCAGGCCATTCCCTGCTGAGCTCACGCAAGATCTGATTTACCAAGAAGATTGTACAATCTGTCTTGCCAAGAACAATTTTCTCACGATATGTGTACATTGGATTCTTGCCACTAGGACAGCTGAACACACCAGTTCCTCCTTGTTCACAATACCCGTAAGACCATTCATCGTTTCCATATACCTGCACAAAGTTCATAAGATACGCTATTCAATCACTATTCCCTGCGAATCAATAGTAACATGGAAACTGGAAACCTAGGTCAAAGAAGAATAAAGTAAACCTAGCTATATCATTGATTATGACAAGTCTCCAGAGAGCCATTCCTGAGTTTATCGCACCCATTATCCCATACAAAGTTTCCAAAATTACTAGAAGACCCGAGAATCGAGATCAGTGGAGACGAAAATTCAAGATCTTACAGAGACCATAAACCATTAAATTAGAGCCTCACAGATGAAAACAAATATATCATGTCTTCAAATTCTCCATTTCCACATACATACAGACTAACAATAACCAAAACATCATCGATACATGTGGAGATGTAGATAGATAGACTAAAGACGAAGATCGAAGTACCTGAATAGCGCTGTGGAATATACCGCCTAGACCGATCCCGTCTTTGAAGAACCTATTGATCTGAACAATGGTGTTGTTAGTCTTCTCCGATCCACTGTTCGTCACATCGTATATGTGCAGAACAACCTCCGCCATTGATTCTATCTTTACCAAGAAACACGAACCCTAATTCCTATGAAATTGAGCTCGCACGCAGATTCTCTCTATAGTAGCTTCAGAGAAGAAGGAAACCAAAAGACTCGTACCAAATTCACTTTTCTTCAACAAATCCAACTTCTAATCTACTAGATCTCTAAGAAATCACTGCACGAAACAACTCTTGGTGTTCAGATTGTGCTTATCTTCTTCTCTCGATTTTTCAATTTCAGACGTGGGAGATTGAAGAAACTGATGCTTCGGTGGTGGGGATCCCATGCAATGACTCTTATGCCCTCGCTTTTTCTATGCTTCTTTGGTTCAAGCAACCGACGTCGTTTATTCACTCAACCGACACTTTCTCTTTTAATTAACCGGTTTAGTTTTCATTAAACCAGAAAATGATATATACAATTCCCCATTAATATTATCACTTGGTTTTCACTTTAATGTCCATAAAAAGCTAGTCACATGGCACCAAACACAATCTCTTGATCTAAGTGAAATATTTGTCAGTCTTAGAATACTTTAAAATTTGGCTAGATAATTCACAAGAAACTTTGACATGCACAACTTGATCCGGGAGATACAATCTTGGCAAAAACGGTTTACAAGCTCGGTGATTAAATGGACACCACGGGATAGCAACAAGGCGGCAGATCGTTTGGCCAAAGAGGCTATTCCAAATGATTCACAATTTGTAACTCATTTTCTTGTTCCAAGATATCTTGTACAAATCCTCCATGAGGATCATACCTTATCAGTCTAATAAAAGCGTTCGAGTTTGAAATTTAAAAAAAAAAAAAAAATTCACTAGAGAAAACATGCGTTGATGCAAGCACGCGTAAGAAATTTGTAGAATTTTTAAAAATTGTCTTTGCTTTGCTAATGGGCAAAAAAGTATTGTTTTCTTTAAGCCCATTAATACTTTGGGCCATTGAATAACTGTGATTTTGAGCAAAAACGGGCTACCTTAAGATTGAAGCATAACATGATGAAAGCAATGCAATGCTGATATAAGTCGATATGCACGACGAGAAGAAGCGTAACAAATTTAATCTTTCTTCTAACTCAAAAAAAACTTAAAAATGTGCTTAGAATTCGATTTTCTTTGACAAATTTAATCTGAACCGTTGGATTATAAATTTATCAAATAAAAATACTACAAAATGGGTAAAAACGAATACTTTCATTTCTTCTTCTCTCCGGTTGTCACCACCACACAACGCCATGGAAGCTGCTCTTGCTGCATGCGCTCTTCCATCGCTCCGAATTCTCAAAACGAAACCAAGATTCAAATGTTCCTTCTCCAATCCAAGACTACCCATTTCTTCAAATTCCCTTATCATCGGCAAGTCAACTCGATTCACAACCGCAGTATCGTCACCAACATCATCAACCACTACGTCGCCGGATTCTGAGACCCGATTCGAATCCGGGTCGGATAAGTTCGATTGGTACGCTAATTGGTACCCAGTGATGCCAATTTGCGATCTTGACAAGAAGGTTCCTCATGGGAAGACAGTTATGGGGATTGATTTGGTGGTTTGGTGGGATAGGAACGAGAAACAATGGAAAGTGATGGATGACACGTGTCCTCATCGTCTTGCTCCTTTGTCTGATGGAAGGATTGATCAATGGGGGAGGTTGCAATGTGTTTACCATGGATGGTGCTTTAATGGATCCGGTGACTGTAAACTCATTCCTCAAGCTCCTCCTGATGGACCTCCGGTAAGATTTTGATGACGATTTGTTTGGACTAGATTGGTTTAGCAATGAGATGGTTTATATGGAACATAAAGTCAAAGCCTTTGGTTGGACCAATGATTAAATTTGGTAATGCAAATCAGGTCCACACTTTCAAGCAAGCTTGTGTAGCTGTTTATCCGAGTACTGTGCAGCATGAGATCATTTGGTTTTGGCCAAACAGTGATCCAAAGTACAAAAACATTATTGAAACCAACAAGCCTCCTTACATTCCAGAGTTAGAAGACCCATCATTCACTAAGTTGATGGGGAATCGCGATATTCCTTACGGGTATCTTCTTCATTTCCCGGCTGCTATTGGCTTTTACATCATTTCAACTATGTGTGTAAATTCTCCATTCATGTTTTTGTGTAAATTTGAAATCTTTCAGGTATGATGTCTTGGTGGAAAACCTCATGGACCCGGCTCATGTTCCCTATGCACATTATGGACTAATGCGGTTTTCTAAACCAAAAGGCAAATAATAATTGACATTTTCAAACAGTCTATCTGATATGTTTTTTTATCCTTTTACCAACCTTCAGACTCTCTCCTTGCAGAGAAGATTGACAGAGAAGGAGGGAAACCACTCGAAATTAACGTTAAAAAACTAGACAGCAAAGGGTTCTTTTCAAAACAAGAATGGGGTTATTCTAATTTTATTGCACCATGTGTTTATCGGTCTTCCACAGACCCTCTACCAGAGCAGGAACACGAGTATCCCGCACCAGCTGCATCTGACAAGGTCATAAATTTTTAAGCAAAATTTACATGTATCAAGATTTTCTTGTTTAGAGTCGCATGTTTTAATTACCTAACCATATGGTTCTGTATCCAGGCGGCATTGTCAAAGCGCAGATTGTCTTTGATCTTTATATGTATTCCGGTCAGCCCAGGTCGCAGTAGGCTGATATGGACGTTCCCGAGGAATTTTGGTGTATTTATTGATAAGATTGTTCCGAGATGGGTGTTTCACATTGGTCAAAACACGATTCTAGACTCAGATTTACACCTCCTTCATGTAGAGGTAATTCCAAATCTATCTAATACACACATTGTTCTGAGTAGAGGCTGATCAATGTACCATTGTAATGGACTTATTTGTATCTTGTAACGGAATGTTTGTAGGAGCGGAAGATACTGGAGAGAGGCCCTAAAAACTGGCAAAAAGCTTGCTTTATCCCAACAAAATCCGACGCTAATGTGGTTACATTCAGGAGATGGTTTAACAAGTACAGCGAGGCTCAAGTCGATTGGAGAGGAAAGTTTGATCCATCTCTTCTTCCTCCTACACCTCCCCGAGAACAGCTCTTCGACAGGTTGATTTATCTCCCTTGTGAGTTTAAATGAAAACTAGTTCTAAACATCCTAACGATTTATTATCAAAAAAAAAACATCCTAACGATAAAAGTTGTGTGTTTCTTTTCTGCCTACATAATTGTTTCAGGTATTGGTCGCATGTTGAGAACTGCAGCAGCTGCAAGAAAGCTCACAAATATCTCAATGCGCTAGAGGTGATCTTACAAATCGCATCCGTTGCTATGATCGGAGTCATGGCCGTGATGAAGCAAACCACAATGTCGAATGTGGCTAGAATTGCAGTGCTTGTGGCGGCTGTTTTAAGTTTTGCAGCTTCAAAGTGGCTATCACACTTCATCTACAAGACATTCCATTACCATGACTACAATCATGCTCTTGTTTGAAATGAATATTGGTGTTCGTATATATATACTCTTTGGATATATTCAGTCCACATGGTGTACATAACACTTATACAAACACTAATTCTTGTATCTATACCGTTTACTAATATTCTAGATGATTCATTTACTGAAGAAATGGCCTCAGGAGCATTTTCTGAGTCTATTGTATTCACCCAAACAAATTTATCGGTTTAAATGATCTGCTCGGTAAGAAATTTGTTTGAGTTTCTGGTTTCAACCCTCCCTATACATATGTTACATTCTCAACTCCTAAAATCTCAATTTTGGCGTCTATACTAAAGAAATTTGACAACCTGATACTCGCAGTTACATCACAAAAGATGGACAGTGGATATATCACATCGTTTATTAATGAACATGTTAATACATAAGCGAAAGAGAGCTTGTCTTTTGCTCTTTCTTCACTGTAGTGGACCAGTTCATGTTTCCACTATCTCCACTTTTAACCTTTTCGTTCTGCAATTTGGTATAACTTCTCATGGTTCGTAGTTCTTAGAGCTTTGGATTCATATTATGGAGGTTTATTGGACGTGGTAACTCCAGTTTGCGTCGAAGTCCCAATAAGATACATACGTCATCATCTTTCAAAGACACACGTGATAAATTTATTTGGGATGGTAAGAAGTTAAGAACTCAGCATCCAAGCTTTAGCCAAAAAAAGCAACTGCAGAAAGATTTCATTTTTTTACTCTACAAAACTACTTTCCAAGAAAGGAAAAGAGAGCAGTGAATAAACACAGCAACAAAATCTAGAAGCCCTCCTGTGGAAACTCTAAACCCTAAACAAGAAGAAAAACACCAGGCATCTTCTGCATCCCCCTAAAACTCTGGTGTCATCCCAAAAGATGAAAAAGACAATCTATCAAAACCCAAAAGTGTTTATATTTTATTTGTTACGACGCCTCGATGTTGTTATTGTTGTTGGAAACAACAGAGTGTTGTTGTTCTGTGTTTACTCTGAACCGTCGGATGTCATCACCGTCTTCTTCCATTGCCTCCAAACGCCGAGGCGGATGAGGAGGCCGATGCACCATCTCATACCTGTTCCCGTTCCCATTCTTCTCCTCCTCCACTCCCTCATATTTACACCCTCCTCGGCTTCCACCACCATCAACAAACCTTCTATTGTTATTATTATGGCGCATAAATGGTCTGAAATTATTGTTCTCCAAATTCACTCTTCTCATGTTGTTGTCAAATCTCTGTTCTGGTCTAAACATCCTTCCTGGTGGCGATTTTCTTCCCCTCAAGTTGTTGTGATGATTCTCCCCACCAGCATCATTGTTTCTGCCATCGAAAAACCTCGAGTTTCGTTGGTTTCTTGGCGGCGACATGAATCCCATCTCTTGATCCAGCGGAAACCGTTTCTGGAAAGGCAACCTCACTCTCTCCATCCTGTTTTCATCACCCCTGAACCCAGGAGGAGATCTGTTCCGCCCGTTCCATGAGCCTGGGGAACGGCTTCTGGACCTGGACCGTGATTGAGGGTCGTTCAATCTCCTGAAGACAGGAGGGGAGTTGCTTCTCTCTCTCCTATTGTTCACCCGGTTGTTGTGCATGCGACTTGGATAGTCATTACCATCACCGGGAGGAAAGGGGCGATCAACGCCTCTGAAATCACGATTCCCGCTGCCATCTGGGAACCTTCTGAACCGACCCCGGTATCCTCCATTTGAGAACTGCCTACGTACATAGCCATGTGGGCCTTGGCCAGGGCCTGGCCCTGGCTGATTAAAGCCATTCATCATAACTCGGTCCTCCACAACGGTTTTAGGACGGGGACGTCCAAAACCGTATTGACCACCTTTATAAATAGGTGGGGAGAAGCGGCGCTTGGAATCCCAGCCGCCAAATTGTCCTCTCCCAGGACTCCTGCTTCGCATACGCATCCCTGATCTGTCTCTCCCGATAAATTTATTAGGACCAACGTCCCTCTCACTCATA